>NC_092646.1:31284379-31608129 GCF_039555335.1 Amphiura filiformis | reverse complement strand
TTCAAATTGAATTTAGCCAGTTGTGTCTATTCTTTTTAAAACTCATACTCCCTCTGTGGAAGACTTTAGCTAAATCTTATATGGGGTGGGGTGGAGTGGCTTTCAAATTGTGTTTGAAAAGGACATGTGGTCTTAAGGGGGTACTACACCCCTGGCCAATTTTGTGCATAATTTTGCATTTTACTCAAAAATTATAGCGCATGATCTACTAGAAGTGGATCACAGTTACTGGGTGTCCACACCGCATCACTCCGAACTGATCTGTTTCCACTGAGCACATTAACCGGTAACACTCTTAACTAAATCGCATTACCCGCCAAACTTTCCCCAGTAGAAACACACAGTTTGTGTTCAGAAAAATTCATCTCTATTTTTTTCATTGCAGAGACAGCAACTCTTACAACAGCAACAGCAGCATCAGCAGCAACAACAGCAACAGCAACAACAGCAGCTGTTGAGTGAGAACTTCATGGGCAACTCTACGCCCCTATGGAATCATGATAGCTTTTCTACTGTACCAAACACGCAACAAGCCATGACCGAAAACGGACTTGGAAGTGAAACTTTTGAGATTTTGAAGGTGCTAGCACAGAACTAGAAATTGGCTATGGCCATATTGGTGGGTCAAATATGACCTCTGAACCTGTGACCTTTCAGACTGCAAGGGTGAGTCATCATGATGTTAAATGTGCTTCAGAATTTTTTGTTTTGTTTACCTAGCTTGGTCCGTAAGTAGTTCCAATAATTGGAACTCGCGGCTCTGACCGTGAGTTCCACGGAGCTATGTGTATGTGCCGCCGCGATTTAGTGTGCATTCATCACCATATTCATATGTACATAGTCGTGGAGTGGATTTTTCGCTGCTCATAAAAATCACTCAAAAATCAACTTTTTAAATATTTCTTTGGACAAAAGCTGATGTGTAGAATAAGTTCAGCAATCACATATGACATACATCAGTGACACAGGTTTCTAAAGTGAATATTTTACCAGATATACTAATGCAAACTTGCCAAATTAAAACCCTGGAGGCACCCTACAAACGTTCGAAATTTGTAGTTACTAAAACTAGTCCTTAAGAACACACGCTTGGATCCATGGAAAATCCATGATCCAGGTCTATCCAGTTTGCACAAGCCAGACTAGATTCATCTGTAAAAAGTACACTAGCCATTATAAGGAAGAAAAATAGCAAGAAACTGACAGAAGCAAAGAAGGCCACTCCCAACAATCAACATAACTATTGGGCTATTCCTTTTAAAATCCACACTACCCCTGTGGAAGATTTTGGAAATATCTTCCACAGGGGGCGTATGAATTTCATATGTAAGTAGCACATTAGGCAGTTCCATTTGAATTTCATACACCCTCTGAGAAAGATTAAACCTGAATCTTTCACAGAGGGAGGGTGAGTTTCAAATGGAGCTACCTAATGAGCTACTTCCATTTGAAATCCATACTCCCCCTGAGGATGATATTTTCAAAATCTTCCACAGGGGTAGTGTGGATTTTAAATGGAATAGCCATTATTTGCTCTTAGTCCTTGGGTCAAGAGATAAGAAACTGGAAATTCTTATCCTGTGCCCCGATACAAAGTACAGTAGTAGCGATACTATTAATTGCATTTTCGGAACTCTCAGAGATGGCACTCACTCTAAAGATGGCACTCACTAGAGTTCCGAAAGCTCAGCCTTCTGAAAAGGACTTCTCTAGGGAAAGATTAAATCTCACCTAGAGTACCAAGTAATTTTAAGTCGTATTAATTGTATTGTTTGTTTGTTTTTGTGCTCTAGATCTCCATGTCATCCACCTATCCTCAGAAACAACAGTTTAATCATCAGCAGCAACAGCAACAACAGCAATATATTGGACAGTCAGGAGGCTTCCCCTTATCAGCGGATTTCAACCCAGCCCTCAACCCTGGCTTACAGCAGCTACCGCAGCAGGTTGGACAACTTCCAAAAGCTGCTGTAACACAACTTGGGGTGTTATAACCCAAGGAATTTACCCACAATGCCTTGTTTTACCCAGAATGCCTTGTTTCAACTCTTGTCACCTTAATCAACGGGCAGAAACGTTATTGAACACATGTAATGTGAATTTCTCACCTTGGTGAATACCAGATTGCAGGCTAGGTTAGGGTTAGGTCATATTTGTGTTTAACTACCTGTCGATCTAATATTGCCTCTGATTGGTCAATTACATGATATCATTACTTTAATTACCAATCAGACTGGAGCTTTGCAAATAATTCACCTCAATGTTTTTGCGTGATGAGATTATTCTAACAATGTTAACGATTGGTCCAATTGATAATGAAAACTTCTATTTGACCAATCGGCAGGTAGTTCTCATGGGGTTAACTTTTATGAAGAATTATACTTGTTATAAAAGTGAGACAAATTGGCCTTGAAATTGAACTTGATAAGAAGCAAACATGCATCCATTTTGTTGTTTTTGACATGGAAAAAAAATATAAAAAAGTGTCACTAGAACTATGATTGATGACTGAATTAAATAGACTTGTTTGCGTCTGACGTCAGGGCAAAGGCGCGGCACGATTGGTTGCTGACCTGCGCAGTACGGCATTTTTGGTCTGGTTGACAGGACGTCATATGCAAACTAGTTTTAATTTGGTCTTCAATTATAACCATGTCTAGATAAGTTTTCACTATTTAACCTCATACCTATGGCATAAGTTCATTATACATTGTATTATACTGAAATATATTGAAATACTCATAAGACAGGAGATGAGCATACTGTTAGGCTTTGTAGGTATCGTTGTATAACCATTTTTGATAATGCAGTATTAATATGAATGTTTTTGTTTCTGTTTCAAGTTGTATTTGTTCCATATTGTCGTGTGGTAAAACCATAAATATATTACTCTTCTGTTTCCTCCTAAAATGGGCTATCCCAGTCGAAATCCACACACCCCCTATGGAAGACATGATCTTAGTCTCGCCACACAAAATCCTGGCTACGGGCCTGACTGCCCTCAACCACAACTGTGACCCTTTACATTGTAATTGCAGACAAGCATCACTAATTTGTGGAGAAAAATGATACCATTGTTGGTATAAAATACAGCATTTTATTGTTTTAAACATGTGAAAGACTTAATTCATGTCAGTGCACTAGCATGACAAACTCTGTACAAAAGTTATTGTTCACAATGGGTGACAAAGTAATATGTACCATATAAATTGCATGCATAGGGCTATTCCAGTTGAAATCCATACACCCCCTATGGAAGACATGACCTTATTGTCCCACAATGAGAGTGTGAATTTCAAATGAGGTTATTAACTATCTTCACGCTTGTGTCGACTGCAGACGACAAATTTTAAATATTTCTTAAAAAGTCAAAAATTTCAGAAATGTGAATTTTCATGACCATATTTGGAATCAGCATGAAACATGCATTAAAATGAGTACAAACAAGCCTAGTATTGGTTCAGTGGTTCTTGAGATAGCTCTTGATATTTTGAGAAAATATCTCGAATGGGTTACTCCGAATGAACTCTACACCCCCTGTGTAGGAGAGGTCATGTCTTTCATAGGTGTTTGGGTTTCAATTGGGATAGCCCATAACTTGAATGTGTTGTTGTTGTTGTTATTGTTGTTGTTGTTGTTGATAATGATATTTTGTATATTGGAGTAAAATAGCTGTTGATAACAGTGAACTACTAGAAACTGGAATATTAAAGTTGAAATATGCTGCACCTGAAACGTTTTAAGTATTTTCAAAATTTCGAGAAATTTTGAAAAAAAATTAGTTTGATAAGATTTTACAACCGATAATTATTAGAAACTTAAATACCTTGATATTGTTGTATTTTTTGTATATTATATAAATAATGATTGTAGAAAGTTGATGGAACTTCACAGAAGTATCATGTTTGTTGTGTGTAGTATATAGTGAAGAAAAATATTCAAAAACTTATCTGATTTGTTTTTGAAGTGGATAGTATAGATGCATCAGTTCACAATGTTGATGGTTATAAATCATATTTGATCATTTTTATTGCTAAAATGATATGTTCTTTCCTGAAGTTTGTCTGGCTTATCATTGGCAAAAGTACCAACTTGATGCTTGTGTAAATTCACATAAGCATGCATCAGTCATGCAACTACATGTAGTTAAGTTGACATTTTTTCCCGCCAATTATAAGCCGAACAAACTTTAGGAAATAACATTGTAAAAGTTGTGAATGGTGTGTGTATCAAATTATTGTCCACTTTTAAAAACATAACGTAGGTGCTAATTTAACCCCTGAGCACTACCTGCCGATCTAACATTGCCTCTGATTGGTCAATTACCTGATTTTTTCACTTTAATCACCAATCAGAATGGAGCTTTGCAAATAATTCACCCCAATGTTGCTGATTGGGCCAATTGATAATGAACTTTTTTTTTGGCCAATCGGCAGGTAGTTCTCATGGGGATAATACTGTAACAGTGGAAATATTTACGTGATTAATTTGTTGCACTTTGCTCATTTTGAACGGTTTCATTTGTTTCTAATTTTGCGATTCTATACTTCCTTACATTTGGCTATTCTAGTTGAAATCCACACTACCCCTGTGGAAGATTTTGGAAATATCTTCCATAGGGGGAGTATGTGTTTCAAATGTAATTGGTTAAAGCTAATCATTTTGAAACCCATACTCCCCCTGTATTATGGCTTTACCTATATCTTCCACAACTGGTGTGAGTATTACAAATGGTAGTTACTCAATTGTCTATTCTATTCAAAATTGATACTCCCTCTGTGGCAGACTTTAGCTAAATCTTCCACAGGGGTAGTGTGGATTTTAAATGGAATAGCACATTGACCTTGAATGTATAAATGTAGCATGAAAATGTCCATTTTTACAGTAAATCAGTCGGTTATTCTGAATCTGGAGGCTGTATATATTATGCAGGGTTTTATGAAAACCACCGATATGGCCAATTCCAGTTGAAATCCATACACCCCCTATGGAAGTCATGACCTTAATATCCCACACAGGGAGTGTAGATTTCAAATGGGGTTACCTGAATAGGCGACTCCATTTGAAATCTACACCCCCTGTGTGGGAGATTAAGGTCATGTCTTCTATAGGGGGAATACAAAATTTCAACTGGAATTGCCTAATGTCAATGATTTCCAAATGAATTTTTTGGTTTTATTTTATATTATCTATTATTATCTATTTCTATTTTATGTAGTATTTTACGTAGTGGCCGTTCTTTTTATATCTGTTGTGTTTGATCAGTATTTCTGAGACAGAGTTGGGGACATGGGATTTGCATACTTTGGAGAAGCACTGCTACCTGGTAATGACATTGGGTAGCATGATTGGGCCATTTTCTAAACGGTTTTAATGCTATATTTGGGCAGCATCCCATGGTTTTTAGATTGATTTGTTCAGATCGATTGAATGAGCGATTGGGTGGTTGGTACTGGTAGATCTATTGATCAACAAATTGATCCATTGATCGATTACTGATTGATTGGCTATTTATTGATTGGTATGTTATTTATTGATTGGTATGTTATTTATTGATTGGTATGTTATTGATTGATTATTGATTGATCGGTTGATGATTGATTGATGACTGATCACAGTATCAATTTATCTTAATTTATTGATTGATCTTGATTGAATTGCTTGATCATGCTTTGTGGCTGGTCTATTTGGCGATGAAAAAAAATCAGTTTTAAGGGTGGTGGAGGCTAAAATGATCCTAAAATATCATTGAATGCTTGAAAATTGGGGAAAATTTGATGATTTTTTTGGCAAACATATTTTGAAAATATTCTGAACTTTTTCAAAGATTTTCATGTAATCAAACAATTTTGGCCCCAAAATGGCTGATTTTACATGATTTTAGCAAAAAGTACACAAAAAAAGAAATTCTGAGTAGCTTTATACTGTAAGAATGGAGATTTTTACCAAGCATTAATTTTATAGCATTTTCCAGAGTCTGGGCATTTTCACTCTATGTTAGTGTTTGATTGATAATGCATCAAAGCATTATGTATGTGGTTGTATCTAACCCTAACAGAATGAATTTAAAAATTAGCAAAAATCAGTGAAAATTTTGCATTGTGGAAAATTAATCGTACAAAATGTTTCCACTGTTACAGTAATCATAACCTTTATGACTAAAAGCATTAAGATTCAAATTTTGTGCTTTTTATTTTCCCTAAACATTATTCATTATTCATTATACAGCATGCATTTTTGTGATATTTTGTGTGAGTAAGTATTGTTATCTTGTACATAAAAACAATCTGTAAATTTTACATCGCTAAGTATTATATAAAAAAAGTATATAACCAGTAAGAAAAGCTATAATTAATGCTAATATTTTGTATATTTCTTAAGAATCATGTTGTTATATAAAATGTAACATATTCTACTATTACTCAGCTTAATTATATACAAACAAACCACCTTGCTTTTACTTTTCTTTTTTTTTTATCATCTCTTGTTTTCCACCGCTGAAATATTTTGCTTCCAGATCGCAGTACTTTAAGAGTGGAAATTTTCGCGCAATTAATATTCACGCTTGGCTAGTTTGAACTATATCACTAATTTTTAAATTTTAAATTCCAAGCTTCCTTATTGGCTTATACACAAAAGGAATGTAATCGTGTGTTGTTATTTTCGCGGTTGTTGTCTGAGACACCAAAAAAAATGCGAAAATAAATGTAGCGTGAAAATTTCCACTTTTATAAGTACATTGTCGTAGTATAGATTAAATGTTTATTCAATCTCAATCTCAATGTGGTTTCGTCGGTAACGGTGAGCTGCTGCAACACATCTAAACCAACGTTAAATTATCAACTACAACTTTTATTCATTATTGTACATTTGTGGAGGACACTGACATTTTTCTAGTTTGATTGGTTATAAAGAGGACTTTTTCATGCATTGAGCCAATGGTAAGAATTATCTGTAGGGCTGAAGGCAATAAGCATAAAATTGCTACAAGATCTAAAAGCTCTATTTTGATTGGTTATTGAGATTATTATATTGTGTAATTAACCAATCAGGGGCTCTGATAAGTCAAGTGTTTGACACACATAGAATTGAATGGATAAATGGGCTGTTCCATTTGAAATCTATCACACCCCTGTGGATGATTTAAGAAAAGTCTTCCACAGAGGGAGTTTGTTTATCAAATGGAATTAAATTAATGAATCTTTATTTCCATACTAAAAAATCCCAACAAAAATACATTGAAATCACACATCAAAATGTCAAATAATACAAAGACAATGGGCTATTCCATTTGACATCCACACTACCCCTGTGGAAGATTTAGCTGAAGTCTTCCACAGAGGGAGTATGAGTTTTGAATAGAATAGACAATTGAGTAACTTCCATTTGAAATACTCACTCCAATTGTGGAAAATATAGGTAAAGCCACATACGGGGGAGTATGGGTTTCAAAATGATTAACCCTGACCAATTACATTTGTAAAACATACTCCCGCTGTGGAAGATATTTCCATAATCTTTCACGGGTAGTGTGGATTTAGCCCAATTATGGAGGAGATGATTGAAAGGCCAATAAGCCCATCATTGTTCATCCCCTTACAAGGGCTAGGGCTAATTATTTTCAAACCTATACACCCCTGTGTAGGGCTTCACCTTATATCTTCCACAACTGAAGTGAGTATTCCAAGTGGAAGTTACCCAATTGCTGTGGAAGAATTTAGCTAAATCTTGCACATGGGGAGTGTGGGTTTCAAAGGGAATAGACCATACCCTGTTTGGTGACAAAAAAGCTTAAAGCCATATTATAACATTTCCATAAGAAATAGAAGTGTATTTTTTTGGTATAAAATGTTAGTTTTCACCATCAGATATGTCCTCTTTTAATTTGGGCCCAAACAGACGAGGCAATACATGTACCTACCGTGTTATGCACCCCTTGTACGTGTTCGACTAATATTTCCATCATAATAATAAACCCTCTTATTAAGAGGGTTTATTCATAATCTCGGGATTTTGACAAAACTACAACACCTCAAGTCTTGATTTTGGCAGGGTATGTTAGTTTACTAAAGTACATAACAATTGTGTAAAAAACAGAATTTTGAAAAATATTGAGGGCGTCGTCTTCAGCAAATGTTATAATATAGCGTTAAGAATTTTCATGAAAATGTAAATCTGAGAGGGTATCTATAAAGGAATTTAAATATCTCACTTACAGTTTTACTAGGTCAAATTATTTACTGTCTATTTTGACAGAAAAAATAGTATTACAACAGACTTATTCATGTGTGTCATCTAAACCAATTTCTTTTGACTCTCCACTTTTATTTTATACCATAAAATAAGTTTCATCCCGCCTTTCTTTGATTTATTTGAATTTTGTGCGATACCGTGAGTTCAGTTTTATCTACTGATTCTTATTAAGTTATAGGGATCAAATTGTTGACAAATTTGTGACTAAGCTTGTCAGATTTGTAACAAAGTTGTAACAAATTTGGTCAAAGTTGTAACAAATTTGGTCAAAGTTGTAACAAATTTGGTCAAAGTTGTAACAAATTTGGTCAAAGTTGTAACAAATTTGGTCAAAGTTGTAACAAATTTGGTCAAAGTTGTAACAAATTTGGTCAAAGTTGTAACAAATTTGGTCAAAGTTGTAACAAATTTGGTCAAAGTTGTAACAAATTTGGTCAACGTTGTAACAAACCTTTGTCAAACTTGTCATAAATCTTATCAAATTTGTCATGTTTTTGGAAAGAATAAAATGATTGTATTTTAGGGAAAATAATGTAATGCTTAGTTTTTAGTGCAGAACGTACCAAAAGAGAAGACCCCTCAAAAGAATATGTTGAATTTTTGCAACCTGTTTTGTTTAACCCCCTGAGCACTGCCTGCCGATCTAACATTGCCTCTGATTGGTCAATTATGTGATATCTTCATTTTAATCACCAATCAGAATGGAGTTTTGCAAATAATTCACCCCAATTTTTTTGCGTGGTGAAATTATTCTAACAATGTTGCTGATTGGTCCAATTGATAATGAAAACTCCTTTTTGACCAATAGGCAGGTAGTACTCATGGGATTAATGGTTGTAGGTCCTGGCTAACACAGATAATTTTTGTGGTTTTACCTACTTGTATATTAGGTAATAGTCCACAGCAGCATTACCTAAAATAAAAGTTTTAAAATTGTAAGAATTCAGCACATTTGACGGGTCCCCTTTTTTTAACGTTCTATATAGGCCTATATATATGTAAATTTATAGATATATATTGCGATCATGCTGTTTAAATGTAAACTGAAATTTTTTATCGTCAGTATTGTTGTTATATGGTTGGATATATACCAATCAAAAACCCTTGGGACCGAGTCCAGAATATTATTAAGAAAAACAGATTAAGAGATTATTATTGTATTATTATTGCTTTTTATGAAGTGGTCAATGTCTCGGATATTTCACTCTCTACTGTAGTTGGTGTTTGAACTAAGGAGTTGTCGGCATAATGCCTGCTCACTGCCAGAAGTGGGTAAGAGTGATAGCTGCCCTGTGAACATTTGGTAATTTACACACAGTATATTGTGCTCATACATATGGATGGCAGCTACACATGGCAGCTATTACACTTCTGGCACTTTGATAAATGTTGAATCCAGCAGACACCTGTAGGATGTACTGGTTATTGGGCTGTTCCAGTTGATATCCCTACACCCTCTATGGAAGACATGACCTTTATCTTCCACACAGGGAGTGTGAATTTCAAATGGAGTTACCTGAATGGGTGACTCCGTTTGAAATCTACACCCCCTGTGTGGGAGATTAAGGTTTTGTCTTTCATAGGGGGTGGATTGATTCCAACTGAAATAGCCCATTATGATAGTAATATCAAACTTTTTAATTATTGCTACTATTGGTCATAAGAGCTAACACAATTTCTCAATCACAAATTGGTGAAACAAATCAATTTTGCAGTCTTACTATTCATCTGTTTATTTTAAGAGGATGGTCTGATCTACAACCTCTACCCCTCATCACTTTAGCCTTCGGTGTTGATGCATTGCTTCAGAAGCACAAAAAACAAGCACTGCAATTCTTGGCGCATGCATTTGCAGGGAGAATGTTGTTTTGATAGCGGAACTGTCACAAACTTTACTGACAGTAACACAGTAAAGTTGATCCCTGCAGGCTATCTTGAAAATATGGATTGTTCAGAATGAATTTGTAAGGTTACTAACACATCATGTCACTGACAAATCAACTTTTATACCAAATCTAAAAACATTTTTTTTAATGTGTGTGACCCAATGGATCACTTCCTCCCCTCACATTACACCATCAAAATGCAGATTTTGATAACAGGTGAAAGCTTATATTTTAGGCCTGTAATATGTCTTGTATAAGATGGTATTAACAAACACGGCAGTTTAGTGGTTACTGCCCCAGTTGTTTGATGGCTAACACCATGGAAGCCGCATACTGTTCTATTGGCCACCGTGATCCAAACCGCTGGAGCAATATAACTTGCGACTTGGAATAATCATATTGAAATGATGTGAGGTTAGAAGGCACTGTGTTATAATCAGACTACTCCCTTTTAAAGGAGTATGTTGTGATCCTAGCATCTTCTTTTTTCAGTAGATATCCACAAAAAAAGGTTATTCCCAAAAATTTCAGTTGATTCCGATTTTGCATTTGTGAGTTACGCATGATTATGTGTATTACACTGCTCCATAGACAATGTGTTGTAATTTCGTTCTGGTGTACCAGAACGTAATTCAAATTTCACAATATTTTTGCTAAATGAATTAATCGGCAAGAAATTTTTTGTGCATAAACATTATGTAGCCAGTGGTTTCCAGTGGTATAAAAATCTCAACTTTTTTTGAGAAAAGTGGGGGGATGAGGCTGTGGATCGCGAAATGCCCTTTTAATATATCTAACTTGTATAGTTTTACAAGAGCGTTCAAAGGCAAGTTGGTAATGTTTTGTAACATCCCAGGTAATGACCTAACACATTCAAAGGTCATGGTATGGGTGTATACATTTATTGAGGTCATTGAACTGTGCCCAACAGATGAGTATGTTTAAAGGTTGAAGACTTTAACAGCAAATACCAAATAGAGTCACTTAGGGGATCGGATAGCAACAGTTGCACAGTATTTTTTGTGAGACCTAAAGAGCACATCAGACACACCAAATTAGAATTTTTGCGGAAAAAGTGAATATCTTCAATATAAAAGGTCAAAATGTTCAAGTGATGGAAAGCTTTTCCTCCTAGCTACATAAACTTTAAGTACATATTATTGAATTTATGAAGTAAACCTTCAGGACTGTTAAATGTCAAAAATATCAATTTGTAAAATTATTTTGATATTCAGAATGCAATTTGGTGTGTCTAATATGCTCCCGGGTTCACAAAAAAAATACTGTGCAAACGTTACTATCCGATCCCTTAACACAAAGAAACTATTGAGTGGCAAATGACTACTTTATGATTATAAAATTTCTTCTTTGTTACAATAACTTCCCACCCTTTGCCTTTTTTTTTGCTTTATAAATGCTCTGCATGAATGTGTGTACTTAAATGCAAGTCTCTACGATTTGCAGCTATACTTTATTGTATCTTTTGATTTTTATGTATATTAAAGATCTTTGTGCCCGACATTGGCAAAAAAGAAATACTGTGAGGTTTGCTTATTTTGTAGTATAATTGGATTTAAACTTTGCACCACACAACATGAATGAATAAACCAGTGAACCCCAGGATTTGAACCTGGGACCTTTGGTTTACCAGTCCAATGCTCTACCAACATGAGGCAGCAGGGAAAAAGCAGACATTTTTTAATATACAGTAAGCCAAAAAATTAAGGTACCAGTTATGTTTACCCCTGTATATCCTAAACAAAGACAGGTATGTCATAATTGGAACAAGCAGTCAATAGCTGCATCTTTTAGCTCAAATTTAATACCTCATTCATTGAAATTGTTCAAGAAATAAAGACACAACATCAAAAAACCCAACGAAGATGGCAATTTAAAAGTTGCAGTTTGCTCCATTGCAAGCCCTATTGATTTGTACACAAGGCGTTCTAGAACTAATGGCGTACTTCCATTGATCAACATTTTAAACTAGCGCTGTGATTTCATTGATTAGAACACAAAATTGCAACTTTAAATTTCGTTTCTTCCTTAGGTTTTAGATCACCGTTTCTTTAATTCTCGACCAAATTCAAAAAATAAGGTATTAAATCAGAGCTAAAAGTATATTTGTCTTTGTTTAGAACATGAAGGGGTGAACATAACTGGTACCTTAATTCTTTGGCTTACTGTACTATGGCCGTGAGCCCGGGCTGTGAGAGCACCAGCAGCATGATAGTGATACTGTTTGACCCTCTTGATTCAAAGGTTCATATGGTCAAACATTTAGTGTACCCAATTAGACTTGACCTTGTATGTAAAAAAGAATCAATATGATGGGAACATGGTGAAAATATCAAGAGGGTCATGTGGGTCAAAATGACTCTCTTGATTTTTTTGCCATATTCCCATCATATAGGCCTAGATTCTTTTTACATACAAGTTCAAGTTAAAAAGGGCACACTAAATGTTTGACCATATGACCTTTGACCTCAGTGTAATTTTGTTCATGCTCCCTGATATGGAGCCAAGCTTAATCCCAATAGGGCAAAGTTTCGAATTTAGCTGCTGAATGACCTTGATTTCATTTTTTAGGTATATCCTTCATTATGAAGGAACATATATGCAAATATAATATATGACAAGGACAAACTATTTTTTACATGTTCCCCTCATATGAAGGATTCCACCCACCAAGTTTAAGCCCAATTGGGCAAAGTTTAAATTTATCCCCTAAATCAACTTTGACATTGGATGACCTCGAATTCATTTTGTCAATCCACCCACCAAGTTTAAGCCCAATAAGACATTGAAATTTAGAATGTACTATTCACCTTTGTTTCATAACCATTAACCCTATCCCAACTAGGACTCACTAAAGCTCACTATTAAAACCACTCTGCGTGCATGGATTCCACGGGACTTGATGACGTTAGTTGCGGTCACCGACAGTCATATATACCCAGGGAATTGTTGGCCGGGCCAACGTCACCTGTGTAGCTACATGCTGGGGATCTTCTGCGTGGCATGCGAGGGGTCCGAGGTTCGAATCCCGGGGGTGCCAAGTGACTTTCTTCTTAATCTTCTCTCCTTTCTCGTTCCTTCTTTCCCTTCCGATAGCACAAAAACCACGGGTAGGGTTAGGGTATAGGACATATTTTGTTTTTGCTATAGCCCCCGAATGAAATGTATTTGATTATGTTTGTACTCACTCGGGTAGCATTGTGTGTGAATTTTACATCCGAACCAAATGCTATTCTTTTTTATGGTAATTTTAGTGTCTAAAATGGCCCAAAATGAGGGTTTTTCAATTGCTGTCCATTTCGAAACATCACCCCCATAGACTTTACATGTAAAATAAAAAGCCTCATAAAAATTAAATAGCACTTAGTTCGGATGTAAAATTCACACAAAATGCTTTTTGAGTGATTACAAAGATAATAAAATACTTTTCATTCGGGGGCTATGTGGAATTTTTTTTATTGTATTGATGACATATTTCACAATAAAATGTCCATCTGAAACAAAGGTGTATTAATAAGAACACCGTGGTCTTTATGAAATGGCACTCTATAAATGCCTTGTAAGTTGTATAATGTACAGGGTGTCCCCCCCAAAAAAAAGAGGCCACTCATTGCGCCCTCTTTTTCTCCTATTTCAGAAAAGTTGATCAAGTATATGTTGGTATGTAAAGAAGCCTTTATCCGTTAGCTTTAATAAACAGAAACAATCGGCTCATAACCTTTGAAGATACAACTGTACATAACTTAGGGAGCCAACTCCCAAATCTGGGAAGTGTGTGACATGTTGAGTAATAAAAGGTTGGCCTATAGACGAGTTGACTTCTGACGTCAATGCCTGGCAGTATGCGCACGCATCATCACAATTTTCATTCTTTTTTGCCTGGCAGTATGCACCTGCATCATATTTTGTTCAGGGCTCGTGTTTTAAAAACTCCTGCCACATCACAATAAGGCTATTGAAGATTGTAGTGGTTGCATGGGGTTCACTAAAGCATATCAATATACCAGTCCCTTGCCTTTGTTGATAAACATTGAGGTCACCTCATCTATAGAGGTGTTTAATATGGGTCATGGGCAATGGGTCTCTAAAACAATCTTGGGTCCAAGCATGGGGTACGGTCAAAGTTTATACAGAGTCAAATTTTAACTACATTTTGATATAAACGAATCTCATTTCACACATTCCTACACCTCACTCGCAGCCATTAACTGGGTCCCTGTCGGCTACAATACACCCAAAATGTGAAATGATTCGGCCTTGGCCGGAATTTTAAACTGCATTCTCTTACCCGTGCTACACGTAGACAAAGGAATGATGAAAGTTTATGACACAATACAATATAACATTGATTTTAAAGCGGCTTTAATCTACCCAATTGGGCAGTCAAAACACCTGTTTGGTGTAGCGGGGACCCAGTCATGGCCGACCAAATCCTGACCATGACTTGGCTGGGAAATATATGTGTAAATGCAAAAATGATCCTTGGCCACTTCTTGGCTCAAGATGACTTACGAGGATGTACAAATTTGGCCATCTTGATTTGGGGCATCATCATGATCATAGACATCTTTAAAATAGGCCCCTATATCTCTGAGAAAGCCACACACCAGGAGAGGGGACAAAAACTTGAGAGGTGAATACAGTAGCCAGAGGGAAGGGATCAGCTGCCCCCCTTGCCTCCAGGGGCGTACCCAGCTTTCTTGGTTGGGGGAGGCAATTTTTCCCCCTCTTGGTGATGGGTGAGGGGTGGTCACTAGGAAACTCATTTGTTCAGATTTATTCAAGATTCTGATATTTTCTTGACTTTCCTGAACTATTTCTTTATTTAAATTGTAAAGAAATAGTTAAGAAAAGTCAAGAAATAGTCAAGAAAATGTCAGATCCCGGGGAATGGGGGGGGGGGATAAATCCCTCCCAATATTTTGCCAGGGGGTGATGGTCCATACAATCATCCCCCAATGTTGATGCCTGAATATGGGTTTCTGACCAAATTAACTTCATATTTGCACATTTTAGCCCCAAAACTGCAAATTTCCGCGCGCTTCACACTCATTTATTCCACTTTTGCATCATATTTCATCAGTTAAGCATCAAAATAGCAAATTTTTCGCATTCGCACGCATTTGTACCATAAACTTATTATGTCACCAAAATGTGCTGGATTCACTATACTTGAACTTTTCCAACCCCATCCCCCCAATGTCACAAAGAAATCTATGCCACTCTTCCTTAGTGGGTGGAGGTTGAGGGGATTGGGGAAAGATAAACATTTTTCTTGAATCAGGGACAGTCTGTGTAGCTCAGTGGTTAGAGCACTTGCTCCATAACTTCCATAAGCGAGAGGTCTGGGGTTCAATTCCCAGCACAGGCAGGTATGCCCGGAGTTTTTACTCTGGTTTATCTGCCTGTGCATGTTATGTTTCCATTGTTGTTTCATGTTGTGCTAGTGTGTGATGCGTGATTCTTCTTTCCCCTGTGTTTGATCATTGTAGGCTAATGCCAATACAAAGACTATAGCATAGCACAGGAATTCTTAAGTTTTTCAAGTGTTACTTTATTGTCAAAGTACACTAGACACACACTCACAAATTAAATTAATCATTCATTAATTTGTCATTACAAGTTAAAAAAATTTATACGTCATCATATTTTACACACTTAAAAAGATAAAAAGGATTCTCAGGCAGAGGGATTCTAAAAATATGAATACATAATCAAAATCGATCCAGAATCATTCTCATTTAAGCCGAGCCACACCCATTTGCAAAGCCCTTAATATAATTTTCAACAGCCCTTGGGGCCCAAGGGCCCTTGAAAATATTGGGCCCTTGAGTTTGATATCTATGGGCCCACTTCAATTTTACGGGCCTAAACATAATTTTCGGCGGATTAATTTTTCACAATTTTATCCATTCTGGACAGTTACATGTAGTGGGTGTTTTATTTGTGTTTCCAAATATATTCACATTTAGTACTGTGTTTTATAATATTTTTGCCTGGTGAAAAATTTTCGGCACGAAAATTAAATCCTTGCAAATAATGTCAAACTGGTTCACATTATGTGACACTTTTATAAAACTGGGGATAAGACTACAGATTCATAACTCAACAGGCCCATTCCATGTCAACTCAGGGATGTGCACGCAGCACCTCTTCAATTTTTTCTTTTTCTGTGTGGTGGTAGATATTGATGAGAAAGTAAAATCCTGAAAATTTGAGCTTCATACTACATTTAGTTTTCCCGTGGCATCAATTTGAAATTTAGGGGATCAGCGTAAAAATGTGCATAGCCTTACTAGCGTTGGAGGTCCATAAATGTATAAAGGAACCCTTTAAAACTTTGAAAAGTATGTATCCTGGGGTACTTTTTGGTGTAGAATTCAAATCTGCTATCAGAAAACTTTTAACTCCTTTACTTTAAAAGATATAGGGCCCTCAAAATGCAACTTTAGTCCAACCAGGACCAACTTTGGGGGGTCAGAACTCCAAAAGTAAAAAAAATAATTTTAGCGTCAATTTTTTTGCCAGTCAGAGCCCTTTGGTAGGACATTACTCTTACCAAAGGCATATTAGAATACATTTAGCTGAGATATTACCCATGAAACCATTTTTTTTTGAGTTTGACCCCCTGAAAGTTGGTCCAATGTCAGACAATTTGCCCCACCATCAACTTCAGGTAAGTTAAAGATATGTTCTTGGACAACATTTCTGATAGCAGATTTGAATTCTTACACCAAACATTACCCCAGGTTTGCCTTTCTCCATAGAGTTTTAAAGGGTTCCCTTTATACATTTATGGACCTCCAAACATTTTGCAGAACATTTTTACGCTGACCCCCTAAATTTCAAATTGATGCCATGGAAAACTAAATGGAGTATGAAGCTCAAATTTTCAGGATTTTACTTTCTCATCAATATCTACCACCACACAGAAAATGACAAAAATTGATGAGGTGCTGCGGTGCACATCCCTGGAGTTGACATGGAATGGGCCAACATGAATATGCATGGCAAATTAGACTGAGGAAAAGACTACAGATTCATAACTCAACATGAATATGCATGGCAAATTAGACTGAGGAAAAGACTACAGATTCATAACTCAACATGAATATGCATGATAATTAGACTGGGGGTAAGACTACAGATTCATTCACAGGTAAATTAATCCAATAGAATCCAGTAACCATCATGCAAATCATGTTAAATTTGCCATATATTTGGCAGAGATATAGTACTTATAGCGCTGATCATTATAGACTATGTAGGCATTCCAACTTCGCCTTTATTTGGTGTGTAAAGGTTGTTGAACTTTTACACAGGGGTCAACCCATCAAGTTCAAAATTGCTTGGTTAAAAACAATACTTATGTGCTCCTCTAGTAATGCTAGTCATAAGGATTCATAAAAAGTATAGTTTCATCTATCTACAACATACGGTAATGGAGCCATGCTTAAAGAGGTACATTTCATCTATCTGCAACGTATATGGTTATGGAGCTATGCTTAAAGAGGTAATACTGTGACGTCATGTGTCTAATTTTGGCTCCCCAGGAAGTGAAAATGAAAATTGCTCTGATTTTGTTGAAAATGGTGTCAAATTATTTGTCTTTCCATTATAAATCAAAAAAAGAATAGTTTGCGTTATGTAGGATGGTTAGTTACATTGGAAACACATCAGATAGGACAATAGCCTTTTAACATGTTTAAGTTCTATTGAATCCTTTGACCTTGACAATTGTGGAGTTATCTGGTTACCAAAGCATCCTAGGTAATTAAAACTATTATTTTTCTCATTTCTTTCAACAAGACAAATACTTTGAGATTATTTTCACCAAAATCAGAGCAAATTTTGTTTTCGCCCCATTTGGTGGAAACATTTAGACTTACGGCATCATATTATTCTTAATAACTTCATAACCGTACATAATAGATAATGACAAAGTATACCTTTTTTGAATCCTCATTACCGATAATGTGGGTTTTGAACAATTTTGAAATTGACCTCTGTGTAAAGTTCAGTGACCTTTTCCCACTAAACGGGGGAGCTGATACAAGGCTTGGATTACCTCAAAGGTTTTTTAGAATTAGCAGACAAAATTGAATTGGATCAAACAATATTCACTGTCAAAGTGATGTAATAATTGGATTGACTACCATAGCAATAGGTTCAAACAATTTTTGAATAGATCGCGCTGCACTCATCACCTGTGTTTGCTTGCAATCATAGATTGAATACAATACCGCTCTTTTTAAAGATACTAATCTTACATGTGCGAGTGATCAGCATGATATGAATATTCTATTGAATTACGATCCAGGTCTTTATCCCTGCTCTTGGACATCTATGGTTCAATGCAGAGGTGCCGCATGAACGTACTAGTGCAGGGCAATATATTCAAAAATTGTTTGAACCTATTGCTATGGTTGATGGTAGTTAATCTGATTATTACATCAATGCGACAGCGAATAGATTCAAGATTCAAGATTTATTTATTTGATATTCATAAGATATAATCAAACAACTGATACAAAAAAGTTATTTAAAAAAAAAGCGCAGTGATTTATAGTGCGCTACACACAGGCACAACGCCTAGACATTGATCCACAAGCCTCAGCACACTTTACAGGTTGTCGCTGACCACTATGGCCCACATCATTCCATAAACCATTAAACAACAATTTAGGGACTTTGCTGCTTCAAGAGCGCACACCCTAGACATACCACAAATAACCATCGCAACCAGGATCAGCTCCCCATTTATAGTAAACAATAGTTAAACTACAACAAGATGATTAAATATCATGTACAGTGCGTTTATCAAAAGATGAGTTTACAAACTGCAGACTTGTAACGAGTCATGACTCGAGACTCGACTTTTCAAAAATGGAATGACTTGACTCGGATCTTGACATTTTCCCCATAGAGATTGTACAGTGACTCGAGTCATTTGACTCGACTCGACTCGAGATATTGCAAGAAATGACTCGACTCGACCATGAAATGACTTGACTCGTTACAACTCTGACAAACTGAATAACCTGCTGAATGGTATCATTGTCCTGTACACTCATAACAAGAATAAAGATATCTCTAATATCAGATAGACTGTCAAAGTCATAGCCCGAGTCATAGATGCTTCTAAAATTATCAAGCAATCTTATCCGTAAGTCATTGTAAAAAGAACACTTCATAACAAAGTGAAACTCATCTTTTTAAAACATCTTTTCTATCGCATAACTTACAAATCCTGTCTTCAGGCTTAATATTTAAAATATATATTAATATTTACAAAATGAGACACGAGAGGAGCGGTTCACCATCATGACATAATTTTCTAACGAAAAAGGTTTTTTTAAAAGACAAAAAGTCCTAAGTTTAGCCTGGAAACACTGAAGTGATTTGCTTTACCCATAAATCACTATAAACATCTTTAATGCACAATATCATCAAAATTCGAATATTAATTCATAAACTATATATATATTTGAAATGTACATAATTTTACATTAAACAGGTTGCCATGGCAACAATTTTATGGATATTGATACAAATAAGATATTATTATATAAAAATTGAACAAATCTGTTCCAACTGACCAGCAGGGAAAAAGGAATGGATCCAAGATGATACAACAGTGTCACACTAGCAACGGATGAAATTAAGTAGAAACAAGGTAACTGTGACACACACACTATGGACCACAATGGCCTCATACCAATGGCATAAACAATCATAGTGCAAAATTTGACCTCAAGTTGCAGAATATGAGTTTTAGTGCCCAAATTCTCAAAGGTCATTCAATGAATGTACAAATGTATTGGGGTTAAGGAACTGTGCCTTGATAGATTAGCATGTTGTGGATCCTAGTGACAATGGGGGAATAATACGAAAGGTATAAACAAAGTTAAAAACCACACGTTTCAAAAAGATAAAGCTTTTCTTTTCCAGTGATAAAAAGAAGAGACCTGCTCTCAGTGTACAACAGACTGGCAGGTAGGCCTATTATTAAAAACTGGACACACACATCATTAATATTTAAGTGTGAACATTTGATGAACTACCCGGTATTGGTAAACTCAAAACATTTAAAAATGAGTTTACCAATGGAATGTCAGGCTATATACCGATTGCAGGGTAAAAAATGTTTTAATAACATTAAGCTATTCTATATTTTAAATCCACACTACCCCTGTGGAAGATTAAGTTTATGGACGAAGGCAAACAATTCAAATTAAAGACCCATTCAGTGATCCCAGCGAAAGTGTAAAAAAATTTAAATTGTTTATAAATTGCTCACAAGTGAAGGATAGGTCATTCAAATTGTCATTTGGTATTTTTGAAATGAAAACTTTGGCAAAAAACGAAGAAAACAACAGTATTGACAAAGTTGAAGCCCCATTCAAATACATGTAGCTAATTTAGATACTGTCAGTATCTAAATTACAGATCCATATAAATTCCTTATTTTTGTCTTTTATACACAGCTTCCGGCTGAACCACTAACAGGCTATGTTAACACATTTATGACAATAACAAAAGTTATCAGCAAATCACTGAATGGGCCTTTAATTGTGTTATTGGCATCATTGCATATTGCAGGTGAATAATATCACAATTTTGTGAGTTAATTATTAGTACTGTATCCAACATTAATTTTTAGTGGACTAGGCACTTATTACCTGATGAAATGAAAAAATTACAAATATCAAAATTGAAAGCATGATATTTATATGTGATGCGATCAAGCAAAATCAGTCAGAACTCAGAAATATCGATTTTGAGATAATAGCCAAACAAAGGAAATATTTCCTTTTGTTTTCTGTTGTTTTGGAAACTCTTTAAAAAATTGCTCATATCTTTGGAACTGGTCGATCAATTTTAATGGGGTTTTCTGAAAATGCAGCTTTGTACATGCCTGTTACTATCCTATAAGAAACTGAAAATTTCATATTTCTGAGTTCCGACTGATTTTGCTTGATCGCATCACATATTTTTTACAATTATTTACAATAAAAATAATAACAGATGTCTAAAACACATTAAGGTTATTAATTATTTTAAACTGTTGTGATTTGGTAGTTCACAGCATCTTACGAATGGTAGTGAGCTTTGGCAAAAACTGCATTGCTCAATTCATAGCGAGCATGTAGAAGAATAAGAATATCACAGATATACTTTTATAGGTGCTGCAGTTCTTGAGTTACGTTGTAAAGAGGTCTAAAACAACAACACTTTTGTAAAACATACACAACTCATTAACAACAATAAATTAAGCAAGTTTGCAAAGTATACGATTTGTAGACTGAACTTTTGCAAAGCATCAAGGTGTTAATTTTCAATAATATATTGATCTAGATAATAAAAATCGATTTTTAGGTTGCTTCGACCAACAATACCTCGTGTACCCTTAAAGAACCTCTGTACAAGAAAACAGTTTATAAGATGCAATACATTCATTACAAAGAGCATTTAAGTATGAAATAACCGATTCATACAATAAAAAATTATATTACTGTTTCTAAATCATATTTTGTCAATTTGAAAGAGAGCAGTAAAATCTTCCACAGGGGTGTGTAGATTTAAATGGAATAGCCCACTATATAATAAATGAGCTATTCTGGTTGAAATCCATACACCCCCTATGGAAGACATAGACATGAAAGACCTTCCACACAGGGAGTGGTGACTTTAAGATGCGGTAAAAAAAGCAAATTTCCGCATCAAAAAGCGTAGATTTCACACTCCTGAGAAAACTAAGAAATCCAAAATTTACTAAAATCAGAAATCTCACAGGTGTGGTAGATACACATTTTGGTCACCATTCTTGATAAACCAATATGGCTACTTTGGGTCTAATCTTGATCTTTGCCAAACCCTGAAATTCCAGGGACCGGACCGGACCAGACTGAAATCATGTTTTGTTAGGATATCATACACACCTAAGAAAATCACAGATCAGACCTATGGACTGGGTCCATTTCCTTTGTGTCTGGAACAAATCTCCACAACAATGGTTCTAAGCTTTAAAAAATGTATTTAATTCACTAAAATGAACACCATAGGGTGACAACTTTCTTGTCCGAAGGCTCCTTAGTCCGAAGGTTCGCTAGTCCAAACACATAATTTACCATTCGCTAGTCCGAATATGAAAAAGGTTCTCTAGTCCAAATATCAGGTTCTCTAGTCCGAAGGTTCATTAGTCCGAATAATAAATAAGGTACTCTAGTCCGAATATAGAATATGACTCGCTAACCCTAACCCTCAAACCCTAACACTAACCCTAACCTTAACCATTATTCTATATTCGGACTAGAGATCCTTGCTTCGGATTAGCGAACTTAATTTAGTTTTCGGACTAACGACCCTTCGGACTAAAGAACCTTCGGAGCGAAGTCACGCACCATATGGTATGTGCCAAGGAAACTCCCTGGTGATATCGCTATCCACAACTGAAATACTATAATTTGGTTCACCTCAAGTTTGGTATTTTGTTGGCCTAAGCAGTGAATCGCGCGTGTCAAGTTAATCACGCAAAGTATACACTCACGCGCACAAGAGCGATTTGCCGGCACGCTTGCAGCGCAATCTTGAAAAAGCATTGGCGTCACTACCGAACTTGAACCAAATTATAGTACAATACAAACAATTTTTCTGTCATTTGCTGTGACTGTTAGTATCAGGAATGAAAACAAGCACTGACATAATTTCCTCAGTGAAACTGCTTTAACATTTCCTGAAATTGTGTATTTCCTATATTTTGTACAGGAAGATCAAGCAAAATTTCCTGAAATCAGGAAATTTCCTGCAGATTTACATCCCTGTAGTAAAGTATGGTCATTGTGCTAACTTTTGCAGACTATCTGTGTAAGTCCTGTTTCCCTCATAATAATGGAATGCACTCTATGGTTCCTCTAAATTCAAACTCACTCTTGACTGTTATCATCCAGAACTCTCTGAACAAGATTATCTACTTGGGCGCTTCTTGGATCGTTAATATCAAGGTTATCCAAGGTTTCCTCATCGATCAGAGTTCTGAGTAAATTTAACACATTGACACGCAGACTCTCCAACACATTTTGACCGTTTCCTTGATTTTGCGCTTGATGTTGTTGTCGGAGTGATTGCAGTGCTTGATTTAGATCCTTGGCCTTCTTCTCTGACTCTTCCTTCTTCTTCTGTGCATCACTGGCTGCCTGTTGAGCGACAGCAAGTTTTCTGGACAAACGTTGCTGATTTTCTTCATGTTGTTCCTGCGCATTGCTGGCCTCCTGTTGAGCTGCAACAAGTTTTCTGGTGTTCTCTTGCTCCTTTTGTTCGTATTGTTGTTTGATATCTTTTTCCGTCACCTGATGGAAAATATTAAAAACATTAGTAATTATGGTGTTCACATCTTCAAATCACACTTCATCAGCACACTCCAAACATTCGCTTAATTCCCTATTTGATAAGGCAAAAAAAAAAAGGTTTGTCTCAAAGCTCACGAGTGGTTTGAAAACAAATGCAAAATGCATTTATTTCCCGACTTTTTTATGGTATTTTGAGAAAAATTTTTTAAAAAAATGTTGAAATAAAAAAAAATTCTGTATTTCTTTTTTTTCAAATCGCGCGATTTTACAAATGCGCACACAAGCTTTGAGACAAACCTTTTTTTTGGCCTAAGCACTAGGAAAATGCACGAGTTTTGAGACCAAATTTCACGCACCAGTTTTCGAAAATTCACGATTTGCGCAATTTGTCCATAATATTCCCATTCCCAAAATGCATGCATTTTCCCAAAAAACTTCAAATTTGTATATTAAAGGGGCATTTCGTGATCCACAGCCTCATCCCCCCAGTTTTCCAAAAAAAAGTTGAGATTTTTACACCACTGGATACCTCTGGCTACATAATGTTTATGTACCAAATATTTCTTGCAGATTAATTTGTTTAGCAAAAATATCGCCAAATTTGACTTTCGTTCTGGTGCACCAGAACGAAATTACAACACATTGTCTATGGAGCAGTGTAATACACATAATCATGCATAACTCGCAAACGCATAAAATCGGAATCAACTGAAATTTTGGAAATAAGCTTTTTTCGTGGATATCTACTGAAAAATGTCATAAAAAGAGGATGCTAGGATCACGAAATACTCCTTTAAGTATTAAATTACGCCAAGCAGAGATTAATTTCTTAATAAGTCTTACAGTCTATTTTCTATACTTTTTCTGCATGGATTGTATAGCAGATCGCCATGGATTCTTTTAATTTTAGTGAAACCTTGTGTTTTTTGGAAAATGAATACTTTAAAAATGGATATCTTGGAAAAATCTTAAAATTTGCGGCCGAACCTAAAATTCGTGAATTTCGGCGTTTTTTGCACATCACAAATTCTCCCGGTACTTACCTATATATTGGGTCAGTCCCATGTCAAATCAACCGGGGGTCCCCAGGTGACCCTCTCAGATTTTGATGAAATTCCATCAGAATAATCTTTTGTGGCCACAATGAACCCATACAAAAAATTGGCCAAAATCTGAGAGGGTCACCTGGGAACTTTTCAGAAAATTGGTTGATTTGATGCAACAGGATTAATAAATCAGTGAACGAAATGGTATGCTGAGGATAACGGCATGGTCGCATTAATTTTCTTGCCTGTATGTTCTTGCTCTGTTGGAACGGTGCGAGTTTCTATTAGCATTCGCCGATAAATGGTCCCAATAGAAACATGCTAAAAGACTCCGTAACTAAAGGTCGCAGACAGGGCAAACAAAACCTTTTTGGATTCCTTGACCAGGCGAGTAATTTGGTACATGTATATACTTTTTAAAATTGGGATAATAAACAATTTTGACCCCTGGGACCGGGACCAAAAATGCCTGACACTTTGACAACCCAAACCAAATTTCAGTACTGTTCAGGCATGCCATAAACACTTTCAAACTGTTGTTCCAAAGATTTAGTCATGGAAAATTAGCATTCTTCTCTTAATAGTATATAATATACTTCAATAAGCTTGCCAAATTTTGCTCCAGTAACTCACCTGTAATTGTGTCAGTTGACTCTTATGTTGTTGTTTCACCTCTGCCAACACCTTCGTAGCTTTCAATTCTTTCTCTTTCACCTCCTTCTCCAATACTTCATGCTTCTTCACCAACTCCTGGTATTTCCTTTCAACCTGTGCTAAATCTTCCTCAGACTTCTTGGCTTTCTCGACCTCTTTTGCATGTACCGTGACCTCCGCAAGTTTAGCCTTCAAAGCATTTTCTTTTTCTTCAAAAACTTTAGTGCTGTCACTCATGCTCATCTGTAGCATGTTCAGCACTTTCTTCAGATTACTTTCCTCCGATGTTGACTTATCTAATTGGCTCTGCAAATCTTCAATTTTCTCCCAACAATCTTCTAATTTTACAGTCAACTCATTCACGGATGGTCCTTGGTTTTGTTCAGCTTGCTCCTCTGGTGGCTGCGATGGAGACTGGGGATTTACCAATGGTGTGGCAGGGGATGAAGTAGGCATAGAGGGGCGATTACTAGCAGATGGTGTGATCCGTGGTTGCTTTGCTGGTGTTACCCGGGGTGTTACCGGTTGAGGCATCTGTCTCTTAGCTCGACTACTATTGTAATGTATGTAAAATCACAAAATAATATAACAATGTAAATAAATAGAAAAAAAAAATATTTATATAGCGCTTTATGCCATAAACAGCCTCAAAGCGCTTTATATTTATTCCGCCATCATTAGAATATGTCGGAACCACGTTTGCAGCCTACAAGTGGCGAGGGTCCATCAGTACAACGACTGTGACTACCCTAACAGCTTCCCATTGCACCTGGGTGGGGTGAGGCAAGCGAGGCAAAGCGCCTTGCCCAAGGGTGCAACACGGTGGTGGGACGGGGAATCGAACCCACGCACGTCGAGCAAGCTCTCAGATTACGAGTCCAAGGCCGTAACCACTGAGCCACCGTGCCCACATCACACAGTAAAGTTACAGATTTTCAACAACAAAAAGGACCACGATTTGATGGTAATTAAAAGCATGATAAGCAACAAAAGAAAGTTTTCAACAAGTAGATTACCCTGCCAAATTTAATGATCAGAAAAGGCAAGTTTGAGAAGAATGAACTTGCCAAGGGCCAATGTCAGTGACCAAAACTTGCACACGGATCAATTATTGCAGTTGCATGCAATAGTGTTTGGTTTTTAATGGAGCTTCCAATCATATTGACCAGTGATTTTGGTCCATGTTTCAGGTTAGGATTAAATTAATGAAGCTTCCAATCATAATGACCAGTGGTTTTGGTCTATGTTTCACCTGAACAACTGCAACGTCCGTCATAGAGTGAAATCATCCATCTTCTCTGATGAAATCAGTTTTTATATCAAGCGATTTGTGCTCTAGTAAAAGTAGCCTCGACTAACGTGATGAAAAAAATAGTGCAATTGTGATTTCTTTTTCAATATAAACAAATACCATTGAATAAAATATTTAGAACAGATGAGCAACTGTTTCCAAACGTTATCTACTTAACAATATTTCAATATTGTGTACATTCTTGCACGGTATCCACGTTTAAATATTTTGTCTGTAATAAACTCATCTTTTTGTTGCTCCATCCAAAATGTTAAGGTGGATAGCAAATTGTAGAGCTATAGTCGCTGAGGATGATAATACAAAATATTGGAGCCCTCAGCCAAGTACAATCTGACATGGTAAACATGCAGGAAATGGTATTTGACCATGTTTATTTTATAGCTTCGAAAAATTTCATGGCATTTTTGAAAAATGATATAAAAAAACTTTTTTCAACAAAACGAAAAAAAACACACTACAGTTTGGACTGTCAAGATGGTCGTTCGGACAAGGACAAGCAAACAACTTTTTGTGGCCTTAGGAAGTTTTACCTAATATCTTGGTGAGGGGATCACATAAAAATTGCAACCCCAAATGGGATACAAATACTGACAAAAGTGAGGTGCAGGCCCGGTCCCCGCACTCCGTACATCCGCGGGTATTCATGTTCGTTGAACATTTCGCGAAATAAGGGATGTTTTCAGATGAAGAAACGCGATTCGCGAAACACACAAAAAAAGGGGTGTTTTTTCAAACACATGTTTGCGAAATTGAAAACAAAGGTAGTTTCATCAAGCAGCCTACGCGTTTCTGCCAGAAAAGGATATATTTGAAATATCGTTCGCGTTTTAGAGAAAATAGGGGTATTGTCGAAGGGCAAATAATTCGAAATCGCTAAAAAAAGGGGGGGGGGTTTTCCTCTAAAAAAATGAGATGCAAAAGGGGTGTTTTTAAAGTTCACCGACAAGCATGAATACCCGCGGATGCACAGAGTGCGGGGACCGGGGGTGCAGGTTTTGGAGTTCGCTCGATTTAAATGTCCTCATTTGGGAGCCTTATACATATGCAGTCACACACATACAACCTAACTATCATTCCACCTCCCTCCCCCATTCCCCCTTCCTCCTCTAGCCTAAGTAAAACAAAACTTACTTGACTTTGGCAATCTGGTGTGGTATTGGTCCTGGTTCAGCAGGCTGTGGATCGTAATCATCTTCGCCATCGCTATAGGCCTATAGGAGGAAGGAAAGGACATGAAGAATCTGTAAATCACAGGCCTCGAAATAAGCCAGAATTTCTGAGGGTCATTTGGGCCCTTGATCTTAAATGTTTGAGGGCCCTCACAAATTTTTGTGGGCCAAAATTTGGGCCATTGGTTTTAACCTATGAACCCCACAAAAGAGTGAGAAAAATTGCCACAAATTTTGCGGGCCATTTGGGCCCGCTGGATGTGTCTTTTGCGGGCCCTCACTGATTTTTGGGGGCTGAGGGCCCTTGGGCCCTTCTTATTTCGAGCCCTGCTGTAAATCTATTGCACTAGACTAAGGACAAGGAAAATGTGTGATGCGCAAAAACGCTGAAATGTTTGCTTTTTGGGTATAATTGCGCATTTTAGGTCCGGCCACAAATTTTAAGATTTTCCAAAATAACCATTTTTAAGTACTCATTCTGAAGTTTTCACTAATAATCAAAGAATCCATAATGTTCTGCAACACAATCCATGTTGAAAAAAAGTATAGAGAATAGGCTGTTGCAAAAAATTGCAAGAAAATATAGAAGAAAAAAAAAAAAAGTAATATTTTTTTAATAGTGCATTATTTGAACTTTTGAGGGAGAAAATCACGCATTTTGGTAAAAAAATGTGCAAATTGCGCAAATCGCGAATTATCAAAAACAAGCGCACACATTTTACTCTAGACAGTTTATAATACCAAATTGATAAATTTGTATTAAACAATCACTGATCTAAGCACTGGTGGCATCCATTACTGCTTGTAGACAGGAAGTTGGGAAAAGTCACCTCCATGCTGTGCGTGGTCTTCCTGTACTTTTGAAGGGACAACGGTATAAGCAAGGCCAATTTTTAGAGCAATTTTTTTCTCTTCCAAGTTTGCGAGTACATAACAAGATTTTCCCATGGATTGATATTTATTTCCATTGCTAAATATTTTTAAATTACGTTTTTCATAGGGGGGGGGTCACTCACATTGTGGCCTGTACACCATCCACGATAATCAACTTTTGAAAAGCACCCTAAACAAGGATTTAACCCTTGGCTAAAACGATACCCTAAACAGGTAACATGTGTCTGTTTTCACACCCTAAACAGGAATTTTATCCTTGCATCAAACTTCATACCATAAAGAAGAATATTTTTGTAAAATCACATGCTTTTTGAAGATCATTTTCCCCTTTCATATGATCTTCATCTGTCCAATTTACATACCCTTTCCGCAAATAGCACATTGCAATTTTGCTACCCTTTTTTCCGATTTTCATGTTTTTGACACCCCAAACACAATACGCTGGCGTATCATGCCTACCCACTAAAAACTACCCTATTTACACGGATGGTGTACAGGCCACAATGGAGTGACCCCCCTGGGGTTGTATAATAAATTAGCTAGGAAAGTAACTCTCATGATAAAAGAATAGGCATTATTTTTAGAATTATGTGTGTTTGGTCCATCACCTGTCACTTGGTAGTCTTGTAACAGGTCTAATAGCAGTACCCATGACAACATGATCAAATGCTCACTCTTATGGAACCAGATCAAGTGAATACAATTTCATTGTTCCTAGGGCAAAAGGTATTGCTTCAAACACATTCTACTACAAAGCCCACACCATACATACATTCTCCCAGTCACATTTCCCCAATATGAAATTTAAAAAAAGTTAAATTTTAATTTTACTTCTTTTAAAGTTTGGCAGAGGCGGGGTTCGAACTCACGGCGCACCACGCCGCTTTGGCCACGCCGCTTTGGATATGCTCTATGAGCCTAGCGCCTTAGACCACTCGGCCACTTGTCTTGATATAATCCATTTGAAACTTATTTGAAGATATAATCGCAACTTCAATATAGGCCTACCACGTGACAAGCAAAAGCAGAAAACGTACCATATTTTGGAATTTTATTTGCCTAAAAACATTAATGTGTATTAATAGCGCTCAATTGTTGTTAATCCGACAATAAACATTATAAATGCTTGGCGTCTATATGGACAATACATTATATCGATTTTGACATGTGCTCGCACGGTGTCAGTACATTTCCATGGTCAGTTAAATGCTATAGAGGAACCTACCATTTTTTTTTTTTACACGTTCGATGTTTTTATCAATTACATAAAAATTCCATTTTAGACCCCAAATGTTTTTTCAGGAAATAAAAGATTAGATTACCATAAAAAGCGAAACAGTAATCTTTTGCGGGTCTAATGTTATTTATACATAGAATTTTCAACGCTTTTTTCTATCCTTATTCTTGCTCAATTAAAAAATATTTTGGCGTATATAAAATTGAAATAAAATTCTCTGCCTCATAAACGACATCAAATGTGCCACAATTGAGTATCACGAATCGTTATATATGATGTGCAGTTAATATTCATATTTTCTTTTATACAGAGGATGCTTCAGTTTTGACAGGAAAATATTTTCTTGAAAACCCTCTCACTCAGTTATTTCAAAACGGTAACCACGCTTCCCTAGAATGTGCAACAATTTAGCATTAAAATCTTTCTTATTCTAACAGCAAGCGTTTCTAGAATGCATTATGGCGAAATGTGGTGTATACAAAGCCATTTTGGACTGGAATGAACTCCCATCAAACAACAAGGGATTGCATATCAAGTCTGCTTTGAACAAAGTGTCAAACAACATCTGGCCAGCAACTCTCTCAGCCAAGAGATGTCTGATTTCACTTTGTAGGCCTTTTGTTCTCTCATCTTTTCTTGGGACCCCATCAGAAATAAGCTTTACTTTTCTACGGGCTTAATGGGTTATCCCGGCTTGTTATTATTTCGTCTGTGTGTCCTGATGATCTTAAATGGCTTTGTGGCCGATTTAATTCAGCTTTAATTAATTTGTCACATTGATGTGTTTTGTAATGATTTTTCTTTTTCTATAATTTGTTTTTGTATTCTAATGATCTTGCCAAATAAATAACAAACAAACATGTTATTTTGTTTGGCTTAATATTCCTGATGATAGAAATGTTTGTGATGATAGAAAAACACAGCATTCAAAGAAAATATTCAGGTTTTAGTGGAGTAAACATATCGTTCCTTTCAATGTATAACCACATTGTTGTAGCAGGATGATGTCCTAAAATATCAAACTTTCGATCAGTGGTGTAGCGTGAGTCATCCTATAGGGGGGCACCGATCATGATGGGGGGCACCGGGCCTGATTGGAAGGGCATAAGTCATTTCTCAGCAATTTTCCTATCAGATTTTCTAAATTTTCAAATCGATTGGGGGGGAGGGGTAGGGTGCTCAGATTACACATATGTGACACGATCTGGTCCATGGGGGCCAAAGGAGGCATTTTTGAAAATTGAATTACTGTAATTATTACATCATACATACGATAGGCTATCATTTACTGAAAACACCAAATGTCTAGCATACTTGGTTCTAAAGTTTTTTGATGTCTATTTTCTTATGTATTTTATTGTTTGTTACTCCATATTTTTACCTTTATCTCAGTTTCAAATTGGCTGCCTTTGGCCCCCAGCTTGTACCACTTTATTTTCCTGTGATCTTCTTTGTTTATACAGATTTCTCAGGAGGGATGCCTTTGTTTGCCACTGTTGATAAAAAAACACATACACTCCTATATACTTACAGGGGTCAGCTTGGGTGGAAGGTCCTGGAATACCTTGCTGTATTTGCAGCTCCTGTTCTGGGTCAGCTTGAGTGGAAGGTCCTGGAATACCTTGCTGTATTTGCAGCTCCTGTTCTGGGTCAGCTTGAGTGGAAGACCCTGCAATACCTTGCTGTATTTGCAGCTCCTGTTCTGGGTCAGCTTGAGTGGAAGACCCTGCAATACCTTGCTGTATTTGCAGCTCCTGTTCTGGGTCAGCTTGAGTGGAAGACCCTGCAATACCTTGCTGTATTTGCAGCTCCTGTTCTCTGAGCTGCTTTTCTTGCAATGCTAACTGCTGACGCAATTTCTCCTAAGAAATCAATTTGGGACACAAAATATATATTATAGAATAAAACTAGTACCTTTCGTCAAATAAATGCCCCGGGGGCGTTACATTTTCCCAAAGGGGGCGTTTATTCAAGGTCAATTTTAAAACGATAATTCCCGTTAAAATTATTAGTTAAACTTAAAACTCACGCTAAAATGACGAACTATGAACTAGAAACACTGACTTGTGGTTCATTTCCGGGTTTCCAATCCAGATTTTCACCAATTATTGACGCTATTATCGACCATGTGGACAACTTGGTAAGCTTACTACACAAGATAGCATGGAAATATCGGCATTTTTGAAACATCTTGGCGACTATTTGACGAAATACGGTATGTATTAATTTGCAAATCCCACTCAGTGCCACAAGTAGAGCCCAGATCACAAATGTCACATGCTTTTGCGTTCTCTATTTTGGGTGTTGTGCCATGTTAGTTTATTATGTTGGACAAAATAAAATTAGATCCACAAACAACTACACCAAATGACCCCTACAATCAAGGAAATTAATGTTGGCACACTCTGGCATACTAAATGTAAATCCAAATCGCCTCTCCCCCAGTTCTAAAGCACTTTTCCCATTCGGCTCTCCAGTCTCCCCAACATTGGTTGAGGGGGAATGGGGGAGAGAAGGGAAAAGGGGAAGGTTTGAACTTCTCATCAAACTCTCAGAGCGCCAAAAAAAATCTTTACACTTGAAAAAATAATCACAATTTCAAAACTGAGCCAATCCAGGATTTTTTTTATCAAAAAAAAAGATAAAAGGGATATGGACCCAGAGGTTGATTAAATGTAAGCCCAGAATACATTGCAGCCACTGACAGCATGTTTGAAAAACACATGGTTATTTTCAGAAAACATCATGCTGGGCTCCTGCTGTGCATGGTCAAGGTTGTTATACAACAAGATAAGCTATGTGTCTGCATGCATGCATGTGCAAGAAAACTTGGCTGGTTCCACCTTCTTTTCCCAAGCATATAAAATGTCTATCATTGTTTTAAATACACACGACTTTTTAACTTTCTTGGTAGCAATGTATCAACAAACATTACCCGTACCCAATTATCAATTCAAAACATAAAAGTCGCAATGAATATTCCATCAAAACTACTGGTTCTTATTTTGCACATAAATTTGAATGTGAAATGGTGTTGAAATGGCTCCTTTATCACATTGCACCTAATATCATACTGCATGCTGGGATTACATTGAATCAACCTCTGATATGGACCTACCATTTCTTTGGCTTGTTTAGCCTGTTGCTCTTGTGTTGCTACCTGCTGCTCCACCACAACAAGCTGAACTTTTTCTTGCTGGAGACGTTTTTTCTCCTCATTTATTTTGGCCCTCTATAACACAAAACAAGTGACGGTGAGAAGGTGGGTACTTTTAAGGATACAAGCAGGATTGTTTTGGCGGAAATTCGAAAACTTTATATTCACTTTTAAAGTAACAAAAACAAGTAAATGAAAGTTTACATTTTTGGAAAAGAAAAGATGAAAGGAAAGGAACTGATTCATGATGGGCCGGAAATTTTGGGTGGAAAATCATGTTTTTGGACCTTTTTCAAAAATGGGTAATTATGTCCAAATTTCGAAGATAAAATGGAATTTCTTTCACTTTCCATTCCATAAATGTACACTCTCATATGTTTGTTTTTGTTAATTTAAAAGATATAGTTGATAAATTTCAAAAATTTCCAGCCAAACACGATCCTGTGTGCATCCTTAAGCATTTTTACTCCCCATTTCATTTTCATTTAAGGGGTACTACACCCCTCGATAAATTTGTGTCTATTTTTGCATTTTTCTCAAAAACTAATAACACGATGGTAACAAAAGTTACGTATATTTTTGGGGCAAGGAATCCAATTACTACACTGGAATTTCAGGGACCCAAGACAAGCGGTTCGTTATTTATGATAAAAAATAAGGTACCGCTAGGATGTACCTCATTTCCTAGCATATCGTCGGGTGCATCACATACTGGTCTATCTTGAATTTTTGACTTTTTTGAGAAAATTGGTATATAGTTCTTTTTTACGGAGCTCTTCAAATACAACAAATTACAGACCTCAATTTTTCCTAGATAATTAGTTATAAAATGTTGAATTTAAACTATCTATGATTTTTTCAAAATACGTATTTTCACATACTGATCTATCTCGAAAAAAAATCGCATTTCTAGAAATTAGCAATTGAAAATCTTCAGTATTAAGTTTACCTTTCTATAATTTAATTAGACTACGGATTTTCATGAATGTGGTTTTAAATTAAAGCATAGACTCAGCAGATTTATTTAAGTGGACTCTTTAATTATATTTACGTATGTAATATTGCTTAAAACTACACTTAAGTTGTAGTTCTGTATGTGAAATCGTTAATTTCCCAATATCGTATTGAAAGTGCATTACATACTGGTCTATCTCGAGATAGGACAGTATGTGATGCATCTAAAGTCACATCATTGTTCGCGAAATCGAGATAGCCCCCAAGATAGACCAGTATGAAACGAATTTTAAATACGATATCGGGAAATTAACTATTTCACATACAGAACTACAACTTTAGTGTAGTTTTAAGCAATATTGCATACATAAATATAATTCAAAATTCCACTCAAATAAATTTGTTAAGTATATGCTTTAATTTAAAACCACTTTCATTAAAATCCATAGTCTAATTAAATTATAGAAAGGTTAACTTAATACGAAGATTTTCAATTGCGATTTTCTCGAAATGCGTGTTTTTCGAGATAGACCAGTATGTGATGCGTCCGACGATATATACTGAACCGTTTGCCTCGAGTCACTGAAATTTCAATGTAGTAATCGGATTCCTTGCCCCAATAATATACATAACTTTTGTTACCAGGGTGTAATTATTTTTTGAGAAAAATGCAAAAATAGTCACAAATTGACCACAGGGGTGTAGTACCCCCTTAACTAATTGGTATAAATATTGTTGCAGATCTGTCGTCTGCATCACAAAAATAAAATGCTGCCTTGTTGGACTTTCTTCAGGGCTTTTTAAAGACTTTTTTATCATCTAATTGTGATGAAATACACTGTAAAATTATTTTTACATAATTCATTTTGAGTTATTATCACAATATTACAATCTCATGTCCATTTATAAAGGAAAGATGCATGCTGAATTTTTCACTGATTTAAATTTTATATATAAGAAAAATAATAATCAAGCACTAATATGTTTTTTAAAAAACAAGCTCATATCGACCGTAAAAACACCTGTTTGCCAACATATGATATTCAAATTTCCCGGGAGCCGAAATTGTCTATGACATCATGCAATGACGTCCCAGTAAACAATGAAGGCTGGTGACAATTGAGCACAAATAACCATGACATTATTGCACCAGACAGTCGCGCTCGGGAACTTTGAATATACAGCGTGTTGAGAAATGGCTGTTTTTATTTGTTTTGTTATGGTCAATGTTTTTCTAACATATAAGCAGGGCTGTCAACTCTCACGCATTGGCCGTGAGTCTCACGCATTGGGTCACTTTCTCACGCCAAGGTAGTAAATCTCACGCAAAAAGCTGGGAAATGAGTAAAATCTCACGCATCGTCATGAATAATTTGTTGCTCCTACCTCCCCCCTCCCCCCGCTTTACACATTCTCGAGCGCCGTGGCTCAAATAATCATGGTACAAAATGAACGCCTCTGTCTCACGCCAAGCAATTCCAAAAAGTTGACAGCCCTGTATAAGGCATAATGTTGTTATTGCTGGAGACTTCCTTTAAAGAGAAACCTTCATAGTAATGCACTCATCTATATAGTACTTTCATGAATAAACCACTTTACAGCTCTGAGTACCTCTTGTCTTTTGCGGGCATCTTCATCTTTTTTGCGTAGGTAATCAGCCACTTGAGCCGCTTGCCTGGGGAGAAAAAAATGTAAAATTTGAAATTCATTTTACACACAGAGTTATACAAGCTGTATCAAAATGATTGATACCTTTAGGCTTTAGTGCATACATCAGTTTTTATTGATAATGGATGAGTCTGACACATCCAAATTCAACATGAGATCCAAATAATTTGTAGATAAATTGCCATAAAAAGTCAAAAACTAAACATTCTGGACAAACAACTCAATTTTAAAAATGCCCCCTTTGGCCCCCATGAAACAGATCGAGTCACATATATAAGATGGAAATGGCATGGGATGACAAAGGACATCATCCTGCTTTATCTAAACTGACTTACTGTCTTTTCTTGAACGTCTTTTTGTATGAAGATCTTGCATCATCTACGTCTTCTGGTTCTTCTGCTATGTCACAACGGCTGAAAGTTTATACAAGTTATTTTCATGTCAATAGGCAATTCAATTTTCACGATAAGTCATTATGTGAATCGGCAAGATATGGCACTTTGACAAACATGTGCTTTTAGCACAAACACCGTTATGTATGTGAAACAAACAGAGGAAGAGGCTTACGCATCATACACTGGAACATGGAAACATGGAAACATTACAACTAGCGCACAAGATCACATTAATGATGCTTAATCGGCGGGTGAGCGGGTAAGCATCATTAATTGATCTCGTACACTGGTGTGTAATGTGTTGTTTGTACTGTTCACCCTTGACTGCTCATATCCATAAGTACCAGACTTGAGTCCTGTTTATCAGGGACAGTCTGTGTAGCTCAGTGGTTAGAGCGCTCGCCCGACAAGCGAGAGGTCTGGGGTTCAAGTCCCGCTTTGAGCAGGTATGTCCGGAGTTTTTTCTCTGGTATATCTGCCTATGCATGTTATGTTTCCATTTGTAAATTCATGTTTAAATGTGCTAGTGTGCGATGCGTAATTCTTCTTTCCCCTGTATGTGAAACAGTCAATTTGAAATGTAATTTGAATGCTAATTATCTCACTAACCCTAACAGTCATAGATACCACAAAATATGAAGATGAAAACCACTGCCCATGCGTGAATCCCAGGGTATGCGATGACGCAATCACCCTAAGTGTTATATGCTCACGGAATCGCTGACCGGGTAGTGTAACCCGTGTAGCTACCATGCTGTGATCGTGTGCTTGGCATGCGGGGGAGCTAAGGTTTGAATGATGTGGGTGCTAAGTGACTTCTTTCTTTTTCATTTCTTCTTTAACTTCTGATAGCAAAAAGCAGGAATGGGTGTTAGAGCTAATGAACCAATATCCACAGCCAGGATTTAAGTTTGAAGAACGTTGTCTACCTTCATACTCTGCTGTTTATGTGAAATGGACAATGACACACACTCATGGAGGGAAATTGATAGCAACTTTTAATTTGAATGCTGAAGTCGGATTCTGGTAGTGCATCACATTCATTTCATTCTGGGTTCATCTCACAGAACCACCCAACATCCTCAGGTTCTGGTTATAATGTCTATCACATTCATGGCAGAGAATTGCACAATTCAAATTCCATCACTCGTTTACCTTGTAGAACTGAGCGGTTCAGAAAGAGTCTAATTCCACACTTCATCAACTTACTTAATGCTTAAAAATTGATGTTTTGTTTTACCCAATGATGCAGTTTAACAATTTGATGCAATTTAATTTAGTTATTTTGATGTGAAATTTTTATGGTATGTGTATGAGTGTGAATATGAGTGTATTGAGTGATTTAGTGTGTATGCGTATTATTTAGGGGGGGTGTGTTTGGAAGTAAGAGGTGTGCTCAAGAGGGGGTGAGGGGATGTGTGTATGTGAGGATAAGTGTGGAGATAAGATTAGTTAAGGGGTTTGCTTTCATAATTATGTGCAATCTAATATTTGTGTTTCTCTTATGCTTATTTGATGCTTATTATAATTTGGTGTGTCACGCATATTATTTGGGGTCACTGTGTTTGGGAGTAAGAGGTGTGCTTAGGAGTTGAGTGGGTGTGTGAGAGTGTGGTGTGATGGGGTGAGTGTGGAGATAAGCTTTTATAATTATGTGCAATATATTATATGTTTTTCTTATGCTTATTTCTTGTAATATGTATTTTAATAACTTTTATGTGTAATAATAGTAAATAATTTTTTGATGTTTTAATATTGTAAAAAGTAACGCAATTTGGCTATTTGCCACAATGTTATTTTGAATAAATATGAAATGAAATGAAATGAAATTCGTTTCATCTACTTACCTATGGTGTGAATCTGGGTTCATCTCACAGAACCACTCTACATCCTCTTGTTCTGGTTCAGGTTCTGGTTATTATATCTATCACATTCATTTCATCTACTTACCTATGGTGTGAATCTGGGTTCATCTCACAGAACCACTCTACATCCTCTTGTTCTGGTTCAGGTTCTGGTTATTATATCTATCACATTCATTTAATCTACTTACCTATGGTGTGAATCTGGGTTCATCTCACAGAACCACTCTACATCCTCTTGTTCTGGTTCAGGTTCTGGTTATTATATCTATCACATTCATTTCATCTACTTACCTATGGTGTGAATCTGGGTTCATCTCACAGAACCACTCTACATCCTCCTGTTCTGGTTCAGGTTCTGGTTATTATGTCTATCACATTCATTTCATCTACTTACCTATGGTGTGAATCTGGGTTCATCTCACAGAACCACTCTACATCCTCCTGTTCTGGTTCAGGTTCTGGTTATAATGTCTATCACATTCATTTCATCTACTTACCTATGGTGTGAATCTGGGTTCATCTCACAGAACCACTCTACATCCTCCTGTTCCACGACTTCTAAGTTTGCGTTTGGTGGCAGCTTACGCCATTTGTCGCAACGATCACATTGTACCCAATTATCGTCTGGATGACTGTTTGACAGATACATAATTAAAAAGAAAGAAATTGAAGTAAAAACTTATATATATATCCTAAATACGGTATACCCCCATGTTCAGAACTTTTTCAAAAGCATTCACATGGGAATGTGTATACCGTTTAAGGGCTATGTACATCAATTATCTTTCTATATTTGCTAAAAAACTAAGCATCTAGCTGAGTGATGCCCCTTGCACATATGCATTAAAATTAGCCAGTGTATATGGCGTGACCACAGATTTAAGGTTTTACTACAATGAAAAGTTAAGGTAAATTGACACTGTTCTCATGAACACCAAGCATTTTATACACCTGCGCTGACACCCATCACTTAAAACCCGATCAGAGGCAGCCCACTCCCAACTAAGATTCCCATCACCCCACAGAAAGGTATAAATTTTTTGTTTTATTTTGGATGTACAATATATCTTAACATGATATTACAGTTGATCTGTTTTAATGCTTCAACATAAAAATAATGGTATCTCTCATGTTCTACAAGGCGAGTGATAGACACACAGCTGTCTCAAAACAATGTTTATTCTCACGTAACTCAAGAATCCTTATTATAAGATTACTTACATGTCCTCTTCTGGGTTTGGATTAACCAAATCCACTATTTCGCCTTCTGGATTGCCCATTTTCTCATTCCAATAATCATTCAATTTTTCACCCAATGCCTTTATTAAACAACTGCAACAACATTAAAGAAAATAGAGACAAAAGGTGTTTTAACACTTAAAATAGTTAATAATAGTTAAAACTATTTAATGCAAGGAGGAGATGCAAACAGTAAGACCTGGTACCTCAGATTTTTCAGAAAGTAGAAATTTGACATGCAATTATCTTATAGCTGCAGAATGACTCACCTATAAACTTTGGAACTCAGGAAATCTTGTTTATTGTGTGTTGGCTCTATAAAGTTACACTCCACTACACCAAGGACCCCAACACCACGCTGATCAGGCTGGAAAGAAGAAAAGATGAAGCAGGGATCAGAATTACTGCATGTACTAAAACCATCATAGACTGTGAGAGCTGATAATAGCGGTGCAAGTCGTGTTCTGTGCACGAATCATTTTTTACAGACCATTTTATTTAGGTATTAAAGTCATTAATACAATGATCTTACTTAACACACATGTATTTAGGTATGAAAACCTAGATGGTTAAACATGCGCTAGGGCTCACCCTTAAAATTGTATCAACTTGCCCTGGCCATATTACCTGGAAAAGGACTGCACTATCACCAGGGTCAAACTATCACTGTCCCTTGTTTTAACCTGCCAGCCCTACCCCTGATAATGCAACTTGAATGTGTGCACCGCCACCGCATCCCACAAATTATGTGACTACCATGCGTAATCACATTATTTGGTGTATCCTTCATGTAAGAGAATACCAAACAAATCCCAACTCTAATCCTAACCCTAACCCTACCTTAACCCTAACCCTTACCCTAACCCTAATCCTATTAGTATTTTGTGCTCTCTTACACTAAGGATAACCCGGGGGATAACCCCATTATTTCGCATTTTAGGATTAAAACTGAAATGTTTATAGGTTTAAACATTGTTCTGTGGAAGCTTGGTTCAAAGAGACAAAACTGAGGTAAAAATATAGCTGAGTGCACCCTGGAAAAACATGTGTTCTTTATATTATTCTGGACCCCAAGTTCATTGATTAAGTGAAGTCACAGACAAAATGTCTATAAGACAGCTATTACAGATAGGGCCTTTTTGCACTTAACCCCACAATTCTGTTCACTAACCTTCAACTGGTATCCAACTTTTTCGTACGGCTTGATGAGCCTGTTTTTATAATACATCAACATGCCATACTGGTTCTTTTTGGGATTGAAACCAAATGTTATCTTGATTGGTTTGTCTGGAACAAGCTATAAACACAAAATGAAATCATCCCGAGGAAATCATCAGTGTTACAAAGAGAAATATTCTTAATGAATCTCAACCGATGCCACTGAAAGCTTTTATTTATCTTACAGGTCTTTTACGTCATTAAGGTTAGCAACTATCTTAAACTGTTACGATTTGGTAGTTCACAGTATCTTGCAAATGGTAGTGAGCATTGGCAAAAATTGCATTAATCATTTCAAAGCGAGTGTACAGAAGAATTCAACACAGATATACTTTTGTAGGTCCTAGCTGTGGCGCTTGAGTTATGTTGCAAAGAGGGCTGAAACAACAACACTTTTGTAAAACGTACATAACTCAAAAGCCCCCCCAAAATACGTGCATGTAATTGCACCCAATTTTCATGCATAATGCATACATCCCAGGGCTTCTCAGTAGAGAAGGGCTGCTTTTTCAAAATTGTTTTAACAAATCTGTAACTAGAATCATAATTGTTAATAATAGTTGCAATTGGCTTTGAACCATTTATGAGACCAATTTTCAACCAAAAGTTTTACATAATGATATTTTTGCAAGTTGACTCCAAATGACCATTCTGGTAAGTTCTGGTAATTTTCACATACGAAATCTGTGGCGTATTCGCCGTTTCATATCACAGGAAGCTTGTCACAATGCTGTCAGAGGGTTGGTACTGTCTCGTCTAGATTACGCCAATTCGCTTTTACTAGGTGCACGTGCCAAAGATCTTATGCGTTTGCAGCGCCTCCAAAATAAAGCTGCGCGCCTGGTTTTTAGTTGTGGACGGGACCAGCCCTCTGCCAGCTTACTTGACGAGCTTCACTGGCTTCCAGTTAAACAAAGGGTTCATTTCAAATTACTTCTGTACATTTTCAAATGCATTAATGCTCAAGCTCCAGGTTACCTGATTGATCTAATTCATCTCTTGAATAGTAGTGTTGCGCTTGGTCTCAGATCTCGGCTTCGTTCCTCATCTGATCTCACCTGCCTTTGGGTTCCTCGCTCTTTTAGAAAAGCTGGGGATACTTCATTTGCCATAGGTGCTCCCAAAATATGGAATGAGCTCCCTACTGAGATCAGAGAGGTGGAGTCGGTGTCTGGGTTCAAGCGCATGCTCAAAACCCATCTTTATCCAGATTAGTTTTGCTGCTTGTTTTTGTATGTTATTGCTTCAATTGTTGGAATTGCTTTGTATAATTATTTGCTTGAATTGATTTTGTATATGTTTTTTTTGTAAGGCGCTCTGTGCTTTGTGGAGCGCCATATAAATGTTTTACAATAATAATAATAATAATAATAATAATAATACTAATGTGACCATCACTTTATAACCAATTTAGATCTTTTTTCATTAAATTTGGTATATTTCTGTATGGGTTGCTTTCAGAATTCCAATCCTTCCCCAAATGTTACCAAAATGAAGGTTTAACACCCACCCCCAACCACCACCCCTGGGGGCTTGCATACCTGGACATTCTTTGGTGTGTATGTATCTGTCTCTGTCCGGCTAAGACTCTTCTCAACAAACAAGGTCTGGACCTATTCATACCCTCCCCACCCCTGGGGGCTTGCATACCTGGACATTCTTTGGTTTGTATGTATCTCTCTCTGTGCGGCTAAGACTCCTCTCAACAAACAAGGTCTGGACCTATTCATACCCTCCCCACTCCTGGGGGCTTGCATACCTGGACATTCTTTGGTTTGTATGTATCTCTCTCTGTCCGGCTAAGACTCTTCTCAACAAACAAGGTCTGGACCTATTCATACCCTCCCCACTCCTGGGGGCTTGCATACCTGGACATTCTTTGGTTTGTATATCTCTCTCTGTGCGGCTAAGACTCCTCTCAACAAACAAGGTCTGGACCTATTCATACCCTCCCCACCCCTGGGGGCTTGCATACCTGGACATTCTTTGGTTTGTATGTATCTCTCTCCGTCCGGCTAAGACTCTTCTCAACAAACAAGGTCTGGACCTTTTCAGACCCTCCCCACCCCTGGGGGCTTGCATACCTGGACATTCTTTGGTTTGTATGTATCTCTCTCCATCCGGCTAAGACTCTTCTCAACAAACAAGGTCTGGACCTATTCATACCCTCCCCACCCCTGGGGGCTTGCATACCTGGACATTCTTTGGTTTGTATGTATCTCTTTCTGTCCGGCTAAGACTCTTCTCAACAAACAAGGTCTGGACCTTTTCAGACCCTCCCCACCCCTGGGGGCTTGCATACCTGGACATTCTTTGGTTTGTATATCTCTCTCTGTGCGGCTAAGACTCTTCTCAACAAACAAGGTCTGGACATATTCATACCCTCCCCACCCCTGGGGGCTTGCATACCTGGACATTCTTTGGTTTGTATGTATCTCTCTCAGTTTTACTAAGACTCTTCTCAACAAACAAGGTCTGGACCTTTTTCCCCCGAAGGTAGATATGAAGCTTCGGTTTCATATATAAAATGGAGCAGTAAGCCTGGGAAGAGTAATAAAAATAGTGTACACTATTAATAAAGAAATTAATGAAATATTACACAAGGAATTTTATTTATTCAATCTAATTATTTCCGATCTACATCCATATTAGAGAGTATAATGCAAAGTCTCAAATATCATGCAGCAATGTGTGCTGATTTGATCACAAGGACATCCTCAATTTTGTTTAATTTCTACATTTTTCTGTGCTTGTAATACCCTACGGTGTATACCCTGTGAAAAACTAAGCCAGAAGTGCTTTAATTAGGCCAAAAAAAATTGGTTGTATTGCCCTCAACCGTCCGACCCTAAATCCTGAAAAATCAGGGTCGCAATTTTTTTTTTGAATGATGATTTTTACAGATTTTTTCAAAAATCAATGTTTTTTACTTAAAATTAATATTTTATTGAAAGACTAGTCTTTAATTGATGTCTAACAGGTATCCAGAAGTCAAAATTGACAAATGTCCCTAATTGAAGAAGCATTATTTAATATTTGAGGGATTTTTAAAAACTGAAGGTTTAAAAAAAGAAAAGAAATCCGACCGTCCGACCCAACTCACCCATTTTCCCACTTGAGGGCAACACAACAATATATTTTTTTGGCCTTACAGTCGTGTTTAATGAGTTCCCAGTTTTATCTACCAATTTCTCCAGAGCTCCACTGTTAAGCGGCTAAGTGATTTTCTTTCATTTTACCTCATCATTGGCTTAAAATGATCAGATCAGAAAACCTCCTTAACAGTCGGTGGCTTGTCCAGGGGAGCGGCTTTGAGGGCTGAAGCCCCACACACTTTGTTAAAAATCATGTAAAATCAGCCGTTTTTGGGCGATTTTAGCCATTAAACCTCCCGCATAACTCTAAAAGCCCCTCTGAGCCCCCTCCGCAGGAACAGATCCTGGACACGCCGGTGACAGTTGTTACTAATATTACGTAATAATTTTTGGCAAAGAATAAAAGTAAAATTTGACTGAAATCATACATTATGTCTTTAACAGATGGACTACAACTTACCCTCAATGAATATGTGTGCTTTGGTATGTCACTCTCATCATCTGGTTCATCCATATTGACCGCTGGGTGCGTCAAGTCATACTCCTCGGCAATGATGATATCATTCACTTCCTTCATGAAGTCAAATTCTAGACGGTTGCTTGCATCCCTGACATAAAATACAAGAAAATAACTTACTTAAATTTGTCACACATCATTCAACACTTATAGTCAATTGTAACGAAATGTACCAAATGGCTTCCATTGGGGATTTAATATTGAAACAATTTCCAACTTCTCAAGGAGGTAGAAGTTAGTTGGGAAGCCTGGATGATCTTACCCCCGGATCTTACCGAACAAGTTCTGCAGAAGCTCCGGAATAAGCACGTACTAACGGTCACCCTACATCCACATATGCCATGGAACTTGGATGCTCTTCAAAAGGCAAAACGAGATGTGAGAAGAGAATGGCTAAAATCTGGACTTGAAATTGAACACCAAATCTCTGACCTGTGATGTTACCGACAGACCCAGTATTTCCGGTGAGTTGTTTTGCATACGCATACTGTGCGCCAGGCATAAACCTACGATGCTCGACCAGCATGTTCCACGACGGCGTGACCGCACCTGGAACCAACCCCTGCAGCCCCTGCGCTCCATGGGTAGGCATACTTGTCAAAACATTCACAATAAAGTGGGTAAGCCTAACTTTGAGCTACTGTTCGCATTTCAACAACATGAGGGTATTGTCGAAGAGCAAAAAAAATTCATGAAATTGCTAAAAAAAAAAGTGTATTTTTTGCCTGAAAAATTCATGAAATGAGATGCAAAGGGGGTATTTTCAAAGTTTGCCAGCGAACCACAGCTACATGGAGTGCAGGGCTGGGAAACAACACCAACAAAGAATTGCCAGTCGATCACTGCCCCGCAAGACTCAACAGAGCTGCAAGCATAGGGTATCAGATAGGACCCTGTGCTCATCATTGGGCAAGCGGTTTATGTCACATGTTCACATATTTATTTATTTATTTATTTATTCTTTCTTTAGGCAGGGTAGCCCCTTCAATGCTAAAACACTGATTTCCAAGGAGGCCCTGCATCAAAAAGTACAACATTCTTAAGTTAAAACAAATTTAAAATTACATATAAATACTGTACATACAATGTAAATAATATAAATTATTTTACGATACAACTTAAAAATTACATATGAGCACACAAATAGATTATGATGCAGATGGAATAAACAAAATTATGAAGAATGAATCCTATGCTTAAATTGAGAGAGGCTCATGGATTCATAATTGCATTTAATATCAGCAGAAAGACTGTTCCAAATTTTAGCAGCACATGAATTAAAAGTCCTTTCCCTGCATTAATATTCCATGACACTTCGTGGAGATTAAAGTTGGTTTGACTCCTTGTGCCTTTAGAATGCATGCTATACATGAAATTAAATTGAGATGATATGTAACTTGGAGCCATACCTTTAAGGCATTTGAATATTAGAACCAACATTTGGTTAGTCCATCTATCATTTAGTTTGTTCCATTGTAAGATACTCATCATATCATTAACAGGTGTTCTAATATCAGCAGATAGGATAATGCGAGCTAATCTATGTACAAAAACCTATAATCCTGTCTAAATGTATTACACTTCACAGCAGTTGAAAACCGTATCCCATCATGCTTAGCAGTACCATAACTACAATATGACTGCCTATGCCATAGAAAGTACCGTAACCACCCGGGTATAAGCCCACCTTCGGCTATAAGCCCACCCCCTATTTTTCAAAACATTCTGGAAACAAGGGTGCACTCGGCTGTAAGCCCAGTACTAAATTTTGGTCAAGTTCTTTAATCAAATAAATGCTTTTCTCTCACATGTAAGAACAAATATAAAAAAACATCAGTTGATGATTAACATTCCACACTTAGAATTTTTAAGAAATTGACGTAGATGATAGAAATTACTGGTACATTGGGCATATCCAAATGGGGATTCATTCATTCATTCATTCATATTTATTTGGCAAAAAGCGACATAAAATTGTACAATGAAACATACAAAAAAATTAACACACTGAAAAGCTGCACACCAAAAAGACACCAAAATGTCGAATTGCCAGGATGACCCATAAAGTCTAGCTTCCTGTGTAGACTTAATTCCAATGGGGTCCCACAAAAAGAACAAAAAGATGCCTGGGAGCGTGCGAAACATAAGATAAAACAAAGGCGGGGACCTAAAGGAGTAAGCTACACAAATTCAGCAGACTCATGGGTCATACCAACTCTAGCCAGGTATTTTTTCATAGCATGTTTATAAGTACATTTGTCCAGAATGGATTTGATATGCGAAGGTAGGTTATTCCAATCAAGAGTTGCATGGTAGAAAAAAGATTTTTTGGTATTTGAACCAACTCTTGGGTCATGGAAATTCCAAGAGCTTGACCTATTGGCATGAGAATGAATATCAGAAATTTTGGTAAAAAACTGGGTAAGATAAGAAGGGCCCTGTGAATGGAAAATATTGTACATGTGGTTGAGTCTCAGCTGCCTAGCCCTGTTTTGGATATCTAGAAGTTTAACTAAGTCAAATTCAACCTGACCAACATGATCTCTGGGAGCTAGGTTCAAAATAAAACGATGACTTTCTAAATGCAGGTACTAGCCCCTCCCCGGTTATAAGCCCACCCCTATTTTTGAAGTGAAATCTGCCATCTAGGGGGTGGGCTTATACCCGAGTGGTTACGGTACATGCAAAATCTTTCACTTCAACTTTCAATTACTTACTTAAATCACTTCTAAAAAAAAAAAAAAAAAGCAAGTATATTGTGAAACTATCCATAGCTCTCACTATTAAAAGGGCATTTCGTGATTCACAGCCTCATCCCCCCCCCCACTTTTCTATAAAAAAATTGAGATTTTTATATCACTGGAAACCTCAGGCTACATAATGTTTATGTGCAAAAAATGTCTTGCAGATTAATTCGTTTAGCAAAGATATCATGAAATTTGAATTTCGTTCCGTGCACCAGAACGAAATTACAACACATTGTCTATGGAGCAGTGTAATACACATAATCATGCATAACTTGCAAGCGCAAAATCAGAATCAACTGAAATTTTGGGAATAAGCTTTTTTCATGGATATCTGCCTACTGAAGAATGACATAAAAAGAGGATGCTAGGATCACGAAATACCCCTTTAAAGCAGCTCTTACTTGTTTTTACATTTGCTATAGAGTACGTAGATACACTGCAATGCATGATGGGATACTTCGTCGGCAGAGTGCAACACTATCGTAAGTGCAGTAGAATGCAATAGCTGCCATTTGTAACATTTCAATAAATGTACTTACTTTTAAACAAATAACACTAGAAAACACCCAACTGCATGTGAAGGTGATATCTTGGGGTTAGCTTAGTGGCCTATCAGGAAAGTATACAGAACATCAACATTTTACAATGAGCATAGGGGATTGTGCTGCAAACAATAGGTGTTTTACAAAAGGCAGCTATTACATTCTATAGCACTTTAATATGATAGTGTTGCACTTTGCCCGACGACTTGATTCAGCAGCTGTGACTACACTTGGAATTCTCACTTCTTCAGATTATAGATGATTATCCTTGTACCTTTGACCCTTTCACTGTTCATCCTTGTTCTCTTGTGCAGGGTCATCTGTTCACTAATCTTTTCAAACTGTTCAAACAGTTCTTTGGTGGTTGTAAAGATAGAATGTTCTAAGATGGCACGCAAACTAGGTTCTGCATCCGCACTGGGAATTATCTGATGTGAGAAACTCACATTAAGGGCAAATAACTTAGAAACTTATATGTGACATGATCAAGGAAGGGAATGAGTTGCATGTCAAAAATGAGTTTTACATATGATTCTAAAGAGGACATTTAGAGCTTTCAGAAACTGAAAACCCCACTTTTCTTTACCAAGTTATGTCAATTTATCAATCACTGAAAACAATATAAAACAAAAGCATTTTAACACTTTCTTTGCCAATATCTGTAAATTAATATTAGCGACATCCGACTCATTTTCCTTGATCTTGTCACATATTTACAGGGTGAGTCAAAAAGTGGAATAAGACATAGAAGCCAAATTTATTTCAAAACCGACTTGAATTTTTCAGTTGTTAAAACTTTCTATAAATGCTATGCCCAATAGTCACCTTGTGTGAAAAAGGAAGTGAATCAGCTCATAGTCACAACATTATGCCTTATATGTTAGAATAATTATCAAGCAAGAGTAACTCCAACTCTAACTGTAACTCTAAATCAAACTCTAAAATGTATAACTCTAACTCCAACTCTAACTCTAACTCATAAAATGCATTTACTCATCAAGCAGCTCTCAACACACGATATTTAATATTCCCACATTGAAATTGTCTAAGTGCAATGACATAATGGTTATTTGTGCTCAATTGTTGCCAGCCTTCACTGTATTACTTGGACGTCATTGCACTCGACAATTTCTGTGCCTGGGAATTTTGAATATCACGTGTTGAGAGATGCATTTTTTATTCATTTTTATGGTCACTATGAGTTTGTTTGAAATAAAACCATGTGATTCGTGCTTGATAATTATTTTTCTAACATATATGGCATAATGTTGTGATTGCCGTTGACTCCCTTTAAGGCTATATTGATCAACATAGATGAAACATAGCCCAAGTGCCGGGGGCACTCAACTTGAATTTTGGTAGGGGAACTGAGAACTGATTTTCGGGCAAAATAGGGGCTTGAAGAACTGAAATTTGGGCCAAATTATAGGCTGTTGAGCTAAAAATTTCCAAATTTTTTCCAAATTTGAGCTTAAAGAGCTACAATTGTCAGAGTTTGAGGCTCAAAGAACTGGATTAGATTCAAATGTGGGGCTTAAAGGCATATATTGGAATGTCATCTTTCCCTGGGTAAGATCTGACACCAGGCCAGCCCATGGCCAGAGGGTAACATGAGTAGGTTTGTTTCACCTTGAAGGCAAGGATAGTCTTGCTAATATGGGCTAACTTTCCCCTAGGCCATCCAATATGCCATGAATTAGTAGGACTGCAACTGGTATCTACTGGTCACTTTATACTCCTATTTCCACATCTGTTAATTTTATATGGGCCTTTAAGGAATTGCCGGAGAGCCTGAAAAAGGGACCCTTGACCGCCGCACATACCCGTACCACCTTAACATGTGAGTGCCCCCCCCCCCGGCCAAGTGCATTGTATCGAAAAACAAAAAAGGATATTAGCCAGATTCCATGATACTATAGGAACCACTACAGTGGCAGCTTCTGTGTTTTCCAGGAATGTCTGTGACATGAACCCAATGGTCTTTGTATTGTTCTTGATACTGAAGACAATAGCATCCCTGCCTAGTCTCATGGAGCCAGACTTGAAGCCGTTGCCGTACTGGCCCACGGCAAGATGTTTGGGCACATCAATGTCCTTCTTGTGGCTATAACCAAGACTGTGAAAAAGAGTTAAGTACAGAAATCAATATTTGACATAATTATATTGGACAAAATTTTAAATAAAATGTGCTGTAATGTCTGCTTTCATAAAAAATATCAATAACCAGGATTTTGAAGTTATAAGGTTGGTCTGAACCCTGGAATTATGAAAACTTTAGGGCCTCATTTTCCTGCTAAATTATTAGTCTAAAGAATATAAAAGTATACATTTTTAGAATGGAAATGACTTGATGAATTCATCTGTGAGGTCCAATTTGGGCCAAAATGCTCATTTTGGAGAAAGTCCAAAAAAAGCGGGTTTTTGGCCCAAATTTTTCGATACTAACGTAACAAAAAAATGCAAAATTTTCAAAAAAATCATAAAAAGCCTGATTTTAGCCCAAATTTCAAATATTTTTGGTGAAGTTGGTCAAAATTTAGACTAATAATTTAGCAGTTATGAAGCCGAAAGTTTCCATAATTCCAGGGTTAAGACCACCCTTAATGGCTTCTTAAAAGGGCATTTTGTGATCCACAGCCTCATCCCCCATTTTTGGCTATCGAACTTTACCTACTTCTAATGCCTACATTTGCTATTTTGTTCCCCCTCCCCGTCAGGGTCTTAGCTATCCACCCGTCTGGCCGTCATTTTAGACGGCCAGTTTGCTCCTGGGACGGGCAAAATTAATGCCTTTGACAGATGCTATATTATAAATTGTATGTTTTGAGAAGCTAATTGCCCTTTTCAGTAGACCCAATTTGTAGGACAAGGCCATATCAGTACATATTTGAACTCTTTGAACCCCCAATGGGCTATAGATGTCTAGTCTGGTAAATGTTTTAAAGGTCAAATTAGGACAGGCAATTTTATTCAAATGACGGGCAACCCTCAATTTCTAGAGTAGCTAAGACCCCCCCCCGTACCATCTAGTCTGTATTTTACTTATTTTCCCACGTCAAGTTGCAGTTGGTGTACCTTGCTCTTTTTCATTCCAGTTGTTCATATTCAAGGTATCCTCTTATATCATTTATTGCTTGATGTGTTTTGTGTCCTCATCCCATTACCAGCTTTTTTTTAAATAGTTTATTGCACATCCCAGGCCCCTTGCAAAAAAATACAAAAGGTCCAAAAAGAACTACGCACTGGTAACAAAAGTTAAAGCCTTAATGTACGATTTTTTTAATTTTTAGATTTTTCTTTTTTCCTTCTAAAATGATAATATACAATCATTATGAAAGTTCCCAATACATTTGGACGCTGAAAAACATTGGGAATTTGCAAAGAAACAACATCATAAACTTCACCTCTATCACTCGTAACATCTCGCACTATTTGGATTAGGACAGCGAGTGCGACCTCAGAGTTAGTCTCCCACAGCGGCCAGTTTGGTTATACGCTCCCTCCACATGTGGAGGGAGCGTAACCAAGCTAGTTTTGTAGGAGACTACGGTTTGCGATCGTGGCCAGAAAATCGTCCCGTTTTACTACAAATAGGACGAATTTGACAGTTTGCTCATAGATTTAAGTTAGAACATGTGTAAGTATTACGAATATGCCAAAAAATCGGTTTTGAAAAAATAAAGGTAAATTCTGAAAAAGATCGTACATTATGACTTTAAGTATATTATAGGGCAAGAAATCCAATTACTTCACTGAAATTTCAGTGATTTAAGACAAGTGGTTCATTATAAATGTTAAGAAATGAGGTACATCCTAGCGGTATCTCTTTTCTTATCATAAATAACGTACTGCTTGTCTTGTAAGGTAAAGGTAAAGGTAAAGGAGGCGATCCTGTATAAACAGTGATCGGAGTGCCCATCTCTCTTTCATTGGCGATTGGGCCAGACTCCTCCATGTAATGTTGCTATAGGGGATCGCTACACCTCCTCTACAGCGAGTCTGTTACCTTCCCAGCATTTAAGAATGCGGTACCCATTTAAACACCTGGGTGGAGAGGAGTAATCGAGATAAAGTGCCTTACTCAAGGGCACAACACGATGGCGTCGCCGGGGCTCGAACCCGCAACCTTCCGATTATGAGTCAGTGCCCGTTCGGCTAGGCCACCGTGCTCACTTAACACTGAAATTCCAGTGTAGTAACTGGATTCCTTGCCCCTATAATACATAACTTTTGTTACCAGTGTGTTATTATTTTTGAGAAAAATGCAAAAATAGTCACAAATTTATCAAGGGGAGTAGTACCACCTTAATCTACTTAATTACCAAAACATTTTATGCATTCCTTCTGCATCCAGTCCATTGCCGTCATCAGTAAATGTCAGACACGGACCACTACAAAACGATTCGTAATTAATATCCAGGTTTGAGGCACGTGCATCTGGATCATAAGCATTATCTGGAAAAAAAGAGGACATTTTTAATTACAATTTAACAGCGAGGCGAGTGGTGCTCAAGCAGCGTTTGTAATAAGCACAGTGGTTAAAAGTTGTTAAAGAGGAAGTCCCGTCAGAGCAGTTCTTCTGGGGTGAACTAAACCAGCCTGGTTATCAAATTAATCAGTGGTAAGATATAATTTCCTAATTTGACAAACCTGTGCTAAGTGATGTTTTAATGTTATTGCATCAATTAGCACCTGCCAAATTCAGAGATAACCTTGTAATTGATTAATTTGATAACCAGGCAGGTTTGGTTCACCCCAGAACAACTGCTTTGGTGGGCTTCCTCTTTAAAACATCTGTCAAAGTTGATCTTGATCTTAATAGTATAATTTTCAAATGTTTGTATGATATCAATGTACTACAAAGGCTTTGTCAACACACTCCCTCATTTCAAATATTTAGTTTTGGTTTCTCTTTTGTTCAGAAACCAAAAATCAAGGGATTAAAAAAGTAGAGCTGATCTGTTCTGCAATCATAACACTATTATGCTGGGAGGACACAGTATAGGGTATATAACCAGAAGTATACAATAGCCTATTGTGCTAACATAATTATTATCATGATTGATATCGAAATCTATCCCATGGACGACAGTTGATGCTCTCTGTCGAAGGTAGGTGGCATATTACACTCCACGAGTTCTAGGCCTAGAAATCATATACATGTAGCGTATATTGAAGGATGGGGGCGGGGTGGGGATTTGTTTGTTTGTATGAAACATAAGCGATGTAAGATGATGGAGATGAATTGATTATGAATTAGTGTGTGGCGCGCGGGAAGCACAACCCATACCTCTTTAAGAGGGGCTCCCTCCACCACCTCTTCCTAAATTACCCCTTTCCCCTCCTCCTCCCCTACATTCGATATCTTCATCTCGAGCTCTCCTCCCCTTCTCTTTCACTTCCAATGCTCTCTCTCATCTGTTTCTCTCTCTCCCGGCCCATATCCCCCTTGCCCTCCAACCACCCCACCACCACACACACACACACACACACAACCTACACAATCCATTTTCCCCTCTATCTTCTACTTTTTGCAGTAAAAATTGCTTCAGTAAAATTCATTAGGTTATTAGAGGTCATATAATGGCCTTCCATCGATTCTGCTACATGGGATTAAGGACATGAATCGATTTTGTTTATAGCACGTATACAATTACAATAGTGGCCCCTTTTGTAAGGTCGAATGCAAATATTTAGAGGGTCTATGTTTTTTCACAGGTGAATTAGCCTAGACTTATTCGGTTTTGTAAACCACGTCTTTCAATGTAGATTACCATGCTCGATTTCTCTCCTCGTGAATATTGCACTGCGAAATTTAAACATTTCTTTTGTATACTTAGAGTAGGTAACTTCAAATCAAATAATTTTACGATTCACACCACTTAAAAGAAACTGAAACCAAAACCGAAACTGACTGACACAAATGTTCGGTTTTAAACAATAAGTGGAAACAATGAGTTCGATATCTTATGATTCAAGTGGTTAGGCAGGACAATAGGAAACCACGTGACCAAAACCAAAACCAAAACTAAAACTAAATATTTGAAATGAGGCATTGATCATAAAAATGGGGAGGCCCCTCTTGATAGTAATAATATGCACGAATGGAAATACCCATCCGATCGTCTACCCAGGGTAAGGTTACCCAGGGTAACCTTACCCTGGGTAGACAATGTGATAGGGACTTTGATATAGAGTTACCATGTATGTACACCCTAAAGCTGTTCTTATACATTTAATTCCCGTTAAATAAGGACATTTGTACAGTGTGCGAGGTCTATATACATCTTCATTCAAGTTTGCACATTAATAAATAACGAACATATCAACTAGAACATCAATTGTCCTCCAAGTAATACCGGTAACCGTATGCGGCACTAATGTGCTACAACAGAGTGATGGGACTGGGGTCTGAGTAGTAAAAGAACATACAATATCATCATTGATGCATGCAGCGTGACACGCCCGTTGGTTGCAAAGCCGCACCGGGGTCAAATCATTAATGTTTGGTGGTGTTTGTGTGGGAAACCCCCGAACAGCATGACCAGTTCATGAATGACATCATGCAGCGTTCCCAGTGTTTACACAGCACGGGCGTCCGTGGCGTGGCCATGGCCGTGGTACATATGTACCCGGTAGTCAAGTTGGTATTTACAATTTAATATGTACAGTTTTATTTATCCATAACCATGATAACATGTGTAAGTGCAGAATGAAGAGTGAGAAGAGACGGGTTTGGCGGTGTTTGGAATGTTATAAAGATAAAGAAACTAAAAAGATAAAGGAAGAATAAAGTAAATATATACCAGTACCGGGTAATAGAAAGTTGAGTAATATACCTGTACAGTAACACTTTTGACAATATATATATTGAGCGCCTAAATTACACATATCGAAATTTCCCAACATGTAGCATTTCAACTATATATGTTCATCTTTCAAGTTCACATAAATATATGTGTATTAAAGTGTACATCGTGAGTACCCCAGGTTGACCAGCACACTAAACTAACTACCTGAAGTTGACAATATGTCTTCAACGGCCACCCTGGGTTGACACTGCAAAAGATGTATAATGTTCATAGGCGTATAACTTTCATAGACATTACGCGTTGGCAAGAAGTCATACGTCATATACCCTGTCTGTGTTAGTAACAGCACACGGATATATATCCAGATTTTTACAATGTAATATAGAGTCTACCCAGGGTAAGGTTACCCTGGGTAACCTTACCCTGGGTAGACGATCGGATGGGTATTTCCATTCGTGCGTAATAATATTTGTTGTTATTTCCCCAAAACCCTACTCCTAGCTTGAAGAAAGTGTTCGCAATGTGTTTATAAATGATAATGATAACCACAAACTTATTTACATGTTTTTTCATTATAACAATTTTAGAAACAAAGTAAGGGCACAAGCAAATAAGAAAAACAACAAAAATATCTGAAAATCTCCAAAATCGGTGAGGATGGGGAAGATGTACATGTTATTTATTTTACTTGGCCTAATACTCAGAATTTCACCCCCCGCATTGTAAAATGAGTCACATCTGCTCACCACCAGTCTTTTACCACAAAAATGCAATACTTTTTCACTTCAACTTGCTGCTATTTTCAAACACCAAGTCCATCCGGTTGTTAGATCCATGGTTAGATTGCATTTTTGAAATCTCATTTCGTGCTGATTATTTTGTTTTGTGATTATTTTCAATTTTCTGGCGAATTTTATTTTAAAAGTGGTGACATCATGTTCTCGTACACACTAACACACAAGCACAAATTTACTCAATTTTTCAGCCAAAAATGGCTCAATTAAACCACGTATTACTGCCAATGTTATAGATTGTTATTTTATTGTGTTTTGACTATGAGCTCATAAAAGAACTGTGTGGCTTGCTGGTATAGTTTTCTCGCAAATACCCAAATTCAAAAAATAAATCCCTTCAAAAGTTCGGTGACTTCATCCAATGGATTGTTTACTAGTGGATTTCATCATGAAAACTCCTTCTAAATTCATCTATTGATGCAAAAGCGTTTGATCATTCTAGTGATAATCAGGTTATATTAGGGCTGTTTAGAATACACAATTTAATTAGCCAAAAAAGCACCCTGATTTTCCAAAAAGCATAAAAATCAAAGACCCCAAATATTATTATTTTTTGCGATCTAAAAGTATTGGTTTTGTACACATTCTATAGGCCTATCTTTTAGATTTTGAAGTGACATCTTCACAAGTTACAAATCTGCCCCATTTAAAAATAAAAAGCCCCCTCTTCCTCCTTTTTTTTAATTCCGGACATGAAACATGTTTTTTATTTTACTTGGCCTAACCAGGATATATTTTTGGGGGGGGCTGATTTTGAAAAAGTGGACTTTTTTTTCAAAATTTTGACCTTTATCATTTATGGACTGGGGGGCAGATTAGCAATGAAATTAGCATTAATTTTTATGCATCAGCCCCCCCCCCCCCACCCCTAACAAGTGTTTGTGAACGGTCCCTTACAGTAGAACTATAGGAACCAGCTGAGGATCCTTGAAATTTTAACTGGTTTCAAGTTCTGTTTTATAACCGGGTAGGCAGTACAGAACCAGAAGGCAATGCTCATCGATTTATTGATGCACTTGTATAGGACAATCAGCTCTTTTTTCACCATTCGCCTTAGCTTAGAATTTATTGACCAAATACAATAATAAGGCCCACCATATGGCATCACAGATTAAAGCTTACCTATCAACTCTGCCACCGCACTGAACGGCCATTTATGACTGGTACTATTCGATTGCAGGTAATTCGGATGTGTCTGAAAATGAATAGTACAATAACAATGTGAACCAATCATTCAATGTGACAAAACATGGACAAAATGATCATGTCATAGTGGTGTAGCTATCGAAATTACCTGAATCTGCCGAATGCCCTTTAGTTGGCCCTCCATTTCGTTTCCTATTCTCTCGTTTTTCTGCACCCGCAATTCATGAATTCTCAAAAATGTCAGATTCTATTATAACCGGTCACTGATTCTGTTGGTAGCTGTTGCCTAGTACAAGGAACTTATACGATGTCCTCATTCACAAACTGATCATACTATCTGTCCATCTGTTAATGGCGAGCGGTCCGAATTTTGAGCCATACAAGTTTTACGTGGTGAACCAGCTGTTGCCCGAGCTGTTGATGCATGAAGTCACTTTATTATTGTTTACACAGTTACCAGTATACCAGTATCAGACCTCAGCACAGACTCCATCCGCAAACACAGTGACTGATTGTAAACTCCCCATAAGGGCGCAGTACACCAAATCACTGCGCAAAAGGTGTAATGGTAGACATGTAGGCCTATTAGGCCAAGTAAAATAAAAAAACATGTTTCACGTCCGGGTTTTTGAAAAAAAGGAAGAAGATGGGGCTTTTTATTTTTTTTTATCGCAAAATCAGTGTAAATACCCATAATTTGAGCTGTTATATCGTATACAATAATGCCTGGAAAAAGGAGGAGGCCTCTTTATATTTATTGTTCTGAGAGATAGGCCCCCTCTAACTATAAAACCGTATAAAAGTGTTTCTTGTATGTTATCAAGGCTATAGAAAGCATCTCTCCTTCCTCGACATATTTTTTGAAAAGTTATAAAAACTGAATTTCAAAAAATAAAAAATATCATTGAAGAAACCTCAAAAAGGAAGCGGGAGGGGACGTGAAACATGTTTATTTTTTTATTTGGCCTTATAGGGATCTATACGATGATTCATATTGGGTGGTATCCAAAAAATAAAATTCAAATTGAGAAAATATTCTAGGTATGAATAATGTAGGCCTACATGAACTACTGAAGCAGCTTAGGGGGCTTACTGAAGACGATGTGGTGTGCTTTAGGGAACAAACCAAAAGATCGATGACGTCCTACAAACGTAACTAGTTTCGTTTCTCAGCCAACCCCCTCCCTCCCTGCCAAAAACGTAATAAAGAAATGTTGAAAATTTTGACATAATAATAATAATTACACATTCTTCATACCGATGTTTTTGTACAAACGTAATCGAGTATTTTTACCCCTCCCCCCATAAACGAAACTAGTTTCGTTTATAGGACGTCATCGATCTTTTGGTTTGTTCCCTTAGACCCATATAGATCGATTTCCATTGTCTAAATCAATCGGAATAGCCTAATACGGGAACGTTCACAAACACTTGTCATAGGTGGACCTGATGCAAAAACATCTTCGCAAAAAAAAATTTTTGTCCCCCCCCCCCCCTTTGAGATCTCAAAAGGCCCCTCACTTTCCCAGGAAAAGTTGTCATTTTTTTCACCCCCCCCCCCCGGGTAAAAAAGGGCCCCATTTTTGCATCAGGCCCCCCTAGCAAGTGTTTGTGAACGGTCCCTTTTTCTTGTTCTTGAATTAGATATCCCTATTAAAGGAGTATTTCGTGATCCTAGCATCCTCTTTTTATGACATTTTTTTTTTTTTTTCCACGAAAAAAGCCTATTCCCAAAATTTCAGTTGATTCCGATTTTGCGTTTGCGAGTTATGCATGATTATGTGTATTACACTGCTCCATAGACAATGCGTTGTAATTTTGTTCTGGTGCACGATATCTTTGCTAAACGAATTAATCTGCAAGAAATATTTTGTACATAAACATTATGTAGCCAGAGGTTTCCAGTGATATAAAAATCTCAACTTTTTTTTTGAGAAAAGTGGGGGATGAGGCTGTGGATCACGAAATGCCCTTTAAAGACAGAAGAAAGGACAACTATCTTATGAAAGGAATTTCGATGGACTGGTTTTATAACCCCCTATAATAGTTCAAGAAAGTATTTTTGACAAGATTGTTGAAAGTTTATTTGAAAATGGCAAAATTACCAAATATTCATACACTATTTTGAAAACACAGGACGGACCTGCCAAAAATGAGAGCTTTTGGATTGATGCTTAAGTTTAAGTATGGATCAGGATACGGATTGGAATGAAGTACATAATAATAACTTTTCTTGCAGTATTGAAACTCAACTTAGGGCTTTTTACTTTAAAGGGGCACTTCGTGATCCACAGCCTCATCCCCCCACTTTTCTCAAAAAAAGTTGAGATTTTTATATCACTGGGAACCTCTGGCTACATAATGTTTATGTACAAAATATTTCTTGCAGATTAATTCGTTTAGCAAAGATATCGTGAAATTTGAATTTCGTTCTGGTGCACCAGAACAAAATTACAACGTATAGAGGGTATTCATTACTACGTCATTGATGTGATTGCTCATGCATAAAATTCCTCCACATAGGTTGTTTAGCTTAATCGGGAGAGTGACCTCTTGAAATGATGATCACAGTTATCTTTGAGTTATTACAGTGAGGCCCACGTACAATGTTCAACACAAAGTGAACAATGCTATAACTTGGAGGACAAACAAACCAACACCGCCAAATTCGACTGACATGTGTACAACGTGGGAAGCTATGGGGAAATTGAACACTTGTTGTCTGATCATGCATGTGTTTATGGTTCGGGTAGCGGTTACTTAGCAACTCTCGTTCCGCTTGGGTTTATTGCATACACTCTATTGTCTATGGAGCAGTGTAATACACATAATCATGCATAACTCGCGAACGCAAAATCGGAATCAACTGAAATTTTGGGAATAGGTTTTTTTCGTGGATATCTAATGAAAAATGACATAAATAGAGGATGCTAGGATCACGAAATACTCCTTTAAAGTGTTGCACAGAGCAACTTGATTTGCACAAACAAGTTCCTCCATAAAATTGGACAGTGTGACCCAATTTATTGAAAGGAAAACTGGTGATAATATTACAATTTCTAACTACCAAAAAATGTTTGGGATTAATGTCTATGATTCTGAGCACTTGTAATCAACTTTCTTGTATTATGTTTGAAGTTTCATATTCATAGATGTAAATTTCAAAAGACTTCTCCCAGTTTCCAAGCTTTTATGAACTTTGTGAGATTGAAACTAAATACAGAGTATAGGATTGCCTAAGGTAAAGGTAAATTGGGCAAACATTTCAAGAAATTTACATTTGACCTTAATGAGGACTGAAGTCACTTTACCTGCCAATCTGTTTTTATTTGCAATTCCTCTTTTTTAAACTTTTTTTCTCATTCTGCACCTGATGAAAATAACATATACATGTAACATAGGAAACTTGTCCTTTTGTCTGTATCATTGTTTTTTGTGTTGTTTGTTTTCGTTTTGTCCTTTTTTATATGTTAAAAATTTATAACATAAAATCAGCCATCTTTTGTATTGTATTATTTGTTAATAAATCATAGACAGTAACACTATGGCTGTCGAAAGATTTAAAAAAAAACACCTTTATGTTTTGCAGAAGTTCAGTTCAACTCTTTTGAAATCATTAGCACGATATGACCTAGGGGCCCCCTATAGGGTTTTACAAGTTATTGTTGTTAATCTTACTATAAATATAGTCAGGGAGTGAAGGCAGTTTAGGTAGAATTAATTCCTCAATCGACGATTTTTGTATCAATGGATGCAGAGTATATTGTAGTATTGTATAACAAAAATCGGCTAAAATCTACCTTGGGCAAATTTTTTTATAACCCCTTGAAAGTTGCACTTATTCTAACTTTGGGCAAGTTTAATTCCGAAGACGTAAATCAAAATACAATTGCGAAGCGTGGTCGCACGCGGCTATCGCGACGGCATTACGCGCTGACACATGAGCGACAAATTTTGCGTATAGTGCGCATACACCGTTTACCGCGCTGACTCACATTTTATTTATTATCCTTCCGCTGACACACGGTTCGCAGCATTGATTGCATATATTTTGCCATTCATTGACGGCGGACTGTTTACGTTTGTTTTGCCAATAGATTAGCTTAGATTTGCGGATTATTAATTGGGAATTTTCAGTTAGCAGCCTGGACAACCGATTCTTATGTTTGGCAAGGCTCACTCAGTCATTTAATGAGGCAATACAAACGATCGAATTTGGTGTTGAAATGAGCTAAATTTTTAGTTACATCTTTTCGATGTAAAATTAATTTTCTCGGCAAAATGAAAAGCAATCATTTTCATTTTTTAAGTAAATGTCAGGAAAAATTGTAGTGCTTGATACTGTATTTTTTTTTTCAAATTCTAGTGTTAAACTTAGGCGTGAAATTTAGTCATTTAGTGTAAGATTTTCGATTTTGATAGGCTTAAACTCTGTCCGCGAGCCTTTTTGGATCAACCTTTTAGCTTTTCAAAGTAAGATAGTTCGCTAATGAAGGATTTTTCCCAACTTTCTAACGCACATCACCGTGAGCGATATATCATAGTTTTGTCAGAATTTGCGTTTTCATTTCACCATTTTAACTGCCGGCTGACCATTTTTCAAAATCAACGAGTGAAATCTAAGGCTAATACTAGCATTGTGGATCGATATCCCTGGGTTTAATAGGAATACCGGCATGGCTACAGTGTTGCTAGAACTTCAATATAGCAAAGAAATTCCCAGGCCTATAGCGCTCCTACTGATCATGTTTAACCAGAACACTCAATTGGGGATTTGGGCTACCAAATCGCTGGTCGGGCAATTTGCTTTCAATGGAAAATTGACCTGGATAAACAACAAAGGAAATATCGACTATTTCTGCTGGTTGCTCTCGAGATAAAAGTACTGAGTTAGACATTTTCTGAGTATGATGGGAAAAAGGGTAAAATAAAAACGGAAATTCTAACAAAACTATAATATATAGACCCACACGATGTGCTTTACAGAGGTGGGAAATATCTTTCTTTAGCAAACTATATTAGTTTGAGACGCTAAAAATGAATTCCGTAAAAAGCTCGCGGGCGAACTGAAGGCCTATAAAAATCAAAAATATCACACTAAAAGACACAATTTGATGCTTAATTTCAACACTAGGATTTGTAAAAAAAATGTATATCCAAGCACCAAGTTGTGCTGATTTTAACATGTATCGATCGACTTTCAGCGCGACTAAGCATTTCTAAAGAATCGGTTGTCCAGGCTGCTAACTGTTTTAGCATAATAGCTTAAAAGATATTTCGAAGGTGTCGTATTTAGTATTAGTATTAGTCTAAATAATATTATTATATTATGCACCTATACGCTGCCTGCTATAGCCCACTAGGTCTAATATTTAAAAAAAAACACCAAAAAACATGTCTCTCGTCCTCGGCTCTAGTCCGGGTCTTTAAAAACAAAAAAGGAAGAGTTGCTTTTTTTAATTTCTTATAAATGATCGCAAAATTGGTGCAAATACAAATAAACTTAGGGCTGTTTTAGCGTATAGGCCTACAATAATTTATGTCTGAAAAAAAGACAAGGGCTTAGTGATTTTGTTGTTCTGTCTGGGAGGGTAGGGGAGGGCCCCTCTAATTAGGCTGATCACAAAACCTTCCATGATGTTTGGTTCTTTTAAGTGGATCGTAGGCCTATCAGGGTAGCGTGTAGTACGGTACCCCGGTAGCCCGTATCCCGATTGACCACTTTTTCCCTGGCAAGATGGTTAAAGTCTAGAAGAAGTAGAGTAGAAACTGGATTTGTCAATCATAAAAATCTAATCGTTTTTTACTTCAATCCTACTACAAATCTGTCCTTGTAGGCCTACAAATAAATCTATTAAGGGTACTACTCTCTAAAAGTAAAAGAGTGAAAATCTCACTCCCGAAAAGAGTGATTCACGTATAAGACCACTCAAAAAGGAGTGAAATGCGTTTTTTAACTTTAAAACCACTCAAAAAAGAGTGAAAACCACTCTTAAAGAGTGAATTTTAACTCTTTCAAGGAGTTAAATGAAGGACAACTCTAAAAATGTGTTGTCCTTCATTTAACTCCTTGAACGAGTTGAAATTCACTCTTTTAGAGTGGTTTTCATTCTTTTGAGTGGTTTTAAAGTTTAAAAACACATTTCACTCATTTTGAGTGGTTTTATAAGTGAATCACTCTTTGGGAGTGAGTTTTCACTTTTTACATTTAGAGAAATACCTGCCAATTTGTGCCTATTTTTGCATTTTTCTCAAAATAATAGCGCATTGGTGACAAGTAACATATGTATATTATAGGGGCAAGGACTACAACTACTGCACTTGAAATTTTATTTCAGCACAGACAACAGTTGTGGAGTTACAGTCAAAAATGAGGGAAAACCAATATTTGATCAATAAATCAATAACTACTTGCCTTGAGTTGCTGAATTTTCAGTACAGTAGTTGTAGTCCTGGCCTCTATAATATACATATCTTACTTACCACTAATGCGCTATAATTTTTTTTTATAATTGCAAAAATAGGCACAAAATTGGCTAGTGTGTAGTACCCTCTTAAAGCTATAGGTTAAACTAAGTTCCGTCAACTTTCGCTTAGAAATAATATTATTTTGAGCATGCAAGGTTGTTTTAACCGCCATCGATTGTCAGTGACTCAATTTCATGGAGCGATAACATTTCAATCAAATCAATATGATAGGGCCTAATAGGCTAGCCTACGTTCACGCAGGGGCGACGCTAGAAGGGGGGTATGGGGTGTGATACCCCCCTCCCAATACACAATTTTTGTCGGCAAAAATGGACTGTGCTGTCAAAACCATGCGATTGTCGGCAAATGTAGTCAAAGCTATGTGTTTGTCGGCAGAGTCATGTAAAAAAAGATTAATGTGTATAATGTGTTACGAAATTGTGCTGTTGTTAACGTAGGCCTATTGTTAATGTTATCATGGTTATAGTAGTTACTAATTAAAAAATGTCGGAAACAAATTGGACCGCTAACACCCCCCACACACACACACACACAAAAAAATTGGGTGTATAATTCACATATATTTCCGTCGGCAAAACATGCTGTACACCCCAATCATATTGGTCTATAGCGACGGCCCTGTGTTCACGTTTAATAACTCTTGCTTACATTTCTTCCCGAAAACAAAATAACATTAAATTACCATAAGGACCTATTAAACTGATATCGGATAATATTGCCAACAATTATTTTAATCAACAGATCAACATTTAGGCCTATTGTATAATCATAGATTATGGTATAGGCCTAATTAGTATCAAACACACGCGATAGGCCTATCACATGTAGGCTATAAGCGTGTAGTGTGCCAACAGGTAAATACGTAGGCCTATAGTCATAGATACTATTTGGCCGTCAGTTATATTATACATTAGCAAAATAAAAACACGATAAATCTACTGCATTAGCAAATTGCATATAGGCTTATAGACTAACCGTAGGGCCTAGGCCTAGACCAAACTGTTAGCAGACTAAATGCTTGTTGGACCAAATGGTTTGTAGACCAAGTGGTTTGTAGACGAAATGGGATTATAATTTATTAGACCAATGGTTTTAGACTTATTAGGTATTAAACTAAACATGCTAAATGGTTATCGAACCAACTGGTTAAAAAACGGAATAAAGGTGCACGGAAAGAATGCAAAAAAGAGGGGATATGAGAGAAAGCCAATCCACGAGATACTTAGGTCTAGATAACTATTAATTTCCGTTGAAGGCTTCTTGTAATGTCTGATATAGGCCTACCGATCTAGTCTGGCCTCTACCATGTAGTTGTAAACCTATAATAACTTTTTCATAACAAAGTCCTATACTTTTTGACATTCTTGTCGACTGTTCTGATAAGTTTGTATTTATTTAGGCCGTATTAGTGTTAATGGCTATGGGCTTATTTTATAGACCTACGTAAGGTCTACATTGATTAGACGTTTAGTAGGCCTATACTATAATGACGTATAGGCATAGGTTTAATGACTAGGCCTAATTACAATTAATTGGTGAATGACATCAATGTATTTTATACATAAAATGTATTACTTAAATATTTATTTTTTCGTATCCATTCAACAAATGGGGACATTTTGATTCAGGTATGACAAATGGGTAAAAGTTGCAAAAACTTTAAACGTGATTATCTCAAAATGGCCATTTTTGTGATACGCCACTATGTCATCCGAGCGACAAATTATTGCACAAGGTGGCGATCAATTAGACACCGACTTCGTGTGTTGTGTGATGTGACGCTCTGGTTTACGCAGTATGCAACGCCAACACGCTCACTTGTTGCGCGAACGCAATACAAAACAGTAAGCGTGGACGCGTTAACCATGTTTGCGTAAATGCGGCTTAATAGTCGGAAACGTTCGTGATTTGTGTATTTTTACTGTAAAATAGTGATTTTCAAATGCCTGTAGATATTTTTGCCCAGGGTGGATTTTGGTCGATTTTGGATATGTGATTGAATAATTGAAGCCACGTCTACCAGTACAAAAATTGTCGATTGAGGAATTAATTCCAGCAGACACCCTATCTAGGGCTCTCACTCCCTCACTAATAGGGAAATGTTGTATGTACACTGCAAGATTCTCATCTGTGTGACGCTGATGTCACCAGAATGTCACTCCATCGGAAACTACACCTCGGTTTTCCATATCGCCGGTCCGAAATAGCCGGGTAGCCAGTAGACCCTCCCTCGGGTCCGTGGAGAACGACTGGTAATGTAGATTACATAGCATTAAAAATCAACCCAATACACGGACCCTCCCAGTCTGTAGGCAATTTGACTTCCAGCTCCCACAAACTGCTGGAAGTTCACTTTACGGATTTGGAGTCACGCAATCTTTCTATATACCACGTCCATGTTTTCACTACATTAACGTTTGTGTAAGCGACTAAACAACGATATTGTATCCGACCAATCAACGCAGCTTGGCAGCGCGGGGATATTTGAAAAGGCTTCCCTAGCTAAATAATGTGCAAACATTTGCAAACCGCACGCGATAATGTACGCAATATGGACAATAGGCCTAAGTCCGAGTCGAGTGGTTGCCTTTTATTATTGCGCGTACCATGGGTCTATCAGACGCGTGCCACTTGAGCTCAATACCTCTCAGTTGTTGACAAGTGTCCCATCCGATCTTGCGTCACATCCCGCGGCATAGCTTTGTGCTACCATATTTGAATTGAAACTGGGGCGGGGCTTTCGTAATTGACATCGGAATCACCGTGCTTCGTTGAACGAATATTTGGAAGTGAGATCTCTAACAGATTGGACCAGTCTCGGAATCAGCGCTCAATGGACTTTCGCGTTCACTTATAATACGAGTATATTTCTATATTGCTGCATGGTTGACTGTGGTGGGTGTAATTAGTGGCGTCGATTTGTGGATGAAGAGGAATGGGTTTTGGGCATTGAAGAAAATAAGGGGGGGGGGAGTTGGCATTTTTTTTCATAGGGCATTACGTAATTATTTATTGTTACATTATCCAGAGATGGAACCGAACCGAGACTGGGGGCCAGTCTAGGTAGCCAGCCTCCTAGGTTTCTACAGAGTGACTTCGCGGCGCGGTGACTTCGCAGGAGAGTCACACCGGTGTGACTACGCGACTGGGCCTGGGTGCTCAGTACCGGCGTTTTGGGTTGCCGGTTTTGCTTTTATTGCCATATTTTTTATATTCTCTTGATTTATTCAAATAATATTCTTTATTTCTTGCTTTTTTAGGGGATTAGGGAGGAAATTGCAAACTGGACTTTAAAAATAAGGGAAATATTAGATGAATAAAATAAATTTGTTAGTAAAAGAAATAAACATGATCAGTAAACAAAGTATAATTCAATGAACTAATATGATGAATAAAATACATTTTTGTTAATTGGTGGTTATTTGAATAAATAAATAAAAAAAAAGTTAAGAAATAAATAAACAGGAAGAAACCAATAAACGAAGAATGGAAGAAACAAAGAAACACTTCGAAAGAAAACAACTTGAGAAAAATTGCAAATAAAGAAGTTAAAAGTAGGAATATTATAAGAAGCATGTAGGCCTATTGATGAATTAAAATATTAAATGTGTAAAATAAATAATTATAACAATAATAATTCATAACAAGCATTAATATTTGCGTGATAAAAAATAAGACAATTTCAAACAAACATTGCAACAGGCCTATATTGATGTGACACCAATTTATAGGCATAATTTGATAACGTGATAACGTAAAAAAATCAACATGAAAAACAAATCAAACTAATATAGGCCTATAAAAACACCATTTTGAAAAACGGAAAAAGAAAATAGCACAAGCCAAAGTTTTGCATAAACAAAGGCAGCACGAAAAGAATTAAAATATTATAAAAGAGAACAATAAATAAATGAAACAAAATGAATCGGAAGTCTCACAGTTGAAATATAAATGATAAAGAAAGCACGATAAAAACAAAACAAAAACAAACACGGCAGTAGAACCACAGACCCACTGTACAGCATGCATCAATCAATTAATTATAAAACCAACTCATTCCATTCAGTCATGAGCGTATACAAGCAGTAAACAAGCATGATACGCGTATTTGTCATCATCAGCGCGTATTTGGTAGATATACGCGCGCGTCCCCAGAGTGTTCGAACTCATAACATGGTTCGGTCAACGACCTTTCGGCAGCGTAGTCACCTTGAAGTTCGCCGACTGGGCACCGAGCAGGCGATGCATGGGGCACTGGCTACGGAAGTCACTTTGATGTGACTACAAGATGTGGACCACTGTCGGAATCTAGTCGGTGGTGTACATCATGAGTCGCCGATGCGGCATCGAGCAGGTAACACATCGGAGGCTAGCAGTTGTAGTCACTACGTGATGACACTGCTGCATAGTACTCTACTGCCTTGTTTCCGATGTAGTCACTTTCCTGTAGCGACTCTGTCGGCCACCATAGGGTAGGTTATTCTGGAGTGACGGCGGTAGTGACTTCAGAGTTCCAGTGCGATGTAGTCACTCTGTCGCCAGGAATTTTGCAGTGTATCTATGTATCTATGTATCTATCTATGTATGCCTATAAAGGCTCCGTCAGTTTCGATCCAAATGTCGCCAAATTCATACGGGAGATCGATGAATATACGGGAACGTGTTTAAACTTTATTTGGTTGAAAACGGTCAAGAATTGGCTGCAAAAACAGTGAAAATATGGGTAAAAACGGGTTTTTTGTTATGAAAATCGGTTGTCAGCATACGCGTCACTGCAGCTGGCCGGCAGCGCGTCGGCGCCTCGTGCGTAATGCGCACTACGCCAATGGGCGCGTAAACGGCGCAGAGCCACGCGACTAGCGAGCCAGAGACCAGTGGACATGATAATACGGAAAGAAGGAAAAATAAAGGACAAAAAGGTATATGGACGGGTCACGGGATTATGATAACGGGTGAACAGATAAATAAAATGTACCTTTTCAATGATTCTACCTGTTCAGTAATTATTCCTCTTATAGTGAACGCTCCCATCTAGCGGGGACCCGCGCGAAGCGCGGGTATCCCGCTAGTCTTACTATAAATAGGGGAATGTTGTATGTATCTATGTATCTATGTATCTATCTATGTATGCCTATAAAGGCTCCGTCAGTTTCGATCCAAATGTCGCCAAATTCATACGGGAGATCGATGAATATACGGGAACGTGGTTAAACTTTATTTGGTTGAAAACGGTCAAGAATTGGCCTCAAAATCAGTGAAAATGTGGTACGTTGCTATGCTGGGTAAACAAAAAAGGGAGTCAGTTGTCAAGCTAGCCCGTGCGCGTCGTACGGGCGTATCTAATGCCAAGCCGCTCGCGTAGCGCAGCGATAGCGCGCAGGTAACGCAGCACTACGCCATGTCGCGCGTAAACGACGCAGAGTCGCGCAATGAATGATAATACGGGTGAACGACCGACCGTAGGCGTAATAAATACGGGGAAAAGATGTGTGTTAAAAAGTACAAACAACATGAAGAGGTAGGCCTACTGTAATTAAAAAAGAAAACAAAATGAGGACAAACAGGTAGGCCTACGAGTATGTGGGTTAGCCTATAGTTAGTCACAGTAAGAAAATGAAAACGGGAATAAAATAGGCTAAAGAAGGAAAGAATAATAAAATCTAATAAAATTAGATGATTTAAATAAAAAAAAGCTATTAAACTGAGGACAGAACTAAATAAATGAAAATACATGAAAACGGGAAATCACAAACTAAGCAGCAAAAAAAAAAAATGAAGTCAACAGGGAAATGTAAGAAAGGACAGATTTAGAAAATAATGGGAACGGGATTGAGTAAATAAAAAACATGGTAACGGAAATTTGCAAGCTTAGCAGCAAAATGGAACAAAATTGGCCCATGTAGAAGAAACTAAAAAGAAAGAAAGAAACTAAAATGGAAACTTAGGCTTAACGAGGGTCAGACTCAGATAAATGAAATTTACCTTTTCAATGATTCTACCTGTTCAGTAATTCCTCCCGTTTTAGTGAACGCTCCCATTTACTCACCTAGCGGGGACCCGCGCGTAGCGCGGGTGTCCCGCTAGTCTTACTATAAATAGGGAAATGTTGTATGTATCTATGTATCTATCTATCTATGTATGCTATAAAGGCTCCGTCAGTTTCGATCCAAATGTCGCCAAATTCATACGGGAGATCGAGGAATATACGGGAACGTGTTTAAACTTTATTTGGTTAAAAACGGTCAAGAATTGGCCTCAAAATCAGTGAAAATGTGGTACGTTGCTATGCTGGGTAAACAAAAAAGGGAGTCAGTTGTCAAGCTAGCCCGTGCGCGTCGTACGGGCGTATGCCGCTCACGTAGCGCAGCGATAGCGCGCGGGTAACGCAGCACTACGCCATGTCTCGCGTAAACGACGCAGAGTCGCGCAATGAATGATAATACGGGTGAACGACCGACCGTAGGCGTAATAAATACGGGGAAAAGATGTGTGTTAAAAAGTACATACAACATGAAGAGGTAGGCCTACTGTAATTAAAAAAAGAAAACAAAATGAGGACAAACAGGTAGGCCTACGAGTATGTGGGTTAGCCTATAGTTAGTCACAGTAAGAAAATGAAAACGGGAATAAAATAGGCTAAAGAAGGAAAGAATAATAAAATCTAATAAAATTAGATGATTTAAATAAAAAAAAGCTATTAAACTGAGGACAGAACTAAATAAATAACATGAAAACGGGAAATCACAAGCTAAGCAGCAAATAAAAAATGAAGTCAACAGGGAAATGTAAGAAAGGACAGATTTAGAAAATAATGGGAACGGGATTGAGTAAATAAAAAACATGGTAACGGAAATTTGCAAGCTTAGCAGCAAAATGTTTTTTAAAAATGGAACAAAATTGGCCCATGTAGAAGAAACTAAAAAGAAAGAAAGACTATGGAAACTTAGGCTTAACGAGGGTCAGACTCAGATAAATGATATTTATCTTCAATGATTCTACCTGTTCAGTAATTCCTCCCGTTTTAGTGAACGCTCCCATTTACTCACCTAGCGGGGACCCGCGCGTAGCGCGGGTGTCCCGCTAGTGAGTTATAAATTTTACAAAGGTGATCGGGTTCCAGCTATCTTTAATTTACAACCCAACTAAAGAACCACATGACCTACGAAAGTAGCTGTCCGAGTGATTTTGAATCTTCACACACTCCGAAATGATTATCAAAGCCTATCAATAGCTCATACTGCAGTTACTGTCCGTTTTCCTATACACAATACACAGTGCTCTCACCATTGACGCGCGACCTTTACAAATAGTGTATGTTAGAAGTATAAGCATTTGCCTAGTTAACATCACTGTGTGAAAAATAACCGGCCAATATTTAAAGTATTCTCCAAACTTCTAGCAAATATATTTCTCTAACATGACCTAAAATTACAGCTAGGTTAGATGTTCAGAAATAGTCGCACTTTGGTAAAATATGAGTGAGGGCAAGGCATAACTAGCCAACTCCCCGTGTTAATTGAATGGGGATTTGACTGAAAATATTGGTAACGGACCGCTCACTTCTGAAGGATGCCACAAAAAAACGGTACAAGCTACAATTAAAGTATTCTCTGAAATTCTAGAAAATATACTTTTGTAACATGTCCTAAATTTTTAGCTAATTGAGGTGTTTGGAAGTATTCGCACTTTTGTGTTTTAGGAAGGATATGTAAACGACAGATAACACCAAAAAATATGAAGAAATTATTTCCAAACCGTGTTTAAAGTCAACAATCATTATGATGCTCATTTTCAAGAATGCTGGTTAACAATAAGCAGAGTATTGTCTCATTTCATGAACAAAGGCCCACATACAATTGAATATATGAATACAAAACCCACCCAAGTCCATACTGTGGCCAAATTGAGTTAAGCATGGGAATTTCTTGCTATGCATAGGCCTGTCATATGTATGAAAAAACAACTCAAAATCATCCACTGTGTCTATTGAGCATGTGAAAAATAGCATGTATGAAAGAACCACCCAAGTCCATGATTTGAGTCTTGTAACACATTGATTGAAACCCAGTGTGTATTAAAGTCCGCTTCTAACACATTCATTGCTGGAGAGTGACTTTTGAAAAAAAAAATGGGTTTAATAAAGGAAAGTGTGTGGTTTATATTACATGGCAGAATGCTTATCAACATTATGCATACCTGTGTGCTTTATTTTGTATTATCTTACTAGTGGTTATCTCATTCAAACATTGTTGTCTTTGTATATGATTCAAAAAACCACCCAAGTCCAAAATTTAAAATGAACCCCACGAAGTCCCTGAAATGCTAATCGTCATACTTAATACAGTTTAACCCACTCATTTGCACGTAAAACTTGCCATAACTAGGTAAATATAACTGAAGGAATTAAAATGATACACATGTTTTTCTCTCAAAATCACTTCCCATGGACTTGGGTTTAATAGCTTTTAATGGGGAGTCCTGCAAAGGTTATGGTGAATTCTACTGTATACATGACTGTATCATGTAGGGCCTATCAATGTATTTTTTGCTAAAACCTGAGCTCATAGTTAGTAGCCTGAGATGCTAGGCCAACTAAAATAGATGAAATAAAATTATACTAGTGACGAATCGCACTATAAATCACTGCACTCTTCTTTTTCAGTAGCCTTAGAATTAGAGAATGTATGAAAACAGTCAACTTTGAGTCACATTTAGTGGCAGTGTAAGGGTTTTTTAATCACAGTTTACATATTCTATCAAAATATTAAAAAGTTGGTCTTACATTTTATCTGTTGAAATGAAATGATTGTATATCCCTTATACAAAGATATTGATGACATATCAATATATATGTGATGCAATCAAGCAAAATGAGTCGGATGTCGGGAATATTGATTTTGTGATAATAATAGTATTCAACTTCCTTTGTATTTTATTGTTCTGAGCAACATTAAAATGGCCATAACTCTGGAACCATAAGTCTAATTATGATGGGGTTTTCAGCAAAGTAAAGCTTAGAGAATAGTTCATGTATATAGTAAGATTGAAGACTGAATTTTGATTTTGATCGACATCAGACTCATTTCCCTTGATCGCATCACATATATTCTATTAATTTTAATTAGTCAAATAAGACAATATTTTTGACAAATTAATTGAACCACATACAAGACAAGTATAGTTCTAACAAGGTTTTGATCACAAACAAAAATATCCCACATATCAAGGGATGGGGTATGAACGTTTGGACAGTATTTATTGTGGGACATGAGAGCACATCAGGCATATCGAATTGCATTCTGAATACGAAGAATGGCCTTCTGATATCAAATAATTTTGAAATTTGCAATATGTAATACACATTTTATGGCAAATCATTAAAAATTGATATTGCACTCGACAATTTTGGTGCTCGGGAGTTTTGAATATCTCGTGTTGAGAGACGCATTTTTTATTCGTTTTTATGGTCACTATGATTTTGTTTTAAATAAAACCATGATATTTAACAGTACTCGAAGTACACTTTATAAATCTGATGATTTCTACCTAAAGTGTATGTAGGTGGGATGAAAAGCCGACGATCAATTGAAAATTTTGACCTTTCGTATTGAAGATATGGATTTTTTTCCCAAAACACCAAAAAAAAATTAGGTCTTTTTGTCCCAGCTACATACACTTTAAGACTATATCATTAAATTTATCAAATTTACTTCGAGGACTGTTATATCTCCAAAATGTGAAAAATATCAAATTTTAATAATTTGTCATAAAATTTGTATTATATTGTGAATTTCATAAAATGAAAATTATTTGATATCAGAAAGACATTCTTCGTATTCAGAATGCAATTCGATAGGTCTGATATGCTCTCATGTCCCACAAAAAATGCTGTCGAAACGCTCATTCCAGTTCCTTTAATACGTCTTTGATACACAAGTTCCAGATAAGTATTATACTTATCTGGATTATAATACTTATATAATATTTATATAATACTTATCTTACTTATATAATACTTTTATAATACTTATCTACAGTAAGCCAACAGCTGCAGTTATGTTCACCTCCTGTATATCATAAAGAAAGACCGATATTTCATAATTGGAACCAGCAGCCAATAGCTGAATCTTTTAGCTCGAGTTTAATACCTCATTTGTTGAAATTGTTAAAGAAATGTGACCGTACAGCACGAATGAGCCGTAAATGTCCTCAATTGTATTCTGAGTTACAGTGTAAAATGGGCATGAAGGTCATATTCATAGGTATTTCAATTTGGTGCTACGTGTATCTCATTAAATGAGGTACACGTAGCACCAAATTGAGGTACCTATGAATACGACCTTCATGCCCATTTTACACTGTAACTCAGAATACAATTGAGGACATTTACGGCTCATTCGTGCTGTACGGTCACAAATAAAGACACGGCGATCTCAAAACCCACGGAAGATACCAATTTAAAAGTTGCAGTTTGCTGTATTAAATGCCCTATTGATTTGCACACAAAGTGTTCGTGAACAAGAGAACTAGTGCTGCGCTTCCATTGATTAGCACGTTCAAACCAGGGTCGTGCTTTCATTGATTAGAAAACAAAAGTACAACTTTTGATTTTGTTTCTTCATTAGGTTTTTAGATCACTGTTTCTTTAATTCTCAACCAATTTCAACAAATTAATAAGGTCTTAAATCATAGGTAAAGAGTACATGTATTGACTGCTTATTTTAATTTTGACATATTTGTCTTTATTTAGGATGGTGAACATAACTGGTACCTTAATTCTTTAGCTTACTGTATAATAGGAGGCATTGCTTATGATTAACACTGCAAAGTGTTTTATACAACAGTAATTTTCATAAAAATAATCAACACAAGCAGTGCAGTGGCGGCACCACACAGAAGGGGAGCTGGGGGTACATTAAAATGTTTGGCCCGCCAATGTATACTTTTATGTGTATAGTACAGAAATAATCATTTTAGAAGTGCTATTGCTATACAAATGCTATTTTGTAGTTTACTTTTACATATGAAAATATAATATTGCTGTGTTCTATTTATTTGCTTACTAAAATGCTACATCATATTTCAACAATATCATTGGACTGAACAGGATTCCTATAGATTCAGAATTCTCATAAGCTGAGCTACATATATTTGCAAAGCCCTTTTGCGCTGCACAATTTTGGCACTGCACAATTTGGCCCAGTTTACTGTGTAAACATGATGGGTTTTGATTGGTTAATATCATCATCACATCAGCACAGTGGCGTAACTAGGGTTGTTAGCGCCAGGGGCAAGAAACAAAATTGGCGCCCCTAACCCCCCACCCGAGAATATCTTAGACACGGGCAGTCGGCGTAGCTAGGGGTTGTGGTTAAGCATACATAAGCCCCGAGATAAGCCCCCCAATTCTGGAAACAACAGCTGCGCGCATGAAACTTTGGACAAATAAGGCCTACCACTAATTAATTTTGGTTACTAGAAGGTCGCATGTCATGAATTGGTCATCTTTTGTGTAACATGATGTAAAATGAGAAAAATATCACCAATTTTGATTCAATTCAACACAACTTTTAATGAATACATTTTAGACCATTAAAAGTATATATTTCTGGAAAGCTTATATTACAAGGATGCCAAATCAACAAAGCATAACATCATAATACAGGGTGGGTGAGAAATATACAGGGTGCAACAACAACAAACTTAGCATCTTTCTTGTCATGGTGAACCCCATATTTTTCCTTTTCTGAAAGCTATGTAGTTCAAAATAAATATGGATTCAGAAAGACATTGCATCGGCCCTTCAAACAAATTAATAAGAAAGAGTTTAGTATGCCTTGCGTTAAACATACAGGGTGGTCAAAAATTGTAAAATAATTTCACAATTTTTATGACATTTTTCAATCAAAACTTTCTTCCTCCATTTCTGGCACTAAAACTAATAGCAAAATTGAATTCCTCATCAAATTTCCTTAAAAATAAGTGTTCTTTTGAATAAGCAGGGTGATTCGGGCAAGAGATAGTCTATTTAGAAATGTCGGAGCATAATATGCACACTTTGTACAGTAACATATAGGGAAAACTGTCTTAATTAGTATTTAATTAGGCAATTAATTGGTTACATCTTTTGTTACAGTTGATGTACTATGAGGTAGATCCACAATCCAGGATGATATATGTGCAATTTGAGGTCAATGCTAGTTGTACTTTTCAAGATACAAAGGTTTGAAGTTTGCCATATTTTCACAATTTTGTGTATAACCCTATGGGGCTCTCCCGAACCGGCTGCTCCATTGACACATCTTACATATTGAGGTATAAATCACAAAGTACTTATCCAATTGACTTGGGTTTTTTTGTATTTGAAAAAGAACATAATTATCTACAAAATGACACCAAAGTTTCTACAATAGGTATTATACTTTTAGAATAAACCTAACTTGAAGTTTGAAGAAAGCGTTTTCATGTTACGGCTGCTCCATTTTTGGGTGACCTATTTGTGACATGCGATCAGAAGTTGAATATCGGTCTTAAAATGGTCTTTCAATTGATTTTGTGCTGAAATGCGCGCGAAGCATGCGGAAATTTTCACTTTCATCGCTTGGAGGGGCGCGGAATCGATGCTGAATTGGTCAATTTGGCGCCAGGGTTTTCTTTAACGCACAAAACACGCGTATTTACGTGTTCAGGCACTTTTCTTGACTCCTTCAAATCCCTAGTCCCAAAGTCCAATGCGTACAAAATCTTGAAAACGTACGCGTTCAGATATTGCAAGAATTGAATAGAGAAACACCTGATATTGTGTATTTATTCTCGGCTTTTGGCATGTAGGACCTATACTCCCGATATGCACAATTTTTCCAAGTTCTAAGGGGGGAACATCACCCTGCATAGTTGATAAACAAATGGCCACTTTCACTTCTGCTTTCTGCAATTAACACAATTTATAGGCCTACCATAATAGGGAAAACTTGCCGTCCACGAAAGACTCCATGGACTGCTCATTTCACAAATGTTCGTCTTTTTTAAACTAAAATGTTACACATTAATATTGCCAAAATGATCCACCAAACTGCTTCAATTAGGTCTTCATTTTGCTAAAGTTTCTTACTTCTCAGGGGGCATCTTTAAATATTATTATTTTCTTCTAAAATTGCCCCTACCCCCTTCTGACTGCTCTAGATCCGCCACTGCTCCAAACAGTGGCATAGATTTTTTTGACTCGTGGGGGGGTGTCTTGAAGTATAGTGCACCTTTTGGAGAAAGAATAAGTTTATGGTACAAAAAATTTTGCCATTTTGAAGCTAAACTGTTGAAATATGGTGCAAAAGTGGAATAAATGCGCGCAGAGCTCGCGAAAATGTGCACTTTTGGGGCTAAAATGGCCAAATATGAGGTTAATTTGGTCAGAAACCCACATACAGGCGTCAACATTAATATTGGGGGATGATTGTATGGACCATCCCCCTGGCAAAATATTGGGGGAGATTCCCCCCCCCCCACCACCCCAATCCGGATCTACGCATATGGCTCCAAAAACACACATATTGTTAAAAATGTCTTCAAAAATAATATTATAAAAATACCCCTTGGGCAATGTTTTTGACTCCTTCAGAGGAAATATTCACAATTGAAAGGGTCAAATTTTTTTGAAAATACCCCTTCAGCAAAATGCTTAAAGAAAACCCTGTTTGGCACCCCCCTAAGGGTGGCGCCAAGTGCACTCCCTCAGCCCCCTAGTTACGCCACTGCATCAGCACCTCATTCGCCAAATAATATGCAGACGTGACCCAGTTCTTTTTACGGGACTGGTCTTTGCAAAAAATAGTAACTAAAAACATTGTTGAATTCAGGTTTGTTCAGTAAATAAACATTTTGGATTTTTGTTTGACAAAACCATGTGAATATTTTACTCACTACAATATTTCGTCCTACTCATCGGAGGACTTCATCAAGTATGACTGAGGTCATCTGATCCACTTTCCTGGCAAACAAGTTTGAGTGATTTCTTAAGTCATGTATGATGTTTACAATCCACTACTGAAGTCTGCAAAAGAGACTAAGAAATACCGGAAACCACTTCAATCATACTTGATGAAGTCCTCCGATGAGTAGGACGAAATATTGGAGTGAGTAAAATATTCACTTGGTTTTGTCAAACAAAATCCAAAATGTTTAACTAAAAACATTGTTTCTTCAGTTCCAAAGACAAACAGTGCATGCATGACCATATGCAGTATTAGAAATAAGCACAGAGGAGTAAGATAAGACAGAGCGCGTACCACCAGTCAAAGTCTCCGCCTCATCCGATAATGAGGGCCAATTGTTCCATGAAATGCGACAGGCGAGACTGCTACGCAATTACCGCGTATTTTCATGGTCTATCGCGTAATCGCGAAAGCACGCAACGCTCTATCGCGTATACGCGAAGGCACGCAGCGCTGGCGTGATTGTTTGACACAGCACGATCGAACAATCGGCCCTCATGAATATGCGAGAACTGGTACCATACAATACACGGGGACTTTGACTGGTGGTACGCGCTCTGTCTTATCTTACTCCTCTGTGGAAATAAGCCAATATTTTACCTATTCAGCCCTTGGATCTGATATCTATGTGCCCTCGTTAATTTTTCGGGTCCAAACAAAATAATACATATTTTCAGTTTACAGGCGTTAATGTCAAACTGGTCCACATTATGTGACACTTTTATAAGACTGTGGATAAGACTACAGATTCATAACTCAACATACATGTAAATATGCATGACAAATATATTCATTAAGGAGGCACACAGGATCACTAATTATCCATTATTATTCACCTCATAACTCGAAAACTATTTATGTAAAGTATATAAAAGTATACATTTTTTGAAAGGAAATGAGCTCATAAATCCATTTAAAATGTCAGTTTTGGGTCAAAAAGTACAATTTTTGAGAAAATACCAAAAAACGGCTTTTTTGACTAAAAATTTTTGGTCCGCCATAAAAAAATTATTTAAAAAAAAAAAACTGTAAAACATGAATTTTATTAATTTAGACAAATAAATCTAGAAAGTGTTTTTTATTTTTTCGAAATTTTGCTTAGTTTTTTTAAAATATAGGCAAAAAATCAGTAAAAACGTGTGACCCGTGTTCAAATTTTTGAATCATGGGTGATATAAAAAGTTCTAGGCCCTAATTTAAAAAAATGAAAAAACACTATCTAGATTTTGGCCATATCTAAACGTTTGACTTAAAAACTTACCTCAGTGATGCTTCATTTAGACGCTACCGCGGACCAAAAATGGTTAAAAGTGGTCAAAAGTGAACTTGCCGAAAATCGCGATTTAGAAAAATACCGCGAATTTTAGGTCCATTTTTGAAGATTATTCCATAAATATATAATCCGGTGACTTGTGACGTTTGGTCAAGTTAGAAAATGAGAAGGGGCGTCCAACTGCAGCAGATTGGCATTTTTTGGTGATTTAGAAGGTAAAATATACAATATGACAAAATTATCCGTGCACATTCGGCAGATGTTTATCCACATGGAGTAGCCATTTTATTTACTTCAGTCTTGTTTCCATGGTGCAGCAGAGCGTCCGGCAAGGTCGCGGCGTCGCGTCGGCGTTTGAGGAGCGACTGGGCGCGCGGACAGACAGACAGGTTACGCGAATAAGTTGCACAGTGCATGGTCGTGTTGCCGCGAACGAAACCATGATTATTTAAGCACAATTTTGTCCTGTTCCGTATAATAAAAGATCATGCTCTGTATTAAAATTTGCGGACATCAGAACATTAAAAGTAGCATATAGAATAACTGACAAGCAATTATTTTAGCAGATAACCAGGAAGTGTTATGAAATGAAGAATAAATTGAGACATAATCATGATAATTGCGATTTCTGTTTTGTGCTAATTTTCATAATTTTGCTTTAAAAAATACAATGTTTTTAATTTATCGTTTTTGGTGATTTTTTTTTCTTTTTTTGGGGTTGACAAATATTGCATTTGTATGTTCATTGTCCTTTTCTGAACCATAAACATGATGTTGTTACTATTCGTTGCTTTTTCTTGAGAGGCACCACCGCGGCCCGTCCGCGCCAAAGATAGGGGCCTAGGCATTTTAACGCCCGTTATATAGCTAGGCCTACCTACATCACAGGAATCCCAAGTAAAATTTTAAAAGATTCTGATGTGTCGCATTACTCAATATTCCGTTTTTGTTATTGTAATTGTTTGTTGTTATCATATTTTATTTTTAACTTTTTACGGAATATCAAACACGTACAAAAGTCATAGGCCTATTATAGGCCTAAAGCCACAATAAAGTTGTAAAATATTTTGTACCGCATAAAAAGTGAATAAAATACAACAACAAAAATTTAAAAAAGTGTGTCTGTTGTTGTTTTCAATCAAATAAACGTGTAAAAAATGGGGTAAAAGTTGTAATATGTCTTGAATAAACTTCTTGTAAAACGGACAAAAAGTAGGCCTATATATATGTTAAACGGGCAAAACACGGAGAGGTCACAAGAAAACTGAAAAACACGGAAATTGACATAGCCTAACAAAACCGAATTTCAAAAGTAGAAAACGGAACACTTATGGCTTTAAATTAGATTGTGGTTTATGCAGTAGGCCTACCGTATATAGGCATCATGCTATAAAGAGCGTTTTAAAACACTGCATGAAAACATTCACGAAAAATGCTTTAAAGCAGTTTACTTTTTTAAGTATACAGAAAACATTATAAACGTGAAAGTTGAAAGCCAGACAAACATTGCAAATAAAAAGGCATTCGGCCAAAACATTCGCAAAAAGTGTTGTAAAACCAAAAGCCTTTATCGCAATCATGGCATATGGTTGACCTAATAGGCCTACTAATTGATATGTAGGCCTACCGTAGTTAAAATGGGTTATGAAAAAAGCACGAATTTGCGTTTTCGATTATACTTCTCGTTTGAAATTATTATTTAGCATTAAAACATTCATGAAAATGCTTTCATAAACGCGTGCTCGCTATGCCGATTTCAAATATCGACATTTTTGACATAGAGTTGTAGGCCTATGCCTAGATATGATGTATTGAAACATGTGAAATGTCAACGTTTTTGACATTGCGTTAATGGTCAATCAGAGAACGTTTGAAAACGAATCTTAAATCCGTGTTTTAATAACACTTTGAAACATTATTCAGGGCCTTAGGTATAGGCCTACCGGTAGTATAAACTGCTTGCCTATTTTTTATGGTCTTCAAAATTCAGACGAGACTAAACGACCGCAGAGGCCCCCGAACCAAGGCTGGGACTGCATAGGCCTAAAATATAAGCTATAGGCCTATATTCTTGTCCAACTACACCAACTTGGTAAATCAAACAATGAAATGAAATGAATGAAAACAAATTTTTAAACATAAAATAATAAGCCTAATGATGTACTATACGGGCTAAGTCTAGCCTACTAGCAAAATATTTAGGGCCTACGTTTTCTATCTATCTGCCAGATTGCGTCATCTGTAGGCCTACAGGGCTTCTTACGGCTAACTACTACTTACAGATAAATTTCATCTTTTCAAGTTCAGAATGAAACTTGAAAAACAAAACAAAAACAAACAAAAAAATTCACTATTATGTTCATATAAAAAAAAACACTTTATACCACTATATCAGCACTTTTTTTTTTGGCGAAATTTATCGAGTAGGCATAGTGATTCTGGGACGGGGACGGTGATGATCTGCCGGCCCGCAGTTTCGCAATGCAATGGTGCAAGCTTTACCTACCTTGGAAGAGATCAATACCGTACGATAAACGGTAGTGATCGCGATTGGCGACTCCAGTGCCTCAGCAATCACCTCGCCCATCCAGTTTACCATGTGTGCGTGTCTTTGCTAGCTGTACGCCGCAGTACGCGTTACGAGAACGCGATCTATTGCGGGAAAACAATGATTTATTTGCTTTTGCATTTTGACGAATTTTTAATGAAAAGGGGTCTTTAAAATAGCTTTTCTTATGGTTCAAATTTTAAGATTTCTTTAAAATCTATTAATGACAAGATAAAATACGGTTTGAAGATGACATTAGTGATGAAAACTCAATTTTGGCCATGTAACACTTCAGTGATCCTGTGTGCATCCTTAACATAAATATGAATGGAAATTAGACTGGGGATAAGACTATAGATTCATAACTCAACATAAATATGCATGGAAAATTAGGCTGGGGATAAGACTACAGATTCATAACTCAACATAATTATGCATGGAAAATTAGATTGGGATAAGACTACAGATTCATAACTCAACATGAATATGCATGGCAAATTAGATTGGGGATAAGACTACATATTCATAACTCAACATATGCGTGGCAATTAAACTGGGGATAAGACTACTGATTCAAAACTCAACATGAATATGGATGGCAAACAGTGGTTAGAATAGATTGATGTTCAAGTCAGAATTCAATATTTCACGAGAATGCAGCACAGCTAGCGTATCACTGGGCCCACATTGGTTTTCACTGGTTTTGGCTAGCCTTGATTCAAGGCATAATTGCTCCTGAGATGGTAATATTTTTTCTTCATCTTTTTTTTATACCTCTTTTCTTTTGGACCTTCAGAACAAAATATACACCAATTGATTCAACTAATACAATCAGGGAAGTCCATGTCTATAATTCTTACCATATTTCTGATTGGCTCAATACATGATATTATAGCCTCTTAGTAGCCAATCAGAATAATTCTTAGAAGCAGATATTAATACGGTTAAGTGAGTTGCATCATATTTAAACTTCTGCAACTAGAGAATGTTTTTTGTTAGGAAAGGTTAAAAAAATTTGAATCAAAAAATGTTGCATGATTGAACATGATTATAATATTCTACAAAACTCTTTACATAATACTATTCTACAACACTCTTTACATACAATACTATTCTACACAATATAAAGGTGACATCTACAGAATATAGGTACAAACTACAAAACAAAAACTAGAACTAAATCATACAAAAGTAAAAAGTGTAGAATAAGATTCACTTATTTCATACTGAGTTTTAGGTTTATCATATTTTTGCACTGTGTGTAGACATACATGTAAGGCAGTGGTGCTACTAATGAGACTGAATATACTTTTGAAATTTATAACATGAATAATGGACGGAACAGTTTTATAGATCTCTCATTTTATGCTTCGGCCCTACCAAATATTCTTACCATATTTCTGATTGGCTCCATATGTGATATCAGCCTCTTAGTAGTAGCCAATCAGAATAGTTCTTAGCAGATAATAAATGAATAATGCAGGGACAGACTTAGGTTTCAGTTTTCTACTGGCCCTCCGGGCCAGTGAAATGGCAAATCTAGTGGCCCTGCAATAAATTTACTGGCCCAGCTTTTTCAATATGTTTTACTGCAAAAAAACCCCAACTTTTTGTCGGTGCTTTTGGGGAAAAATCTATATCAATTTTTAATTATTTGTCATCATACAATGATCATATCGCAAATATAAAAAAAATCTAAATTATTTGATATTCCTCGTTTTCAAAATGTAATTCGATGTGCTCTCAGGTCCCACAAAAATATGTGGAAACATCATTATCCGAGCCCTTAAAGTCAAGCAAACCTTTACATTTTAATTTGTTTTGTACTGAATGTACTCAATGTAGAGAGTGTAGTCACTAACACAAGTTCAGTCAGTAGTCCTGCCTTTTTTAGTTCCAAGCGCTATCATCATCAGATATAATTATGTAGCGCATGGAAGAGCTAAGTAGTACAAAGGCCTACTATCACGCAAGAATAAGAATATAAATATTAATATACCAAAAAAAATCATTGAATAAAGATATAAATTTCAAGTGACAGGCAGAGCAGAAAACTGTGTAAATATGATCATCCAGGCGGCGGATGACATGATCATACATTTATACATTGTTTTAAGACCAATTTTCTGCATGATTTTCATAATTAGCATAATTATGACATCATCTGAGTATGCAAATGTACCAAGCCCCATATGCCCCACACTGCTCTTCGGGGGTAACCTACTCTACTACTCCTATTTGTTTGTGATATTTCAAGCGTTTTAAAATTTCAAAATAATCCCATTCAATTACACGGTTGACGATGAAAATTTACAGAATTTAGAGAATGCAATGCGGCCACCACCTATGACCATCACTCATCTTGTCTCGTAAGTGTTATATCAGGCTCAAAAATCTAGTGGCCCACCGGGCCAGCATTGTTGGAAGTTTACTGGCCCAACGCAAAATCCACTGGCCCCGGGCCACTGCTTAAATCCGTCCCTGGAATAATGGGGTTAAGTGAGTTGCATGATATTTTAACTTTTTGGCAACATCCTTAAGGGCTGGGGTATGAACGTTTGGACAGTATTTATTTTGGGACATTAGAGCACATCAGACATATCGAATTGAATTCTGAATACGAAGAATGTCCTTCTGATATCAAATATTTTGATTTTTTGAAATTCGCAATGTAATACACATTTTATGGCAAATCATTAAAAATTGATATTTTTGATATTTAACGGTACTTGAAGTAAACTTTATAAATCTGATGATTTATACTTAAAGTGTATGTAGGTGGATGAAAAGCTGACGATCAATTGAAAATTTTGACGTTCGTATTGAAGATATGGATTTTTTCCCAAAACACCAAAAAACAAATAGCCCTAGCAAACACAAAAACGTTTTAAAACGTTTTAAATAAGTTATATTTTGGCTTTTGGTTTAGGTAAAAACGTTTTAATAACATTAAAATGTCGGGTTATATAAAGGTCATGATAACGATTTAAAACGTTTTGTATGAAAACACACTACAACAATATTTTTAAATGTTTTCAAAAAATGTTATTGTAAACTATTTTTGCAAACATTTTTGCCAAATATTGTGTCAATACTTAAATAACATTATGTTAAAATATTTGAACACAGCAAACACAAAAATGTTCTTAAAATGTATTTTTCAAAACCTTTTAATAACATTTAAATGTCGGGTTATATAAAGGTCATGAAAACGTTTTTAAAACGTTATTGAAAATATTTTGGGCAAACATTTTTCGCCAAATATTTTTTCAACCCCAAAATAACATTTTGTTTAGAATGTTTTGTATCATGTTTTCAAGAATGTTTTTGGAATGTTATTAAAACGTTTTTATACCCTTCATATAACCCGACATTTAAACGTTTTCTATAAAACATTTTTGTTTGCTGAGCAAGAGATTATCAAAAAATGTTTTTTAAGGTTACGAAAACGTTTTATACTCTTAATATACCTTTTATATAACCCGACATTTAAACGTTTTCTGACAACCTTTTATAACTTTTTGCGAATGATGTCCAAAACGTTTTGTGTTTGCTGGGAGGTCTTTTGGGAAAAAAAATCCATATCTTCAATATAAAAGGTCAAAATTTTCAATTGATCGTCGGCTTTTCCTCCCAGCTACATACGCTTTAAGAATATATCATAAGATTTATAAAATTTATTTCGAGGACTGTTATATATCAAAAATTTGAAAAATATCAAATTTTAATAATTTGTCATGAAATTTGTATTATATCGTGAATTTCAAAAAATGAAAATTATTTGATATCAGAAATACATGCTTCGTATTCAGAATGCAATTCGATACGTCTGAGGTGCTTTCATGTCCCACAAAAAATACTGTTGAAACGCCATAAACGCTCATTCTAGATCCCTTAAAGTGCAGAGAATTGAATGTCGCTTGCTTTATTTTCCTTGAAATTAAAAAAAAAATTGAATAAAAAAAAATTGCATGATTATGATATTCTACAACATTCTTTACATATAATATCTACAGAATATAAAGGTACATCTACAGAATATATAGGTAAAAACTACAAAAGAAAAGAAATCATACTAAAGTAAAAAGTATGTGTGTATATTATTCTCAGTCATCCAGGTATATAAAATATCAAGTTGATTTAAATTAAAATCTAGTCAACTGGACTTACTATTTATTGACTGGTGACGTAAAAAGTGTAAAATAAGACTTGTTTCATACTGAGAGATATCTAATACACAATATTTTTCATGACCTTCATATAACCTGACATTTAAATTTTATTTTAATAACATTTAAAAAACATTTTAACCAAAATACATTTATAAGATTTTATAAAAACATTTTTTTTAATTGCTGGTAAAGTTGAGTTGTGGTCTCGCAAAACATGTCATATTTACTTTTTGTGACACATAACAGGTTGCACACATGGTTGAATACAACTGGTACCAAAGACAAAAAAAAATTAGGAGACGGAAAAAACCCTGTTCTACTGTTTATCTTTAACTTTGCTAAAATCATGTAAAATCAGCTGTTCAGCTGAAAATGTTTAGAAAATATGTTTGGAAAAAATCTTCAGATTTGTCAGATTTTGTTAAAATTTTGGGGTAATATTAGCCTCCAGAAAAAAAAGCAACAAAATAAAAACAAAATGCCTGACCGCCCCTACTTGTAAAGTCTGCCCGCCCGTAGAACAGGGTTTATTTTTGGCGCCTTAGATAAAAAATTACAGCTGCTCAATGCTCATACCTGCATTATTTTTTCCATTAGCTACACAGAAATTACAAGAGCACCAATGGTGCTGCAGCTTTAATGTTCATAGCTTAATGCATGTGGTTGAAACTACTCCCTATTCCAGAAAAATACAGCACTATTTTTTTGGATTTTAAAAAAGATATATGTGACACGATCAAGGGAAATGAGTCGGATGTCGCTAATATTGAATTTGAGATATTGGCAAAGAAAGTGTTAAAATTCATTTGTTTTATATTGTTTTCAGCGATTGATAAATTGACATAACTTCACAAAGAAAAGTCGTATCAATATGGGGTTTTCAGTTTCTGAAAGCTCTACATGTCCTCTTTAGAAAGATGTGTAAAACTCATTTTCGACCAAGGCCGACATGTGACTCATTCCCCTTGATCATGTCACATATCAGGAGTAATTGAATACCTAAGAGGAAGAAGGGCTCAACTCCATCTCCATAATAATTCCAATATTATTTCGTGGAAGAAAGGCTCAATTCCATGGAGTTGGGCCTTTCTTCCATAGAAACCATAAGTGTACTTGGAAGACTATTTGGAGAAGGAATTTGAGCCCTTCCTTCATACATAAGGAAGAACATTCTGCTAGCAATAAAATGCCTGGGTCTAACTCATGGAGTTGGGCCTTTCTTCCATAGAAACCATAAGTGTACTTGGACGACTATTTAGAGAGGGGATTTGAGCCCTTCTTTCACACACAAGGAAGAACTCTCTGCTAGAAATAAACTGCTGGGTCAAACTCATTTTTGTAAAATGGTGGAGTTGGGCCCTTCTTCCACTTAGGTATTCAACTGTGTTACTGTTATTGGTCAAGTATACATTTCAGCTCAATTGCTATTTACAATAAAAATAATGACTATTTCTGAAGAGGTAAAAAATGTTTGATTAGATATACTGTACTTTATATGTATATTTATTACATAGCAGATTCTGCCCCTCTCTCTGTAAAATATATTACAACCTCTTGTAAAAGATGTAAATAAACAATTATTCAAGCGATACTGAACAACATCCCCACCCAAACCAAAGTTGAGAGAAACCCCTCCGGGCTACTCACATGATCACTAGCGAGTTTTCTGTCATTTGCTAAGAATGATAGGATATGGTCATTATGCAAACTTTTGCAGAGTATCTCTGTGTGTTCCAGTTAACTCAAGTCAAAATCACTAAATCACTCTTGACTGTCAGAGGTTGATTAAATGTAAGCCCAGAATACAATGCAGCCACTGACAGCATGTTTGAGAAACACATGGTTATTTTCAGAAAACATCACGCTGGGCTCCTGCTGTGCATGGTCAAGGTTGTTATACAACAAGATAAGTAATGTGTCTGCATGCATGCATGTGCAAGAAAACTTTGCTGTTTCCACCTTCTTTTCCCAAGCATTTAAAATATCTAAAATTGTTTTAAAAACACACGACTTTTTAACTTTCTTGGTAGCAATGTATCAACAAACATTACCTATACCCAATTATCAATTCAAAACATAAAAGTCGTGATGAATATTCCATCAAAACTACTGGTTCTTATTTTGTACATAAATTTGAATGTGAAATGGTGTTGAAATGGCTCCTTTATTACATTGCACCTAATATCATACTGCATGCTGGGATTACATTGAATCAACCTCTGCTTGACTGTTATCATCTATAGTTTTCCTCAGAATATCATCCACTTCGGCGCTTCTTGGATCCTTAACAAAATCATCCAAGTCAATATCGTTTTGATCGATCAGAGTTCTGAGTAAACTCAACACATTGACACGAAGACCCTCTAACACATCTTGACTGTTTGCTTGCTTTTGCGCTTGATTGAGTTGTTGTCTAAGTGATTGTATGGTTTGATTTAGATCACTGGCCTTCTTCTCCGAGCCTTCTAATTTGCTTTGCACATCGCTGGCTTCCTGTTGAGCTGCGGCAAGTTTGCTGGTGATAACTTGCTGTTTTTCTTTGTGTTGTTTGATTTCTTTGACCTTCACCTGATGGAAAATATTTAAAAAACAAAAGTGCAGGTTATTATGGTGCTCAAATCCCAAAATCACACATCAGTAGGGTTTGCAGGTTTTTGCCGCTGGTGGAAAAACCATGTTTTTTACCGCTTGGCAAAAAACAGTTCTTGCCGGCAAAAATGGCAAAAACTAAAATAGTGAAAAATTTTGCACTTTTTCATCTTAAAACAAATCATTAAAGGGCATTTCGTGATCCACAGCCTCATCCCCCACTTTTCTCAAAAAAAGTTGAGATTTTTATATCACTGGAAACCTCTGGCTACATAATGTTTATGTACAAAATATTTCTTGCAGATTAATTCGTTTTGCAAAGATATCGTGAAATTTGAATTTCGTTCTGGTGCACCAGAACGAAATTACAACGCATTGTTTATGGAGCAGTGTAATACACATAATCATGCATAACTCGCAAACGCAAAATCGGAATCAACTGAAATTTTGGGAATAGGCTTTTTTCGTGAATATGTACTGAAAAATGTCATAAAAAGAGGATGCTAGGATCACGAAACACTCCTTTAAGCAACAAAAATAATTTCCTGAGTGTAATAAGGTCAGATTTTATCACTGTAAGTAACATTATAAAGAAATTAAATGCATGGGTTTTCATTGCTCTCTAGTACACTAACTGAAATGTGTTGTATCATATTCAAACCTTTTTCATCAAAACTTCATTTTCAGGACTTGATGAGACGAAATATTTGTTGAATGATTCATTAAAAGTTGTGTATGAGGTAAATATAAAACCCGAACCCTGCACATCAGCAAACTCTAACAGGGTTATAGCTAGGCAAATTTTAGTGCCGGGTGAAATTTATATGAAATGGTAAAATAATAAAAAAATTGATAAGAATTGCTAATTTTTATACTGATTGTGCATTGATTTTGAAACATTTGAGACTGGAGTGCCGGGTATTTGGGCTCAAAATTAACTTGAGTGCCAGGTGGAAATTAAGAGTGCCGGGCGGGTCCGCCAGCCACCGCCCAGCGTAGCTACAACCCTGAACTCTAAACAGTGTTTGCTCAGAGTTGATTTTGCACAGTGAAAGCGAAGTTAGCCCAAACCGATTTTCATCGGACCTACAGGTTATAGCACACAGTGTCGACGTCCTATACGATAAATATAAATTTAATACTCCGTTGGTGAGCGACGGGCGAGTGGTAGTGCGCGACAGGCGAGTGGTATTTCACTGAACGCAAGAAAAGGAGTTCTATCTGATTGGCTAGCAATCGATCGCTTAGGTCGCTCATTAGTCAACTACAAACTCATGTATTCAATTCGATTGAAATCGATTATTCTATTATTGACGAAGATAAAGAGAGTGATAGTGTGTCAATAATGTACATTGTATTGCACCTGGTTTTACCAGCATTCCTTTATAAAATAATTTTCTCAAAGAGTTGAATATTATCAAAATTTTTACAGCGGATTTCAAATGTTTTACATCAAAATTGCAGTTAAACATATCCACAGCAAAATACCGGTCCTCACTAATTAGTTAATTTAATTTCCAGGTAGTTAATTTAAACGAAACCTGTGATTTACGTGACAACAAATAAATTTTTCTTACAATAGAAATATCATATGGGATACTGATATGGTAGGTCGCAACCGCCATTAACGTGGAGCTGCTACGCAGTAGCTGACTTTTTGCTCCGTGGAGCCAAATTGACCAATCATGTTAGAGTTTTTCATTACTCGGAGGTAAAACTGACCAATCAAGTACGACTTACTCATTACGTGAAGCGAATTTAGTCATTAAGAATTTGCCAGACGAGCTTCACGTAGTTGCAAGATATCCTCGGTCACGATAGTTATGATTCAAAAAGTAATTTATGAAAAGTACGAACCGACTTTTATTAAGATGGACATGCACTCACAAGAAACTCGTACAGTATTGTACACAACTATATAGCTAGGCAGAGTGGTGGTAAACCATGCACACAATTCTGCGATCTGCAGTGTATCGCCCGGGAGCTGATTTGTACATCTTGCGCGTGGCGTGGCCTGCGGAATTCGACCTTCAGCAAACCAGTTCGGATTTACTTTATATACTAGTAGTAGGCCATACATACTGTAGTTACGGTACTGCCCGTTTTCCTATACACAATACTCAGTGCGCTCACCATTGACGCGTGACCTAGTGTATGTTAGAAGTATTATGCCATTGCCTATATGACGTCACTGTGTAAAAAATAACCAGCCAATATTTAAAGTATTCTTTGAAATTCTAGAAAATATAGTTTTGTAACATTTACTAAATTTTTAGCTAATTTAGGTGTTTGGAAATATTGGTACTTTTGTGTTTTAGGAAGGATATGTAAACGACAGATAACACCAAAAAATATGAACAAATTATTTCTAAACCGTGTTAAGTCTGCAAACCATTATGCTTCTCATTTTCAAGAACGCTGGTTAACAATACGCAGACTATTGTCTCATTTCGTAAACAAAAGCCCAGACAGTATTGTTACCTTGTGTTCGCTTTATAATCATTCACCCAACTGAAACTATAATACCAGCTCATTGTTCATTGCACAGGTAAAACAGACACAAGTGCAGTGTGTATTTAACCAGAGAAGATCTGATGTAACATAGTTGAGCTGTTTTCATTGAGTGTTATCTTGGTTTAATAGCTTTTAATGGGGTTTAAGTCCTTCAAAGGTCGTGGTGAATTCTACTGTAGACATGACTGCATCATGATTATTTTAAAGTCAACAACATTCAACAATATGATCACCGTGATAGTATGACAGTATCAGTACCGTGGGTGTCAGTGATCCTGGCCTGACACAGTAGACAAACAAACAAACACGCCACACACATGACACATGCATGCAAGGTAACATTGACTATACACTAATCAAACAATGGTATTGATCCTGTACAACTGTTTGTGGTTTATTTACATTCGATTCATTTAAAATCCACATAGTAAACATTAATTTTGGCAAGAGTTTTCTCTCTGGAACGATGATGCATCAACTGGCTCCGCGTAATGAAAAGATCTAACATGATTGGTCAATTTAGCTCCATGGTTTAAAAAGTAAGCTACGCGTAGCAGCTCCACGTTAAGGCGGTTACGCCAGCCATATACTGATCATGCGAAAATCGTAAAACATAGAATAGAAACAGTGTGGCCGGCTCTCAAAATCTCAAATTGTATGCATAGCCTGAGTCGCACGGCCTATCTCGAACAAAATCACCATGCGTAGTTGTTGAAAAACGTGAGGATTCATCGTACTACCACGGCAATTTTTAACACGAAGATATAGGGATGATGACGGTGTGTAGCATTCTGTAAAGAATGTGTTTGTCCTATAGCTTCCTATTGAACATTCACATATCTCCAACAAGAAGTTTGCCTGTACATATGTTATTTTTTCAGGGTGAGAACATACTAATATTGCATTGCATGGACCATTAAGACAAAGGTTCACTGAGTGCAAGGTCAATTTTAAGTGCCATATTCCACCTAATTAGGCCTTAACTGGTGGAGCATGTATGGCTGAGTGAATAAGGCGCCCGACTCATAATCCATAGGTTGCGCAGTTTGAACCCCGCTTGTGTCAACGTGTTGTCCTTGGGCAAGGCACTTTATCCTCATTGCCTACTGGGGGATGGGTGGGGTTGGATGTTTGTATAGTGGTTTGTTTCAATGTTGCAATATTAGCGCTGATTAAGCTGCTGCCTGCAAAATTGCATTGTGTCTGTTCAGGTGTGTTTAATGTAAATTCTAGCAATTTGACCTGCAGGTCACCATTAGAGTGATTTGAAATAAAACCTTCCTTCCTGAACTACCCTAATTGCACCTGTTTAAGCAACCTCTTAGTGCACTAAATGTCAGTAGAATCACCATAGGCCTAAATCATCTTGATATTAGTATGCACATAATGGTTGTTTGATAGGTATTCTAAATTTAACATGCATGGAAAATATCCACTTTGTCTTTTTAAAATATATTATCCCCATGAGAACTACCTGCCGATTGGCCAAAATGAAGTTTTCATTATCAATTGGCCCAATCAGCAAAATTGTAAGAATAATTTCACCACGCAAAAAAATTGGGGTGAATTATTTGCAAAGCTCCATTCTGATTGGTGATTAAAGTGAAGATATCATGTGATTGACCAATCAGAGGCAATGTTAGATCGGCAGGTAGTGCTCAGGGGGTTAAGCATCCCCTTCATATGATTCAAACAAGCAGCTTGAGCACTAATTAGGTTGAATAAGGAAGAATGCACTCCAGAGTCCAGTGTGCTTTACAAATTTTGCCCAAATGGCTGTTCTCACCTTTAACTCCTGTTTCACTTCTTTCATCTCTTTTTCCATTACTTCTTGTTTCTTCACCAACTCCTGGTATTTCTCTTTAAACTGCGCTAAATCCTCCTCTGACTTCTTGGCTTTCTTGGCAAGTTCCTCTTTTGTACGCAAAGATGATGATGCCTGAGATGTTGATTGTACGTCATCATCATGGAAGGTTAAATCGTCTTCCACCACCTGTGTCTCTTTATCCAACTTATTCTTCTTGGTGAAGTCAGCCTTCAACTTGAATCTGTAAAATAAGAAGCAAGGGAAAGGCTTCAGTATACAAATGAACAAAATACATCCTTGCACTTTTATAGGGTGGTCCAAAAAATAAAAGAAATCTCCCCATTTTTAAAGAAGCATGACCTGATTTTTCATGTTCTATTTTTCGTTTTAGATTGACGCCTACATGTACAATTAAAAAAATAGGGATGGTGGTCCCAGATAGGTATGAGACAATTTTTTTTAATTTTCAGCCTATTTTACAAGTTGACCTCAAATGACCTTTGACCTTGATCACCACTATTGGCCCAAGTTTGATTTTAAATTTTATATGAACTGTTCATGTGAGTCCAGATTTGTCTTTTTCAGCCTATTTACCTCAAAAGTTGACCTCAAATGACCTTGGACTTCAATATGTGACATTTAATACCACCAACACATAAAAGCACCCATAATGCAGCTATGACCCCTCTTGTGGATTCAGGTTGAATATTTCTCAGAGGGTGTATGAAATTCAAAAGAAACTGCCTATTGTGTTCATTCCATTTGAAATTTATACTCCCCCTGTGAAAGATATTTTCAGAATCTTCCACAGGGTTACTGTGGATTTTAAATGGACTAGCCCAATATGCAACAAAGTGACCTTTTCGGTAAATCCCATAAGCCTTTGCGAATACACCCGAGATGTCGTCATTTGACGTAACGTCGATCTGCGCCGATACGTACATCGTTTAGCGAACATCGTTACTGCGCATTACAAGTCGGAGTGACATCAAATGACGACATCTTAGGTGTACTCGCAAAGGCTTATGGGATTTACCGAAAATGTCAATTGGGCATGTTTATTACCTGATCAAACCTTTTTTGGGAGTTGCCGGCTCTGGGGTTCTGTCAGGTGACTGTGTTTGCAATGGAGACTGTGGTTTCCTCACTGGTGTTGCAGCTGATAAAGCGAGTTTGGGAGTTGCCATCTTTGGAGCTCTGCTAGCTGACTGCGATGGAGACTGGGGATTTACCAATGGTGTTGCAAGAGATGAAATAAGCATAGAGGGGTGATTAGGAGTTGATGGCGCTGGTTCGTTCCGTGGACGTTTAGCCGGTGTAACTGGTTGAGGCATTGATCTTTTCAGAGCTTGACTTCTATCGCAGACCTGCCAACCCCTGAAAGTTAAAATGATGGACACAATAAATTAAAGTGACCAGAGCGCTCGCCATTAATGGGTGGAGTCCAGCCTTAGGACTGTTGGCGGGTCTAGGGGCTTCAGCCCCTTGAAGCTTCTGGTACTTGTAGACATGTTAAGAAATGGTTTCTGAGCCTTCAAACCAAGGATTATATAATGCTGAAATTCATTCAATTTTTGTGAAACTGAGATATAGGCAAAAATGAGGAGAAAAATACAATAAAAACATAAGAAAATGATCAATGCAATTTTTACCAAAGCTCACTTCCATTCCACAGGATGCTGTGAACTACCAAATCGTAACAATTGAAAATAGCTACTAACCTTAACTCTTTTACTACCAGCAAGTAACAAGTAGCAACATACACCACTGTAAAGCTTATTTTAAGAAGAATTTGCCTGTCCAATATCTCAAATAGTGAAAATATTGACGTTATGGACCATTTTTGGTGGACTGTCACACTTACAAACACACTGCAATTCATTACATCCCTTCCCCTATTCCCCCTCCTTCCCTTCCTCAATAACCATGAGTAAAACAATACATATTAACTTACCTGACTTTGGTCATCTTGTTTGGGATTGGTTCTGGTTCAGCAGGCTGCACATCATTATCATCTTTGTCGTCATAGGCCTAGGAGGAAGTAAAGGACATCAAGAATCTGTTATAATCTATTGCACTATACTCTGATCAGCTCTTAATCGGTGGACTCACAACATCATGGATTGATATAGAATTGTATACAAACATCTTGGCGCACCATCTACGGGTCCGCGGTTTGCGTATTGCTTGACTGATGCACGCATACAGGCGTAAGTTGGGACATTATTGACGCGCGCAGTAACAAAAACCGAATAATACTTGTCTATTACGAGCTGATCATAGTATAGATTCAATCATTTTAATTTATTCATTCGACTCTTTATCAGGTAAATAATTTCTTCAATACAAAAATAAATAATTTCTTCAATACAAAATAATTTCTTCAATACAAAATAATTTCTTCAATACAAAAGTGCTTGTCTCCCGTGATATTATTGAGGCCTTGATATTATTGAGCTGATCCGTTTGAAATTCACACTCCCCCTGCGTAACATTTATTATTCTTCCACAGAGGGTGGATGATTTTCAAATAGAATAGATAATTGGGTAACTTCCATTTGAAATGCTTTGAAATACCAGTAGGGGAAGGTGGGGCATAACGGAATACTTAACTTTGAGGATGCTCTGTGACGTCACCATAAGTAATATGACTGTAAAAATTATATGTTCAGTTGAAGTTTGTATTTACCTTTAATATACCATTAACCAATATAACTTGAATCTTACAATTTTTTTTTTTTTTATAAGAAATATTTTCAAATAAAAAAAACCGTTTTGCCCCACTATCGGGGCAAAACGGAACCCCCCTATGGGGCAAAACGGCACCCTGGGTGTAAACTTATATCAGTTGTTCCATCTGTAGGCCCTAGGCCTAGTTACATGTAGGCCTATATTCAGTTACAATATTAAGTGGGCCTACCATCTCTGTGGAGTGAGTGGTTTACTTCTTATAGGCCTAGTAGGCCTATAATATGTATGACCAATATTTGATCAGAAAAAAATATTCAGTAGGCCTACCATCTCTGTGGAGTAAGTGGTTAACTTTTAATCATTAATTCTATCTGTAGGTCTAGTTATATGTCTATGTTTCAACTAAGTGTTTACCATGTTCGAGTAGGCCCCTAGATAACGCCTACATTTCCTTGAGTGAAGACAAGTTATGTCCAATTGGGGCAAAACGGAACCCATCTGTGGGACAAACGCCCGGGGCAAAACGGAACCCTGCCCCGTTATGCCCCACACCTAGGGTTCCGTTTTGCCCCATACCCGATTTTTTAGAAATAGGTTGCATGCATAATACATCGTAGCATATAGGCCATGCACTTAATACAGCTCATGGCTAGTACCTTCGTGTTTACAATATACACAATTATTTGGGAATCCGATATTAATGAAGTTAAATTTCAGCGCATTAAACATCTATATATCTTACACCAGACGGGTAGTAATTTTTTGACTCGATCTTGCTCGAATGTCAGCGGATTGTTTCAGATAAAATTTTTGTTGTAAATCCTCGTAGCCATACTTGTGTTCCTCAATATAATTTGCATAGACGGCAGTATTGCGAAGGCCTATTTTTCCAGGTGGTTCCGTTTTGCCCCGGGGGTCCGTTATGCCCCACCTTCCCCTACTCACTCCAGTTGTGGTAAGGCTGCAGGAGGAGTATGGGTTTCAAAATAATTAACTCTTGTCAATTCCATTTGAAATACATACTCCCTCTGTGGAAGACTTTTCTTCAATCTGCCACAGGGTTGTGGTGGATTTCAAATTGTATTGCAATTATAATCAAATAATTACAAACAAAATGACCAATTTAGCATACCATTTAACAACGATGCGTCCACGTCGTCTGTGTGATTTACTTCATAAGGACAGCTTTAGCTGACCTTGTTGCCTGAGCAAAGTAAACAATGCAAATTGTTTGTGTTTGGTGCGCAAGAGGGGTAAGCAGAGAAAATGGCAATTCACCTCCGTGATTCCTCCCATCTAGTGATCGATCCCACATACTCAGCTTGTGGGACATCGCGTAAAGTGGAGGCATTTTGCTAGTTCCTAGAAAAATAAGACCTCAATGCAAAAATGTATCTTTTGTAATATCCTTAAGTTAAGTTTTTTAATTTTTTTTTATAGATTTGAATTAAAGTGACATATGGAGTAAATGCACTCAAGTAATTTCACGAATAGTAATTCAGTACCTCTTCACTTCGTTGGGCTTCTTCAGCAGTTTCAGATTGCCTGGGGAAAAAAGAGAACAACAATTTCAATATGGGAGGGAATTTTGGGGTACCTCTAATTTTTCCCCAAGACTCATAGTTTTTGTCTTCATTTTTTGCCTGTCAATTATGGGGCAATTCATTTAACACTATTTTCAGGGCTCTCTGAATGGATTAATGATAAAAACAACTTCACATCTGGGCAAAAGTTGTTTTAATATCTTTTCTCTTTATATCACAACATTTTGGAGTATTTTTTGAGCAATAAAACAGAAATACAGGGTTTACAACATTGTATACCGATGAATATTTTTTGTGGGGCTCCAAGTATTTTCATGTTCAGTGGCATATCAAGGTCAGTTTTATGAAGGGGCCAAACACAAAAATTAAGGTGAAATTTTGTGTTTCCCAAACCAATTTTCACTTTTACACTATTTTTGCCGAAAAGAATGGTGAAATTTTAAGTTTGCTGGGCCTGTTTTCAAGTTTACACTATTTCAGGGTTGAAATGTTCTTCATTTTGTAGGTGGGGGTTGACTTAACAAACCAATGCATGGGGGGCTCAACCCCCTAACCCCCTCACATTGCATTACCCTCCGCTGGACATGTGTCACCAGAATCACATTTTTCATATCAATCCCATATACATCAAGGTAGAAATAGCATGCAATGAAAACTTCTTTGTTGGTGATGATCGTTCTTTAACTAAACTTACTGTTTTCTCTTTGAGGGCGTCTTGCTGTTTAAAGATCTTGCGTCATCTGTGTCTTCTGGTTCTTGTTCTATGCTACAATGATTGAAAATTTGCACAAGACATATCAATATTAACCCCCTGAGCAATACCTGTTGATCTAACATTGCCTCTGATTGGTCAATTACATGATATCTTCACTTTAATCACCAATCAGAATAAAGCTTTGCAAATAATTCACCCCATTTTTGTTGCATGGTGAAATTATTCTAACAATGTTGCTGATTGGTCCAATTGACAATGAAAACTTTTTTTTGGCCAATCGACAGGTAGTTCTCATAGGATAAACTAACTTACTGTTTTCTCTTTGAGGGCGTCTTGCTGTTTGAAGGTCTTGCGTCATCTGTGTCTTCCAGTTCTTGTTCTATGCTACAATGGCTGAAAGATTGCACAAGACATTTTCATATTATAATAACAATAAATTTTGGATTTATATAGTGTCTTTTTCCAGGTCTTGAAGGATTCAAAGCGATGTAATTTCACTGCCATGGTGAATAATCACAATCAGATTGCATCAACTAGGCCAGTTGTAGCCGAATCTAGCGCAGACATATCCGCACTTAGATTGAAACATCCACCAATTATCTGCAGCTCCCCAAATTCCATTGGGTGAAGGAAGTTTTTGATAACCAAATAACTAATCACTGATTTTTTGAAAGCAGGAGGAAACTGGAGATCATAGAGAAAAACTGCGAGGGTGAGCATGGAATTGGAATCGGGAAAACCCAAATGCACATGTAGTCCTTGGGCACGGCCAGGGCTTGAACCCGGGACCTCATTGATGCAAGGTGAGGGAACTACAGCTGCGCCAACTCGCTCTCCCGTTAATATTAATGCAATTAATTTACTTTCCAGGACGCACTTTAATGTTCTGAGCACATACAAAATATATTGCATAAGTCCAAATTGCATTTTAGTCAGGCAGTTTCTGAAAAAGGTAAATGGAGGTTGTCCTGTGAACAGCCCTTGAATTAAGGATCTGAAGGGGCACGGCAACTTTTTTAGGGCAAGTTGATAATTGCCTCGGATTTTCACTGAAAAGACAAGGCAGCACAGCAGTTTGTAATGTTTCAAGAGGGCGTCATGGCAACTGTTGAAAATTTGAGAAGGGCACCAAGGCAATTTCTCAAAAGTGAAGAAAACACACACAAACATAGATAGATGATTTTATAATGAAGGGGCAGGGCTGGGGCACTGACGGCAACTTCATTAGAGGGCATGGCAAGTGACTGCCTTGGGTAAAGGACATATTTTGAGGGCATTACAGCAGTGGGGATGGGCACCCACAGCAAAATGCCATGGGTGCCGTGGGTTAATTCGAGGGCTGCCTGTGGACAACCCAAGCATATGTGACCTGCTACAACAAATTGAGTATAAAGTCGCAAGTTGGTAGTATCGAGACATCCTGGCTGATTACAGCTGATTTGACAATTTTATTTCTCAAATTGGGACCCATGTTTGATTTTTGTACCTAAAACACGGCTGATTTTACCCATTAGAGTGGAAAATCCCATAAACCTTTTATTTGTGAGTCCCCCCGGGTGGTGCAATAATTTTGTGTATCCCAGGGGAGTGAATTAATTATAAGAGGGGCAACAAATTTTGGCAGGCCGGGGGGGGGTGATTTTCGATAAACTAAAAGGGACAGGGGCAAGTAAATTTTGGTAAGTTTTTTGGCTTGCTGTGCTCGCATCACATGATTAGACAATTTCAGGTTTTAAATTGGGAGTTCCCCAAAATCTGGCATGTTTAAAGAGGGCAAAGATTTTTTGGTGTGTCAAAAAGGGGGTAAGCCATTTTTGACAGACTATTTTAACTCCCTGGACACTACTGGTCATCTAACAGCATTTCTGATTGGTTGATAACTTGAAATGCTTATTTCAATTGCCAATTATGACTAGCCTTTATGGTCAAACTTGCATTTGCAGATGATCTTATTAATGCCCTCCTTGATTGGTTCAAAATTGGACACAATATTCATTTTGGCCAATCAGCAGGTAGTTCTCATGGGGTTAACAATTCACCACCTCAGGGTGCACATTAATTATTTATTGCGCAGCCCTTTCATCTACCTACCTATGGTATGGATCTGGGTTCATCTCACAGAACCACTGTTTAATGCTATTCACAACTGCCATGTTTGTGTTTGTTGGCAGCTTACGCCACTTCTGACAACGATCACACTGTACCCAGTCTGGACTGTATGAAAAATACACAATTAAAAAAAGGATTGGAATTAGGGATTAATGGTCACTCATATCACACCTTTTAGTTTTAAAAAAAATCAGAAAACTATTACTCTGTCAAATAACTGTAATATGATTTGCATGATTGTAATGCATGTGAACTGAAATCTCTTATACCATCCCAGGTAGTGTTGGAATTACTCCCAAAATCCAAATACACAATAAAAATTGTCAAAAATGAGTGTAAATGGTTGTTACCAGAGTTAACTGTCTTCTCTGTGAATTCTCCTTCTAGCTTAAAGATGCCTTGTTTGTCAGTGAACTTGCTTTCATTGAGTTAAGGCACAGCTTATTTTACTTTGAGCTTGCTGTCTTGTTTGTTACTTGAGTTCTATTTGAACTTGCCTTCAGTTTTTGACTTGAATTTGTTTTTAAACTACAGCATGTAGTTTTCGCTGTTTGCTTTTATATTTTGTTGTCTGTCCCTGAGGAAGAGCAGTTTATCTGCTCAAAACATCTTCTTTTTTTTTTTTTTTTTTTTTTTTGGTTTTGCTTGTCTGCTACTTGCACAGTGATTTCCATCACTGCTAGTCTACTTTTGTACTGTTTTCCTGACACTTATGTGGTGGGCTCTGGATTTGGCCATTTTTGGCCATCAAACTTTGCCTGTTTTTGTGCCTACATAGGTTGTTTGATTTACTAGCGGGATACCCGCGCTTCGTGCAGGTCCCCGCTAGATGAGTAAATGGGAGCGTTCACTATAACACGAAGAATTACTGAAAAGGTAGAATCATTGAAAAGGTACATTTTGATGCTTGTGATTTCCTGTTTTCCATCTTATTTATTTAATTCTGTTGTAATTATTTTAGCTTTTTTCCTTACATTTCGTGATTAGTTTCTTTCTTCCCTTCTTTCTTTTGTGCCCATTTTCATTTAGTTACTTTAACCCGTATACCAGTACTCGTACCTTTTTGTTGTGTTCACCCGTTATCATAACCCCATGATCCGTCCATATACCTTTTTGTCCTCTTTTTCCTTCTTTCCGTATTATCATGTCCACTGGTCTCTGGCTTGCAAGTCGCGTGGCTCTCAAGCGCCATTTACGCGCTTGATGGCGTAGCGCGATTACGCACGTTAACGCCGACGCGCTGCCTGCCAGCTGCAGTGACGCAAAGGCTGCCGACCGATTTTCATAACAAAAAACCCTGTTTTTACCCATATTTTCACTGTTTTTGCAGCCAATTCTTGACCGTTTTCAACCAAATAAAGTGCAATGCATTCCCCGTATATTTCTTAATCTCCCGTGTGAATTTGGCGACATTTGAATCCAAACTGACATTCCCCTATTTATAGTAAGATTGTATATGTGTATGTGCACAGTGATTTTGATCACTTGTTCCAGTGCACTTTTGTATTCCCATTGATTCATGTTATTTCTACAGGTTTATCACTTCTGTGGGCCTTGGAACTGGTCATTTTTGGCTATCGAACGTTACCTTCTTCTATTGCCTACATTTGCTGTTTTTGTCCCCTCTGCGTACCATCTAGTCTGTATTTTTTTGCATGTTCCCCACATCAAATTAGTGTACCTTGCTCTCTTTCTTTCCATGTTTATCAATAATAATACAAAGTAAAACAAACTTTTGTAATGCAAGATTTCGCTAAAAGTATTCCAGAATCCTTGCTATAACATACTGGTTTATACTTACTCAGCTGGTTCTGGCTTAAACAGTGTTTTCGCTGGAGTCTTTTCTCCTGGAATGCCCTTTTTCAAGTTCCAATAATCATTCAATTTGTCACTTAATGCACTGATTAAATTCCTGCAATGAAAATAGTAACAAAAGTTGCTGAAAAGATTATTCGATGTGAGTAGATGCTAACATTAAGACCTGGTGAGTGGTAACCAAAATTATTCTTGTGTGTTTTTACTAGGGGATGTGCAATAAATATGAGCCCTGGGGAAGGTAAAATAGGGGAGAGGGTAAAATTGGGAAGAGCAATCATTTCTTGGCAAGCCAAAAAAAAAAAAAAAGGGGGGAGCAATTTTATAGGTCACCTTTTAAATAAAATGCTCTAAAAAAGCTTAAGAGAGAGCACAGAAACATTCATATGTGACCCCTCGGCACAACTGAGCCCGGATGTCGCCAGTGCCACTATTGAGATATGCTCCATCGAACTTAACAATAAACAATAGGAAACAAAGGATTTATTGACTGTTTTATTGATTTTTCACTACTTAAATGTCAAGTACTATAGACATGATATACATCATTATAAAGCTAATTTTAAGCAAAATATTTTGGTTGAATATCTCAAAAATGATGATTGGCGACTTCAGGGCTCAGTTGTGCCGAGGGGTCACATATGTGCAAAATGTCCTGCTTGCTACTCTTGCATCTGTTCTTATGATAAAGTGTTTTTTCACCCTAAACTTTGCTCACTGGCCACAGAGGGCCAAACTCTAATCAGTGCCAGATGTGTGCTAGTGCAATAGCTGCCCTGTGAACATTTGACAATTTACACACAGTGTATTGTACTCATCTACACATGGCAGCTATTGCATTTGCCCACTTCTGGCACTGAGCAGAAAAAGTGGAACCTGTGAAGCTCCTTCCCAGGAAAGGTTGTCATTTTGATGGAAATTTTCTCAGTTAAAGAAATACTATTAATAGTCTGAAATATCTGGGAAATGTGACTATCTTCATGAGAAAAACATTTTTTTTCAAAACTTGGTGCTTTCTTGCAGTTTACATCCTTGATACATGCAGTTTCGGAAAGACAAAATTAAGATTTAATTTTGGAACACTAGCGAGAGAGTTCATCCTTGATCAACACATTTGAAATGCCAAGAATTTCACTGCATAACTTAACTTTCAGCAACATCTGGTGAATACTAGAAGCATGGACCAACAAATTCTCATAGGAGCACAAAGCCCTGCCAGATCAGTTCTTCTGGGGCAAACCAAACCTGCCTGGTTATCAAATTAATCAATGACAAGGTTATCTCTGTTTTTGACAGGTGCTAATTGATGTTTTAATGTTATTGCATCAATTAAGCCCTTTCTAATTCACAGATAACCTTTTCAATGATTAACTTGATAACCATGCAGATTAGGTTCACCCCAGAAGAATTGTTCTGGCGGGGCTTCCTCTTTAAAAACAGGGGTCAAGGGGTGTACTGGACACCCAGGTTTTTGGCAGCTGTGATGCTCCTGCTCATGCACTGTCACTGACAAAAATGATAGAAGCATTTACAGGTCACAAATATCTTACCTATACACCTTGGTATCCAAGAAGTCTTGTTTGTTGTGTGTTGGGTCTATAAAGTTGCACTCCACTACACCAAGGACCCCAACACCACGTTGATTAGGCTATAAAAAAGAGATGGAGTAGAGATCAGGATTACTTTAGGGACTTGCTACAAGTCCTCAGCACTTAGCAGGCTTTCCTAAATCCATTAATACAGTAGTATAGTTACATTAATGTTCAGACATGAGGTATGTAACTTAAGTAAATGTCAATTACATTTTGTTCTTTAATTCCTCACCTTCAACTGGTAGCCAACTTTCACATATAAAAATTAAGACAGGAGTTCATAACAATTAGTAAGTTTTTAGTGGTTTCGCCGCCGGACAAGTTAACTGTCAAGCTTTCGTCAGGAGTAGATCTGACTTTTTCAAGACTAAGTACCGAAGAATGAGACATGTAGACCCCCTTGCCTACTGGTGGCTCTGAAAAGAGCTGTTCACTGAAGACTGTCCCTTGTCAACAGAGACCAAGGAGACCTCACCTATCTGCTGATGTAAAAGGTTTGTTGGATCTGAAAAGAGCCGTTCACTGACAAGCGGGCCTCGCCTATCTGCTAAATTTAAAGGGTTGGTGGCTCTGAAAAGAGCACTTTGCTGAACTACTTTGCTAATTTTTGTTTTCTGTTGATAATGGGCAGTCTTCAGTAAACAGTTCTAAACTTACTTATTTCACATATGGTTTGATAAGTCTATCCTTATGGTCAGGGTTGTAGATATGCTGGGGGTGGCAGGCGGACCCACCCGGCACTCTTAATTTCCACCCCGCACTCAAGTTAATTTTGAGCCCAAATACCTGGCACTCCAGTCTCAAATGTTTCAAAATCAATGAACAATCAGTATAAAAATTAGGGCTAATATTGAAATACCCTACCACGTTTTCACACAGAAAGAAGGCAGCATTCCCCTCGCTAAGCGCGCGCCTCAGGAAAGCTCGGTCATAAACGGATGGATTATATGCATCAGTGATACACCCTGCCCAGGATTTTAACAAAAGAAGGCTAGCACAGGAAAGCTGCAGGATGGCGCACACCTTCCTGTGTAAGGCAATTTCAATATGAGCCCTTTTAGCAATTCTTATCAAAATTTCAATTTTTCTACCATTTCATATAAATTTCACCCGACACTAAAATTTGCCAAGCTATAACCCTGCTTAGGCTAATGAAAGTTGATTCCCAGTTTCCCGTTACATAGTTTATCTGGGTAGGTGACTGTTTCATTATTCATTATTTTCAAACTTTCATTATCGGTGCAAAGTTAATTACGGAATGCTATGTTTTGAGGCCCAAATATATAAAATAATAAAGTTTAGTAATGACCACGCTTCACTCAAATATTTTACCAACTTAGTCTTAAAAACAAGTTTTAATTGAGCACATCTTTGGAAGAAACTTTTATACATTGAATTTGTTTAATTAATTTGTTTTAATTTGACTTCGAACTATTTATTTTATTTATTTTGATGTTGTCCATATATAGCGTGCTACACAATGCACAGTAGAAATGCTTTCATATTTTTTCATACGCTGGTTCCGGCCGTGTGTTTTGAACTCGCCACCCTTAGCGTTACATCACAAATATTATGATTTTTTACACCAATCAAGTTTCAATTAGAATATCTCCACAACTATCAACCCTAAACTAGCAAAAGTATACATTTTTGGAAAGCTGAAGGCAAAAGCAATTTAAATACACACATTTCAACTCATTGTACAGGGTGACCTTGAAGTTATACAGGGTGGAATAAAAAAATTCCATATAAAAAATGGGTCACTTAATGCATTGCTTATTACTAACTTGCAGTTGTAAACTGAAAGTAAACAACATTGATTTGGTTAGAGGTTAGGGGGAGCCTACTGACTTTGGAAGAAAAAAATCACAGCTGTTTGGTAATCTTGAATACAGGGTGTCCCAAAATATGTTCAAATTTTTTTACAATTCAACATATTTTGAACTGAAACATTTGACCCCTAACCCGTACAGAAAAAGTAAGTCCATATTTAGATTCCTCATCAAATTTCCTCTCAGAAAATGTATATTTTGACTTTGATAGGGTAAGTAATAAAATATTTACAGCAACTTTTAGATTTTGAAGACATCCGCATCACTTACTACAGTGTTTAATATGAAAACGGGTAGTTTTGTACGTACAAGTTTGTATTTTATAGACTAAACCAATCATAAAGTGTTCAAAATGAGTAAAAACAATTAGCAGAATTAATAATCTTTCAAAAGAGCTCTTAACCATGTCTGTAACCCATATGGATGCAAAGATATGATCAGTTGATTCAACGCGCACACACAAAATCTTTATTTCCCATAGACTTTGCACATACCGCCACCGCCTCAACCGCCACCGCCTCAACAACCACCTCGGCCATTCTGAACTCAAACAACTGTACCTCCACTATCTTAGCTGATAAACAATTCTCCTTTGGAGGTCTGTTAGGGCACTCATTTAGCTACAAAATGACACCAAGCACACTACAATACCTTTTGTTTAAGCAGAGATATAACAATTTGAACGAGTCTCGATTTTGAAAAGCGTAACAAAACCACCATTTTTTTTTTTTTTTATCTTTCCACAGTATACACCAGGTACACCGTGCTTTTATTTTATCAGCAGGTTACATACAACGTAGCATGAATAATATAATCATAGAAAACATTATGATATGTGATATGTATAAACAACAATGCATTTGTACTCAATAAACATGATACGGTATACAATTATAATTATTTTACAAAATGGAGTTCCAACGTTTATGCCATTCATTTAACCTTTTGCCAGTACATGACATGCTTTTTTCTACCTTAGCAGTCTTCTTAAGCCTTCTAATAAAATAAGAAATATTTAGAGAACCTTGTTTATACTTCACATCATAAATGAATTTTTTCCCATGAAGAACAAGGAAGTTGAATTTGGACACATCTGGGTCAAGAATACCTAACAAAACACTCTTCATGTCCAGGTAAACCTGTTTTTTATGATTTGATTTTGAACATCATTCCAGAAATTTCTTACAACATTACATTCCCAAAAGAGATGCTGTATAGTCTCAACTTCATGTTTACAAAAATAACACAAATTGGAATCAACATAACCAAATTTAAACATATTATTATTGGTACCAAGGTACCTATGAAGAATTTTAAATTGAAAACATCTAAGTTGGGTCGATCGGGAGGAGGACAATGGAATTTGATAAATATCACACCAATTCAAATCAATATTATCAAAGATATACGACCATTTCTCCTCAGCGATTGGTGGTTTGAAGAGCTTACTAATACAGATATCACTAATGGTTTTACACACTTTTTTGGGTGGCGAGTTCAAAACGCGTGGCCTTCCCGCAAACTTGGCTGCCTCTCTTCGTGTTCGATCTATCCATTTTCAGTGGTAGGAGAAAATTAGACGCAGGGAATTGTTAGTTTCCAGTAAATGCGCTGTACGATATCGCCATTTTACCTAGACTTCTCCGTAGTCCACTTGCCCATTTTGCATTGTATTAATTTGTGTGCAATTGATAGATTGAATCAATAAACTGGTAGATTCCAAAATCAGAATTGTTCAGTATTAAAGTGAGCAATTATGCAAGATATGTTGCATTCAATAACATAAGTATACTTTACTTTTCTGTAACTAATTATATAAACTCTTTATGACCATTTTACTATTAATTATAATACACATCAGTATAATTTTGAGTTCCAACAGGATGCGTTCATCATGATCAATAATAACATATTTTATTTATCAAAATTCGACTATGGCATAGTCTACCATTTTACCACATAGTTTAACCCAGCTTTTGCAAAGACTATTCGGGTTTATCAATCAGCGTTTTACGATACAATTTACCGGCCAGGGTCGGCGTAAAAGTGCTTAAAATAAGATGACATTAAAACTATCCTTTTTTTCTTAAAAACTTGAAAAATGTGAAATAATGAAATAATGGAAAATAATGAAATATTTGATCGGCATTTCTTTCTGACCGGAGTCAGGTAACGGGAAACTGGGAATCAACTTTCATTAGCCTTATGGTACATCATCATGCCATATTGGTTCACTCACCTTCAACTGGTAGCCAACTTTCACATATGGTTTGATCAGCCTGTTCTTATGGTACATCATCATGCCATATTGGTTCACTCACCTTCAACTGGTAGCCAACTTTCACATATGGTTTGATCAGCCTGTTCTTATGGTACATCATCATGCCATATTGGTTCACTCACCTTCAACTGGTAGCCCACTTTCACATACGGTTTGATAAGCCTGTTCTTATGGTACATCATCATGCCATATTGGTACACTCACCTTCAACTGGTAGCCCACTTTCACATATGGTGTGATAAGTCTGTTCTTATGGTACATCATCATGCCATATTGGTACACTCACCTTCAACTGGTAGCCCACTTTCACATATGGTGTGATAAGTCTGTTCTTATGGTACATCATCATGCCATATTGGTACACTCACCTTCAACTGGTAGCCCACTTTCACATACGGTTTGATAAGCCTGTTCTTATGGTACATCATCATGCCATATTGGTACACTCACCTTCAACTGGTAGCCCACTTTCACATACGGTTTGATAAGCCTGTTCTTATGGTACATCATCATGCCATATTGGTACACTCACCTTCAACTGGTAGCCCACTTTCACATATGGTGTGATAAGTCTATTCTTATGGTACATCATCATGCCATATTGGTACACTCACCTTCAACTGGTAGCCCACTTTCACATACGGTTTGATAAGCCTGTTCTTATGGTACATCATCATGCCATATTGGTTCACTCACCTTCAACTGGTAGCCAACTTTCACATATGGTTTGATAAGCCTGTTCTTATGGTACATCATCATGCCATACTGGTTCACTCACCTTCAACTGGTAGCCAACTTTCACATACGGTTTGATAAGCCTGTTCTTATGGTACATCATCATGCCATACTGGTTCACTCACCTTCAACTGGTAGCCAACTTTCACATATGGTTTGATAAGCCTGTTCTTATGGTACATCATCATGCCATATTGGTACACTCACCTTCAACTGGTATGCAACTTTCACATACGGTTTGATAAGCCTGTTCTTATGGTACATCATCATGCCATACTGGTTCACTCACCTTCAACTGGTAGCCAACTTTCACATATGGTTTGATAAGCCTGTTCTTATGGTACATCATCATGCCATATTGGTTCACTCACCTTCAACTGGTATGCAACTTTCACATATGGTTTGATGAGTCTGTTCTTATGGTACATCACTTCCAACTGGTAGCCAACTTTCACATACAGTTTGATAAGCCTGTTCTTATGGTACATCATCATGTCATATTGGTTCATTCACTTTCAACTGGCAGTCAACTTTCACATATTGGTTTGATAAGCCTATTCTTATGGTACATCATCATGCCATATTGGTTCACTCACCTTCAACTGGTAGCCAACTTTCACATACGGTTTGATAAGCCTGTTCTTATGGTACATCATCATGTCATATTGATTCACTCACCTTCAACTGGTATCCAACTTTTACATATGGTTTGATAAGCCTGTTCTTATGGTACATCATCATGTCATATTGGTTCACTCACCTTCAACTGGTATCTAACTTTCACATATAGTTTGATAAGCCTGTTCTTATGGTACATCATCATGTCATATTGGTTCACTCACCTTCAACTGGTAGCCAACTTTTACATATGGTTTAATAAGCCTGTTTTTGTGGTACATCATCATGTCATATTGGTTCACTCACCTTCAACTGGTAGCCAACTTTCACATATAGTTTGATAAGCCTGTTCTTATGGTACATCATCATGTCATATTGGTTCACTCACCTTCAACTGGTAGCCAACTTTTACATATGGTTTGATAAGCCTGTTTTTGTGGTACATCATCATGTCATATTGGTTCACTCACCTTCAACTGGTAGCCCACTTTCACATACGGTTTGATAAGCCTATTCTTATGGTACATCATCATGTCATATTGGTTCACTCACCTTCAACTGGTAGCCAACTTTCACATATAGTTTGATAAGCCTGTTCTTATGGTACATCATCATGTCATTGGTTCACTCGCCTTCAACTGATAGCCAACTTTACATATGGTTTAATAAGCCTGTTCTTATGGTACATCATCATGCCATATTGGTTCACTCACCTTCAACTGGTAGCCAACTTTCACATACGGTTTGATAAGCCTGTTCTTATGGTACATCATCATGCCATATTGGTACACTCACCTTCAACTGGTATCCAACTTTCACATATGGCTTGATAAGCCTGTTCTTGTGGTACATCATCATGCCATATTGGCCATATTGGTTCACTCACCTTCAACTGGTAGCCAACTTTCACATACGGTTTGATAAGCCTGTTCTTATGGTACATCATCATGCCATATTGATTCACTCACCTTCAACTGGTATCCAACTTTCACATATGGCTTGATAAGCCTGTTCTTGTGGTACATCATCATGCCATATTGGTTCACTCACCTTCAACTGGTAGCCAACTTTCACATACGGTTTGATAAGCCTGTTCTTATGGTACATCATCATGCCATATTGATTCACTCACCTTCAACTGGTATCCAACTTTCACATATGGTTTGATAAGCCTGTTCTTGTGGTACATCATCATGCCATATTGGTACACTCACCTTCAACTGGTAGCCAACTTTCACATATGGCTTGATAAGCCTGTTCTTATGGTACAACATCATGCCATATTGGTTCACTCACCTTCAACTGGTAGCCAACTTTCACATATGGTTTGATAAGCCTGTTCTTGTGGTACATCATCATGTCATATTGGTTCACTCACCTTCAACTGGTAGCCAACTTTCACATATGGTTTGATAAGCCTGTTCTTATGGTACATCATGTCATATTGGTTCACTCACCTTCAACTGGTAGCCAACTTTCACATATGGTTTGATAAGCCTGTTCTTATGGTACATCATCATGCCATATTGGTTTACTCACCTTCAACTGGTAGCCCACTTTCACATATGGTTTGATGAGCCTATTCTTATGGTACATCATCATGTCATATTGGTTCACTCACCTTCAACTGGTATCCAACTTTCACATACAGTTTGATAAGCCTGTTCTTATGGTACATCATCATGTCATGTTGGTTCACTCACCTTCAACTGGTATCCAACTTTCACATATGGTTTGATAAGCCTGTTCTTATGGTACATCATCATGTCATATTGGTTCACTCACCTTCAACTGGTAGCCAACTTTCACATATGGTGTGATAAGTCTGTTCTTATAGTACATCATCATGCCATACTGGTTCACTCACCTTCAACTGGTATGCAACTTTCACATATGGTTTGATAAGCCTGTTCTTATGGTACATCATCATGCCATACTGGTTCACTCACCTTCAACTGGTATCCAACTTTTACATATGGCTTGATAAGCCTGTTTTTATGGTACATCATCATGCCATACTGGTTCACTCACCTTCAACTGGTATCCAACTTTTACATATGGTTTGATAAGCCTGTTCTTATGGTACATCATCATGTCATATTGGTTCACTCACCTTCAACTGGTAGCCAACTTTTACATATGGTTTGATAAGCCTGTTTTTGTGGTACATCATCATGTCATATTGGTTCACTCACCTTCAACTGGTAGCCCACTTTCACATACGGTTTGATAAGCCTATTCTTATGGTACATCATCATGTCATATTGGTTCACTCACCTTCAACTGGTAGCCAACTTTCACATATAGTTTGATAAGCCTGTTCTTATGGTACATCATCATGTCATTGGTTCACTCGCCTTCAACTGATAGCCAACTTTTACATATGGTTTAATAAGCCTGTTCTTATGGTACATCATCATGCCATATTGGTTCACTCACCTTCAACTGGTAGCCAACTTTCACATACGGTTTGATAAGCCTGTTCTTATGGTACATCATCATGCCATATTGGTACACTCACCTTCAACTGGTATCCAACTTTCACATATGGCTTGATAAGCCTGTTCTTGTGGTACATCATCATGCCATATTGGTTCACTCACCTTCAACTGGTAGCCAACTTTCACATACGGTTTGATAAGCCTGTTCTTATGGTACATCATCATGCCATATTGATTCACTCACCTTCAACTGGTATCCAACTTTCACATATGGCTTGATAAGCCTGTTCTTGTGGTACATCATCATGCCATATTGGTTCACTCACCTTCAACTGGTAGCCAACTTTCACATACGGTTTGATAAGCCTGTTCTTATGGTACATCATCATGCCATATTGATTCACTCACCTTCAACTGGTATCCAACTTTCACATATGGTTTGATAAGCCTGTTCTTGTGGTACATCATCATGCCATATTGGTACACTCACCTTCAACTGGTAGCCAACTTTCACATATGGCTTGATAAGCCTGTTCTTATGGTACAACATCATGCCATATTGGTACACTCACCTTCAACTGGTATCCAACTTTCACATATGGCTTGATAAGCCTGTTCTTGTGGTACATCATCATGCCATATTGGTTCACTCACCTTCAACTGGTAGCCAACTTTCACATACGGTTTGATAAGCCTGTTCTTATGGTACATCATCATGCCATATTGATTCACTCACCTTCAACTGGTATCCAACTTTCACATATGGCTTGATAAGCCTGTTCTTGTGGTACATCATCATGCCATATTGGTTCACTCACCTTCAACTGGTAGCCAACTTTCACATACGGTTTGATAAGCCTGTTCTTATGGTACATCATCATGCCATATTGATTCACTCACCTTCAACTGGTATCCAACTTTCACATATGGTTTGATAAGCCTGTTCTTGTGGTACATCATCATGTCATATTGGTTCACTCACCTTCAACTGGTAGCCAACTTTCACATATGGTTTGATAAGCCTGTTCTTATGGTACATCATGTCATATTGGTTCACTCACCTTCAACTGGTAGCCAACTTTCACATATGGTTTGATAAGCCTGTTCTTATGGTACATCATCATGCCATATTGGTTTACTCACCTTCAACTGGTAGCCCACTTTCACATATGGTTTGATGAGCCTATTCTTATGGTACATCATCATGTCATATTGGTTCACTCACCTTCAACTGGTATCCAACTTTCACATACAGTTTGATAAGCCTGTTCTTATGGTACATCATCATGTCATATTGGTTCACTCACCTTCAACTGGTATCCAACTTTCACATATGGTTTGATAAGCCTGTTCTTATGGTACATCATCATGTCATATTGGTTCACTCACCTTCAACTGGTAGCCAACTTTCACATATGGTGTGATAAGTCTGTTCTTATAGTACATCATCATGCCATACTGGTTCACTCACCTTCAACTGGTATGCAACTTTCACATATGGTTTGATAAGCCTGTTCTTATGGTACATCATCATGCCATACTGGTTCACTCACCTTCAACTGGTATCCAACTTTTACATATGGCTTGATAAGCCTGTTTTTATGGTACATCATCATGCCATACTGGTTCACTCACCTTCAACTGGTATCCAACTTTTACATATGGTTTGATAAGCCTGTTCTTATGGTACATCATCATGCCATATTGGTTCACTCACCTTCAACTGGTATCCAACTTTTACATATGGTTTGATGAGCCTGTTCTTATGGTACATCATCATGCCATATTGGTTCACTCACCTTCAACTGGTAGCCAACTTTCACATATGGTTTGATAAGCCTATTCTTATGGTACATCATCATGCCATATTGGTTCACTCACCTTCAACTGGTAGCCAACTTTCACATATGGTTTGATCAGCCTGTTCATATGGTACATCATCATACCATGGAGGTATATAAATAAATGGAGAATGATCGCCAGAATTCTAATCTCTTAAGTGGAGATTATCCGATTACCTCTATTCAATGAGTCACCAAACTTGAATGACTAGCCACTTCAGCCAAGCTATTGATCTCCACGATGGTTATGAGACTCTACCATGGTTCATTGATCGTCACTCCCAAAATTTCCTCATAGGAATTGACCCTACATTGACCCGTGCATCGGAAGGCTTGTAAAAGAGACTGTATAATGACGTCAGCTAGTCAATTAGCTGTTCAAAGTCGCCAGTTTTGATAGCTTATAGTTTCAATGTATGATTGTGCGAAAACCCGATGAAATTTGGATGTTCTGTTCTCAAGTTATGAAACTGTTTTCAACACTAGTTGTGCCGTAACTTGACAAATATACTTAGTTTTCATGTTCATATATTAAGCTTTTAAGGGGTCTGAGGAGTTCAAATATAGTGCAAATGAAAGCAAAACGTTTTTACCTTCCGATTGTGAAAAAAAATTATGTTGGGCCAATTTGGGCCAATTGAGTTAAGAGCGAGTAAAATTTACCGGAAGTACTTGAATTCAGCTAAAATCTTTTCATCATCATTAAACTTCTCATTTTATAATAAATAATTATCAGTATTTAGGCCTAAATGATTATTAATATTATTAGGGGCCATCATTTTCTTTGGAGGGGGTTCCAAATAGGCCTATACTGGGGTCATAACTTTTGGAAAGAAAAATAGGGGTCATAGCCTAATTTTAATTTTTCAAGAATCATGACCAAAATGTAGGGGTCACAATACGACCACAGATATAGGCCTACAGATAGGGCGTTTATTTTTTTCAAAAAGACTGATTTCAATGCAATTTTTTGGCGAAAATGACATTTTGATATTAAATTTTCTGAAACATGAGCACTTTCCAATAAACATTATAAGTAACTGCATTTAGCACCCCATTGAAATAAATGACCAGTGAAACAGACTTAACAATGTAATCAGCTTAGCATAATCAATATCCCTGAAATTGCCTATTCAACAATAATTGGTCATAACCAACGTAGTACAAAAGATGCTTGGCTAGATCATTCTCCATTTATTTATATACCTCCATGATCATACCATACTGGATCACTCACCTTCAACTGGCATCCAACTTTCACATATGGTTTGATAAGCCTATTCTTATGGTACATCATCATGCCATATTGGTTCACTCACCTTCAACTGGTAGCCAACTTTCACATATGGTTTGATGAGCCTGTTCTTATGGTACATCATCATGCCATATTGGTTCACTCACCTTCAACTGGTAGCCAACTTTCACATATGGTTTGATGAGCCTGTTCTTATGGTACATCATCATGCCATATTGGTTCACTCACCTTCAACTGGTAGCCAACTTTCACATATGGTTTGATCAGCCTGTTCTTATGGTACATCATCATGCCATATTGGTTCACTCACCTTCAACTGGCATCCAACTTTCACATATGGTTTGATCAGCCTGTTCTTATGGTACATCATCATGCCATATTGGTTCACTCACCTTCAACTGGCATCCAACTTTCACATATGGTTTGATCAGCCTGTTCTTATGGTACATCATCATGCCATATTGGTTCACTCACCTTCAACTGGTAGCCAACTTTCACATATGGTTTGATAAGCCTGTTCTTATGGTACATCATCATGCCATATTGGTTCACTCACCTTCAACTGGCATCCAACTTTCACATATGGTTTGATCAGCCTGTTCTTATGGTACATCATCATGCCATATTGGTTCACTCACCTTCAACTGGTAGCCAACTTTCACCTATGGTTTGATAAGCCTGTTCTTATGGTACATCATCATGCCATATTGGTTCACTCACCTTCAACTGGTAGCCAACTTTCACCTATGGTTTGATAAGCCTGTTCTTATGGTACATCATCATGCCATATTGGTTCACTCACCTTCAACTGGTAGCCAACTTTCACATATGGTTTGATGAGCCTGTTCTTATGGTACATCATCATGCCATACTGGTTCACTCACCTTCAACTGGTATCCAACTTTCACATATGGTTTGATAAGCCTATTCTTATGGTACATCATCATGCCATATTGGTTCACTCACCTTCAACTGGTATCCAACTTTCACATATGGTTTGATAAGCCTGTTCTTATGGTACATCATCATGCCATATTGGTTCACTCACCTTCAACTGGTAGCCAACTTTCACATATGGTTTGATGAGCCTGTTCTTATGGTACATCATCATGCCATACTGGTTCACTCACCTTCAACTGGTATCCAACTTTCACATATGGTTTGATAAGCCTATTCTTATGGTACATCATCATGCCATATTGGTTCACTCACCTTCAACTGGTATCCAACTTTCACATATGGTTTGATAAGCCTGTTCTTATGGTACATCATCATGCCATATTGGTTCACTCACCTTCAACTGGTAGCCAACTTTCACATATGGTTTGATAAGCCTGTTCTTATGGTACATCATCATGCCATATTGGTTCACTCACCTTCAACTGGTATCCAACTTTCACATATGGTTTGATGAGCCTGTTCTTATGGTACATCATCATGCCATATTGGTTCACTCACCTTCAACTGGTATCCAACTTTCACATATGGTTTGATAAGCCTGTTCTTATGGTACATCATCATGCCATATTGGTTCACTCACCTTCAAATGGTATCCAACTTTCACATATGGTTTGATGAGCCTGTTCTTATGGTACATCATCATGCCATATTGGTTCACTCACCTTCAACTGGTATCCAACTTTCACATATGGTTTGATAAGCCTGTTCTTATGGTACATCATCATGCCATATTGGTTCACTCACCTTCAACTGGTAGCCAACTTTCACATATGGTTTGATAAGCCTGTTCTTATGGTACATCATCATGCCATATTGGTTCACTCACCTTCAACTGGTAGCCAACTTTCACATATGGTTTGATAAGCCTGTTCTTATGGTACATCATCATGCCATATTGGTTCACTCACCTTCAACTGGTAGCCAACTTTCACATATGGTTTGATAAGCCTGTTCTTATGGTACATCATCATGCCATATTGGTTCACTCACCTTCAACTGGTAGCCAACTTTCACATATGGTTTGATGAGCCTGTTCTTATGGTACATCATCATGCCATATTGGTTCACTCACCTTCAACTGGTAGCCAACTTTCACATATGGTTTGATAAGCCTGTTCTTATGGTACATCATCATGCCATATTGGTTCACTCACCTTCAACTGGTAGCCAACTTTCACATATGGTTTGATAAGCCTGTTCTTATGGTACATCATCATGCCATATTGGTTCACTCACCTTCAACTGGCATCCAACTTTCACATATGGTTTGATCAGCCTGTTCTTATGGTACATCATCATGCCATATTGGTTCACTCACCTTCAACTGGTAGCCAACTTTCACCTATGGTTTGATAAGCCTGTTCTTATGGTACATCATCATGCCATATTGGTTCACTCACCTTCAACTGGTAGCCAACTTTCACCTATGGTTTGATAAGCCTGTTCTTATGGTACATCATCATGCCATATTGGTTCACTCACCTTCAACTGGTAGCCAACTTTCACATATGGTTTGATGAGCCTGTTCTTATGGTACATCATCATGCCATACTGGTTCACTCACCTTCAACTGGTATCCAACTTTCACATATGGTTTGATAAGCCTATTCTTATGGTACATCATCATGCCATATTGGTTCACTCACCTTCAACTGGTATCCAACTTTCACATATGGTTTGATAAGCCTGTTCTTATGGTACATCATCATGCCATATTGGTTCACTCACCTTCAACTGGTAGCCAACTTTCACATATGGTTTGATGAGCCTGTTCTTATGGTACATCATCATGCCATACTGGTTCACTCACCTTCAACTGGTATCCAACTTTCACATATGGTTTGATAAGCCTATTCTTATGGTACATCATCATGCCATATTGGTTCACTCACCTTCAACTGGTATCCAACTTTCACATATGGTTTGATAAGCCTGTTCTTATGGTACATCATCATGCCATATTGGTTCACTCACCTTCAACTGGTAGCCAACTTTCACATATGGTTTGATAAGCCTGTTCTTATGGTACATCATCATGCCATATTGGTTCACTCACCTTCAACTGGTATCCAACTTTCACATATGGTTTGATGAGCCTGTTCTTATGGTACATCATCATGCCATATTGGTTCACTCACCTTCAACTGGTATCCAACTTTCACATATGGTTTGATAAGCCTGTTCTTATGGTACATCATCATGCCATATTGGTTCACTCACCTTCACCTGGTATCCAACTTTCACATATGGTTTGATGAGCCTGTTCTTATGGTACATCATCATGCCATATTGGTTCACTCACCTTCAACTGGTATCCAACTTTCACATATGGTTTGATAAGCCTGTTCTTATGGTACATCATCATGCCATATTGGTTCACTCACCTTCAACTGGTAGCCAACTTTCACATATGGTTTGATAAGCCTGTTCTTATGGTACATCATCATGCCATATTGGTTCACTCACCTTCAACTGGTAGCCAACTTTCACATATGGTTTGATAAGCCTGTTCTTATGGTACATCATCATGCCATATTGGTTCACTCACCTTCAACTGGTAGCCAACTTTCACATATGGTTTGATAAGCCTGTTCTTATGGTACATCATCATGCCATATTGGTTCACTCACCTTCAACTGGTAGCCAACTTTCACATATGGTTTGATGAGCCTGTTCTTATGGTACATCATCATGCCATATTGGTTCTTCTTGGGATTGAAACCAAATAGTATATTGGCTGGTTCTGGAGCAGGCTATAAAACAAAATGAACATCGTAGTGTTACAAACAGCAAAGGAAATATCGGGGGGAATATCCTTTAAGCCTAACTTGAGTAATATGCAAGCAAAAATAAAGTTATTTGATTGGCGCTCAAAACACCAGTGTTGGCCGGTTGGAATTCCTATTTGTAACCGACTTGTTTCTGAAGGGAGAGACATGCCAAAAATTAAACAAAAAGTAAATGCAGACAAAAAAAATAGTGACAAAAGTCGCTGAAACGACTATTTAATGTGAGGAGTCGCTAGCCATATCAGATTGTTTTAAAAATGTTTTTCAGCCAAGCTGGATTTTCCTTTCTCAAACCACAATATCACATTTTGGCACTGGTTAGTAACACACAAGAGTTCCAGCCAATGAATTAAACACCTTCTTACCACCTCAGTATATTGTACAACGGTAAAAAATATTAACAATAAAATAACATTCAAAATCAAAATTTAAAAAAATAACATAAATGGGCCAAAGTACCCCATACAATATTATTTAAAAAATGTTAGCACCAATATTCTAAATTGTTACCATCCTTCCCCAAATATAACCAAAATAGAGGTGTACCCCACCACCACAAGGGGCTTGCATACCTTGAAATTCTTTGGTCTGTACGTATATCGCTCAGTGTCACGAAGTTTCTTCTCAACTTCAAAGAGCGCAACCCTTTTCCCCCTAAGGTATATACGAAGCTTCGGTTTCATGTATAAAATAGAGCAGAATGCCTGGGAAGAGAAAGTAATAGAAGTATAAGATTATTTTAAAAGAATAAAGAAATTGATACAATACATCACAAAAACTGTCCACTGCATCTGAAATCTTCCTCTCTTTTGGACTTAGCTTAGTTAAGAATAAATCGGTCATATTTCAGTGCAAATCTAGAACAACATATTATAACTTATCTACCTATACATACGAGGGGGTATCAAAAAGTTTTAGAAATCGCCCAGAAGTGAAAGAGCTACATCAATAAAATTTTGTCAGTGCAATCACTGGTCCATATGTACACTATGGTGCAAAAATGGTCTCATAAGTATGTTTACTTTTTTTACAGGAGCTAGATGTCACTACCTGCCTATGTAACCGCATAACCAGCAAAATTTGAAAAAATTGAGGCATGCAGCATGATTAAGTTCCATTTTAAGGATTACAGTGCCCAGAAAATCTGTGATGAAATAAAAATTCCTTTTCCAAAAAGCGACAGTGACATATCACAATCACCACCGAAGATAACTTTCATTTCATCATCAATTTTCTAGGCACTGCAACCCTTCAAAAGCAGGATCTTAATAATGCTGCTTGCCTCCATTTTCTCAATCTTGCAGTTTATGCGCAGTGACTGGGGCAGCAGGTTATTGGCATCTAGTGCCACCTGTAAAAAAAGTAAACATACCTATGAGACCATTTTTATACATAAGGACCAGTGATTGCACTGACAAAATTTCATTGATATAGCTCTTTCACTTCTGGCGATTTCTAAAACTTTTTGATACCCCCTCGTACACCTTTACAAGTTCCCAAGGCCTGACTTACTATTTCTAAAAGGTCAACTCAAAAAATTGAAGTCAAGATTATAATTATTTTGTTCCTTTATCCATAGTAAAAAGTAATGCATAATACCCAAATATCACTACTTACAGGAGTATTTTGTGATCCTAGTATCCTCTTTTTATGACATTTTTTAATAGATATCCACAAAAAAGCTTAAAAATTTTGATTGATTCCAATTTTGCGTTTGCGAGTTATGCATCATTATGTGTATTATAGGCCACTGTGTTGTAATTTTGTTCTGGTATACCAAAACGTAATACAAATTTGACCATATTTTTGCTAAACCAGTTCCCAGTGGTATAATAAAAATCTAAATTTTTTTGAGAAAAGTGGGGGATGGGGCTGTGGATCATGAAATGCCCCTTTAACCGATAGACTAGACTTACCCTCAATGAATATGTGTGCTCTGGAATATCACTTTTATTTTTGTTATCAGGTTCAACCACAATGACCTCTGGGTGCGTTAAGTCATATTCCTCAGCGATGATGATATCTTGGCTTTCCTTCATGAAGTCAAATTCAAGACGGTTGCTTACATCTCTGATACATACAAGACACAATTGTAACTAGACTTAGCTGTGGTCTAAGACCACGAACACAGCCGTGTTGTGACCCCTTAATGACCTTTGACCCCAAAATATATGAAAACCCCATAGACATTGGCTAATGTCAATGTATGTGTGCATGTGGCATCACTTTACCATGTTATTTGTGGCAGAAGAGGCATTTAGAAGGAATTTCCTTTTAGACCGGAAGTGCCCCCTAAATGACCTTTAATCCCAAATAAAAAAAACACAAGAGATACACTGGATAACCACAATTCATGTGTGAACATACCGTTACTGTCCAATGTTTTGTTTAGCTAAAAATATTTTTGAAGGTATTTCGTTTTATACGGAAGTGACCCTTTAATGACCTTTGACCCCAAATCTGTGTACACCACGTAGACACTGGGTAATGACAATGCATGTGTGCAAGTGGCGTCACTGTCCTATGTAATTTGTGGGTGAAGATGCATTTTAAAGGTATTTCGTTTTATACCGGAAGTGACCCCTTAATGACCTTTGACCCAAAATAAAAAAATATCACATATACACTGGGTAATCACAATTCATGTGTGAACATACCGTTACTGTCCTATGTTTTGTTTAGCTAATAGAAATTTTTGAAGGTATTTCGTTTTATACCGGAAGTGACCCCTTAATGACATTTAACCCCAAATCTGTGTACACCCTATAGACACTGGGTAATAACAATTCATGTGTGCAAGTGGCGTCACTGTCCTACGTAATTTGTGGGAGAAGATGCATTTTAAAGGCATTTCGTTTTATAACGGAAGTGACCCAGTAATGACCTTAAACCCAAATTAAAAAAATACCACATATAAAGTGGGCAAGAACAATTCATGTGTGAACATACCGTTACTGTCCTATGATTTGTTTAGCTAATAAAATTTTTGAAGGTATTTCGTTTTATACCGAAGTGACCCCTTAATGACCTTTGACCCCAAATCTGTGTACATCACATAGACACTGGGTAATACCAATTCATGTGTGCAAGTGGCGTCACTGTTATACTTAAGTTGTGGGAGAAGATGCATTTTAGTTGAAATCACGTGTTTGACCCCTCGTGACCTTTGACCCCACAAGTTTCATGTGACATGTAGGGGCACGGTCAATGATCATTGTGACCAAGTTAGGTCAAAATCGATGTAAGCATGTGAGTGCTAGAGCAAATGTAATGGTTGACAGAAAGAAAGAAGAACCTGTAAGAAAAAAGACACAGCCGTGACTAACGTCACGGCTGTGTAAATATTCAACACTTCAACCAATTCTTCATTGCCATGCATATAGTAAGGTTAAGGAAAATTTTCATTGAAACAAAACCAAATAATTTACTCACTATTGACGGTTTCGCCTATCATGGTCGACAGGCATCATCAGAATGATGATGGATGATCCTTACTTCCGGTAGGACGAATCCCGACTGTAGAGGGTGTATTTACAGCCAGGAGAGGATCATACACGTGACTCAGGTAGTGGACCCCCTCGTCTCTGTTTTGGGACAATCAAAAGGGGACAATGCAAAAGCTCTATGCAAGGAGTGTGATACTAACGCAAGACATGTCAAAGAATCAATATGGATCAGGAGAAGAGGAACTAACGTCATGAACAGAGACGAGGGGGCCCACTGCCTGAGTCACGTGTATGATCCTCTCCTGGCTGTAAATACACCCTCTACAGTCGGGATTCGTCCTACCGGTAGTAAGGAGCTTCCATCATCATTCTGATGATGCCTGTCACCATGATAGGCGTAAACCGTCAATAGTGAGTAAATTATTTGGTTTTGTTTCAATGAAAATTTTCCTTAATGTATATATACAAACCTGATGAATCTATTCAGTGATATAGTAAGGTTATTTGGAGTCAGTCAGATCTTTATTATTATATGTGTACATCCATATCAAAAGGATGCACTTGTCGGCTGCTACATGTGTCTCTTTTTATATAATAGCTAGGAATAAACAGACTCATCTCAAGTGGAGGTCACTTCAAATCATTCCAAGTCACATGGTTTAGGAATGTTCTAGCTGTATTCTCAAAGCATGAGTTGAGTCTGGTATTTGTTCCTAGCTAATTATATAAAAAGAGACACATGTAGTAGCCGACAAGTGCATCCTTTTGATATGGATGTACACATATGTTAGGCGACGAAAAAAGAAAACCCTTTTTTCCAAAGATTTTACCCAAATTGGGAAACAAATTGCCCACCCAAATTTGAAAAATTTCAGGAACAAAATTTGCTTTTTGTGTTTTCCCCAAATTGCAAAATATTAAAAAATGTTGGTGATTTTGGGGGTCATTTGCAACCCCCCCCCCAAAAAAAACCCAGACCGATCGACCCCACTTGAAAGGTGCCCGTAGAACAGGGGTTTTTTTTGTCGCCTTGTTTAGCTTTTAGCTATACCACATTTTTTTAATACTGCACAGTACATGTAATACCGTGTAAGATTTTCTGGTACTGAACAGGCACACACACTTTGTGTTGGCGCATGCAACTCATAGTGAAAACCCATGCACATGAGACATAAGCAGACGCACATCAACAATTTTGGTGGTTATGCTCGCACATAATTTTTAAGGTGGTAGGTCTTTGGGAGCTGACAGCATACTGGTAAAAGGGGTCTTTCTGAGCTGCGAACAGTCAAAATCAAGAGTCTTTCAGTCCTGTTTGGGTAACATTCAGGGGTCTTTCCGAGCTGTGTGGTCCAAGTGGTCTTTCAGAGCTGCAGTCCAAAAACAGAGGTCTTTCCGGGTGAGCATACCCATATGGGCATTTGTGTTAGAAGTGCCCGTGTCCACCATACCAGCAAGATGCATACATGTTCCTTCTGTATTTTTATATGTCGTATCTTGTATATTTTAATGTTGGCATTGTGCCACCTGGGCACCTTGGGAGAACAATGCCAGTGCATTGAAATATCAACCCAGCTTAAATAAGAATGAAATATGTCACATGTTCAATGTTCATATACCACGTCCATGTACAAAAAACTAATCCATCTTTAAATCATTTCCCACACTTAGAATTCTTACCTCTTTAGATTGTAAATTATTATCCTTGTTCCTTTTTGAATGTCAATCTTTTCAAACTGTTCAAACAGTTCAGCTTGAGTCTTGAAGATGGAATGTTGTAAGATGGCTTCTAAACTGTCTGCATCCTCCTCGCTTTGAATGATCTGATGTGAGAAACACTGTTAAGGGCAAATAAAACAAATATAGATTTGGCTACTAGATTTGCTTTTAACAAAGTTGCCATGGTATAACTGCTTTTTTGTGTGCATATATGTAGGTCTGTACAATTTGCATACATATTTATGTAGGTCTAGATATTTGCATATTTATGTAGGATTAGATATTTGCATATTTTTATAAAGGGCTAGACACTTTGTATATTGTCCTTGGCAGTTTTAACTTGTGCTACCTGTTGCAAAGTGTGATGCTATACAATGTCCTCTAAGTTAGTTAGTTATTAGAAGCCAAAACTTTAGAAAATATACCATGAAAGACCCCAGCATTAGGTCTTGGTCAAGGGACTCTCTGAGTCTGTAAAAACAAATTTGGAATCAAAATATGTGATTTGTGCAGCGCCCACTCCGCAAAAAACACAACTGCGGTGTGCGCCAGGCCCAACATATATGCTATCAGGGACGACCGACTTATAAATCGAGTTCAAAGGAAGTTTTGTTAGGGAAGGAGTTCAACAAAACAGTGCATCCAACTGAATTAATACCTTGACACGCACAATGCTTTAACCAACTGAGCTGGGACTGCCTTTTGAGGAGAGAGAGAGAGCAATCTGAATTTTAGATCGCAAGCATTGATGGTTTGAGCAAGGTGTGAAAGAGGCGATCTGGGTGAGGGCTGAGCAACCATCCCTCAACTGTGGTAGAAAAGTCCAGGCAAAACTTTTCAGAATCATAAAGGACATACCTCCCCCATTGTCATCTATACTGGAAGTACTGGTACTCAAGGTCATTTGCATTATAACCCAGCTGAAGACTGTGAAGGTTTCAGTTGCAATGTTGGTTCGTCCATCAAAAATAGGTTGACCAGAATTAAATCGAATCTGATATCCAAGTCATTAAAGCCATATTATAACATTTGCTGAGGAAGATGTCCTCAATATTTTTCAAAATTCTGTTTTTTACATAATTATAATCCACTTAATTAAACAAACATACCCTGCAAAAATCAAGACTCTAGGTGCTGTAGTTTAGTCAAAATCCAAGATTTTGAATAAAATGCAGGAACCATCATTTTATTATTATGATGGAAATGATAGTCAAACGCACACCCGATGTTCATAACAGTACGTACATGTACATGCCGACCCCGGGATGCCGACACATATAGGCCTAAAGGATCATGTTGTAGGACAACCGAATGGAGTGACACGCATTGACGACATCAGCGCTGGTAGTAAATTCCAATTTTCTTTGCTTTACCTCAGTTGTTCGTCTTAAAATTAAAAGGGGATATATCTGACAGTAACAGCTAACATTTTACGGAAAAGAAATACTAATCTATATTTTATGGAAATGTTATAATATGGCTTAATTTTCGCATTACATTAACAAAAAAAGGATATTATCAAGAGTCCATGACACTATAGGAACCAGTACAGTTGTAGCTTCGACCTTTTCCAGAAATGTCTGTGACAAGAACCCAACGGTCTTTGTTTTATTCTTGAAACTGAAGACAATAGCATCCTTGCCGAGTCGCATGGAGCCAGACTTGAATCCGTTGCCGTACTGTCCCACGGCCTGGTGCTTGTATCTGTCCACTTTATGGCTAAAACCAAAACTGTCAAGAGCAAAATAAAGAATTCCATTTTTTATATACTTAAGTTGGCAAAATTTTCTACAAAATGTGCAAAATAGTCTGATTTCATCATTTCACAAAAAAGTTTTTTGCAAGCAAATAATACATATGCTCCACAGACTATACAAAAATTGGGTCAGAAAGACAATCAATTTTCTATATATCCCATCATGCACTCTTCTGGGGGGAGGGGGAGTGGTACTTCCACTGGTAGGATGTCAGGGTACATAAGTTATATTTTTAGGATAAGATTATTTTGGCTGGTGCCTTCATGGGAGAAAATTAAGGGATATATCCCAGGGGGGATACTCAAGTTTGGTTTTGGCAGGGGTGTGTTGCTGAGAATTTTAAAGTGAACTGATCAATATACCAATTTTTCAAGAAATTTGGACCCATCGATATACCAAAATTCAAAAATATTCGCCTGAATTTAACCCAAATTGTCTACGTTTTTACTAAATTTCCCCAATCTTTGGGGGAAATTTGGGGAAAAGGACCCATTCATATACCAACATTTTGGATTAGAAAATGGGGCCATAATACCAAAAGGCTGAAATTGCTACCCATGTTTGTACACATTTTGCCATGATTGTAAAAAAGTCAATCAAAACTATTCATAGTGTATGTTCTGTATTTGAATATCAAAAGTACATACCGTATTTCGTCGAATAAACGCCCCCGGGGGCGTTACATTTTCCCAAGGGGGGGCGTTTATTAGAGGTCATTTTTAGTACGACAATTCTCGCTAAAATCATTAGGTAAGCTTAAAAGTCACGCTAAAATGACAAACTATGACCTTTTGACACTGACTTTTGGTTCACTTCCGGGTTCGGATCGCCATTTATTGCTGATACTCGCGACCATGTGAGCAACTTGGTAAGCTTACTACACAAGATAGCATGGAAATATCAGATTTTTAAACATCTTCGTTGAAAAAAGTGGTGGGGGGCGTTTATTTGAGGGGGGCGGCTATTCGACGAAATACGGTAAATATTGTGCCTTGACTGTAAAAAAATCAAAAATCAAAAAAAAATTGCATAGTTCATTTTCTTAAAAAAATTTAAAAAGGCAAAGCACTTAGCTTTTTTACCAAATGTATCTGAGACAGAATTTTTTTGGCCTAATTAATATCAAACTTACCTGAGCATTTTATGCATGCCCTCTGCATCCAGCCCACTGCCATCGTCATAAAGCGTCAGACAAGGATGGTTGACAAAGATTCATAGTCAATATGTAACTTTGAAGCACACACATCAGGATCATAGGCATTATCTGAAAAAAGAGGTAAAATTGCAATTTGGAAAAAGCTGAAAATTTACCAACCTATTAAAATAAGGCTGGCAAGCAATTGACATTTTCGGTAAATCCCGTAATTCATTGAGGTTAGACTCCAGATGTACCTCTTAATTTTGCAATGCGCAGTAACGATGTTCGCTATACGATGTGCGCATTGGTGTGACATCAATTGACAACATCTCGGTTCTAACCGTAAGGAATTATGGAATTTATCCAAAAAATAAATCCATCAAAGTGGCAGCAGGTGGCACTGAAGTAGCCAAATTTGCAGTTGGGTGGTATAGGAAATTCCTCATTCACTGCAGTAAACCAAAGATACTCAATTGAGTATCTTTGAGTAAACAGTCAATTAGTGCTGTGGTCGGCACCGTTTTTTAATGTCGACATGTCGATATAATTTAGTATACCGGCGTCGACAGTATGTCGAAACATAAAAAAATTCTTAAAATTTTTTTTTTTTTTTTTAAATTTTCAAAAAATATTTTTGGCCAGAAAAGCAAGTTAGGCCCAAAATGACTTGTTATTCAAGGTTGGAAACCAGAGAAATGCTGCTAATCAAAAAAAAATGCCAATTTTTTTTACAAAGTTGAATACGTATATTTTAATTACTTTTGCTTCTATTGAACAGCTAGCAATGCATACTAATTCAATGTGTCCCTGACTGTTCAATAGAAGCAAAGGTAATCAAAATATACAAATTTATCAACTTTGTAAAAAAAAAATTTGGCATTTTTTTTTTTAGTAGCAGTATTTCTCTGGTTTCCAACCTTGAATAACAAGTAATTTTGGGCCTATAACTTGCTTTTCTGGCCAAAATTTTTTTGAAAATTAAAAAAAAAAAAATTTTTTTTTTTTAGAATTTTTTTTGATGTCGACATGTCGGGATACGTGCCGACGTCGACATTAATGTCGACATAAGGCATGTCGACCACAGCACTACAGTCAATATCATCGATCACAATTCATATAGTGGCGTAGAGTGATTTTTCAAAAATTTTCGTTTCATATAGTGGCTAGCTATACCTTTTTAACTATTAATGAATAGTTTGAACCTTAAATTTCAAATGGAATCAGCCCACTGAGAGATATAACAGCAGGCCTTACCATCTAGATTTTAAAGGCGAGTGGTCAATCACTCGCGATGCTAGGTGAGTGGTCAAATCACTCTCTAGTTGTATGTAGTGGATGAGTCCCTCTCTTGGTCCGAAAGATCATTTAAAATTCATACTAATAAGAACCACATATAATACAAACTATATTGACATGCACCCTCTCTTTCGTTTTCAGGGATTAAGGCTATATATTATTGTATTACGTTTTCGAATGTATACATTGAAAGTGTTGAAACTTGAATGTAAATTGGATTCAATTTTGTGTGATCATGGTGGTTCGCATTGAGCGATATTTAGTGTCTATGGCAAGTGGAAAATTGCTCACTAGAAACTGAGTTTGGGCGAGCGGTAGCTAGCGAGAGCGATCGCTTGCCTCAAACGGCAAGGCCTGTAACAGTGGAGGAGTATCTACTCCATTCTTAGTAGTATATATCCAAACACGTTTTTTCTCAGGAACATTATTAATTTTGTACTTCACGCAGTCGCAGATTGGGGGGCCTGGTTGGTCTGCGCCCCCCCCTCCCAAAAAAAAAGTAAAGGAGAGGAGAGGAGAGAAAAGGAAAAAGGAGAAAAAAGAAGAGAAAGGGAGAAAATCTTGAGAAGAGAAAAGGTAAAAATAATTGCACATTATCATGGTATTTGAGTAGGCCCATGCCTAAAACACATGTCGATCACAAGTTAATAATATATAGGCCTGTGAAGGCTGTGATTATTTTAGGTATTGCTTGAAGATAGGTTCTCATCCCAATAGCATATGAAAATATATGCAGGCCCGCTGATATGATATGCATGCTGCCGTCACATTTTGTCACCAAAGTCAGTATTAAAGTAATGGACTCAATGCCCGGGACTCAATGCTGACTTCAACATCAATCCATGCATGCTTGCTTGGTAATTGCAAATATTTATTTATAAGTGTCAGTGGACCTGTGTAGGCCTAACATTTAAAATTGTGCAAATTGAGTTTGGGCCCAGAGAGGGGGGGGGGGGCACTTCAATATGAAATGGATATAGGTGAAGGGTGGCACTTTCACAGTAAGGGGCATTCGGTGAGAGCAAAATATAAATATATGGGGTCATTGGGCATGTTGGGTGAGAGCATACTTTAGGCCAAAAAAAAATGTTTGTTTGTCCATAGAGGCTTATGAAACAGTTGGGTCGGTAGGTCGGATTTTTTTTTTTTTACAGATATTGCACTTGAAACTGACAATTTGAAAACTGGTAAATAAGTCAAAACACACATCACCTTACTGGTTTAACTCTTGAGATGGTTCTGCATGTTATACTGTTCATTTTCTTTACATTTTCTTTCTTTAAATTTATACTAACCACTGTTTTACTAGCACATTCAACGCAAATTTAAAAAAAAAGAAGAAAAAAAAGACACGGTCGGGCTCATTATTGCACAGCCCCTAACTAAGTCTTAGCCTAAGCACAGTAAAGAGGCCTATATTTTAGCAAAATGTAAATCCCTTCTTAAGGGGGTACTACACCCCTCAATAAATTTGTGACTATTTTTGCATTTTTCTCAAAAACTAATAACACGCTGGTACCTAACAAAAGTTATGTATATTATAGGGGCAAGGAATCCAATTACTACACTGAAATTTCAGTGACCCAAGAGAAGCGGTTCGATACTTATGACAGAAAATGAGGTACCGCTAGGATGTGTCTCATTTCATATCATATTTACTGAACCGCTTGTCTTGAGTCACAGAAATTTCAGTGTAGTAATTGGATTCATTGCCCCAATAATATACATAACTTTTTTTTACCAGTGTGTTATTAATTTTGAGTAAAATGCAAAAATAATCAAACTACACAGAGTGTAGCTACACCCTGGCCAATTTTGTGCATATTTTTGCATTTTTCTCAAAAATAACGCATTTTTGTGACAAGTAAGATATGTATGCTTATAGGGCAAGGTCACTACAACTACTGACACTGCACTGAAAATTCAGCAACTCAACTTCAAGGCAAGTATGGTAGTAATTGATTTATTGATCAAATACTGGTTTTCCATCATTTTTTACTGTAACAATAGAGTGATTCACGCAACATGAACAGGGGATTAAACAACTGTGAAGTAGGACCATGCATGCATGTGCTTCTTTTGTCCACTTTGCCATCAAGATTTCGAATAGAAACAGTTCAGACCCAGAACAGGATCATGTCAGAACTTAATATTTTGTTCTGGGTCTGATTATTCGGCATGCACTATAATTTTTGAGAAAAAGCAAAAATAGGCACACAATTGGGCAGGGGTGTATTACCTCCTTAAATCCCTTCCCATTCACAAGTCCTTCAGTAGAGAATAAATCAATAAAAGCCCATTATCATGATTATAACTTAAACACTGTTGGTAACCCACGCTTTAGAAAGGGTGGGTTTGAGAGGTCCACAAAATGCTTAAAAGGGTGGGTTTGAAAAATTTCTGGTTAAAATGTGTGTCCAAATATAAAGGTTGGTCACTGATAAAAAAAAGGGTGGGTTTAGAAGTCATATAATTGCAATCTCAAAGCTTACTGTAATTTCCGATTGAATGACACTAAATGAAACACAAAAAACATTGAAATCCCATTCTGTAGTGTTTGGTCATCTAAAACTTCAACATGTAATTCTCTTTGGATGCAAATCTGCACCTCTTGGACCACCATAACTTACATACAGTACCGGTAACCAGTTATCTATGATTTAGTAACCACGCAATAGAAATTGCTCGAGAAACACTAGCCACGAATTTGCTCACGGATGCGCTCGCATTCGTGGCTAGTGTCCTTTCGTATCTAATTTCGGGGTAAACATATTACGTAAGACCACATAAATTATAATGACAATACAACATGATAAACATACCCTGAAATAACACCCTTCTATCTAACTTCACTTACCATTCTGTTACTATACGTGTTGTTGGCATAATTCCCAGATAGTATGTCCCATTTAAAGTGTACTCACATGAATATATCAGCACATTTGTGATAAAAATCGCTCCCTTCTTTTCCGGTGATCGCATGTTCAATGGATACAACACGTGAATAGCAGGACTCGTCAGCTCAGGCCCATGCCAACTCGACCACAAAGTAAACCGGCCCCCGTATAAACCCACTTAGGTTTTTATGTGTAGATGCCATGTTAATTAGAAGATGCAATGTGCTGTGGCTGTGCAATGATTATGAGCCCCTCCCAGGAAAATTTCGAACGACCCGCCAAAAATCGCTTGCCCCCCCTCCTCGGCCTGAAAAGTCACTTGTCCCCCACTCGGCCAACCAACCCATTGCTTCTCCCCCCCCTCCATCGCCAAAAATTCCCCTCTTCTTTGTACTCTTTTAAAACAGATCAATCAAAATTCCTTTTGTTATTGTCAATTTATGTTACTAAACTCGCCACAAAATTAGTTCTGTGAAAGTCACTCACATAGGGCGTGGTATACAGTCACTTACGGAGCACAGCCAATTACATTGTTTGTCTTTATTGCTATGATGTACCGTCTACCAGGCAGGGTGCGATCTAAAAAGTCACTCACATAGGGCGTGGTGTAAAGTCACTTACGGAGCACAGCCAATTAACTTGTTTGTCTTTATTGCTATGATGTACCGTCTACCAGGGTGCAGTCTAAAGTCACCTACATAGGGCGTGGTGTATTAAAATCACTTACGGAGCACAGCCAATTAATTTGTTTGTCTTTATTGCTATGATACACCGTCATAAGTCACCTACAGCACCCTGAAATGAATAGGGCGTGGTGTAAAGTCACTTACGGGACACGGCCAAATTTGACGGGAGATGCAGATAGAGGAGAGCCAGACATGATGGAGGCTTGAGAAAGGGGAGGGGGGAGGACAGAAACAGTAGTGCAGCGTGCTCATCACATGGGGGAGGGGGCACCGACCATGATGGGGGGGGCACCGGATCTGATTGTCAGGGCAGACCCCATCCCCCACACAACACCTAAAATGGGGACGAGAGGCGGGAATGGGGACGAGAAGATGGTGAGAAAAGAGAAAAGGAAGGGGCGTAAAAATAGGGACGACTGACCGTGCCCCCCCCTCGTATGCTGGCTGCTTGCGCCTGGGTACCGTAAAGGTCAGAGCCAGCCATCGGTACAGAGTGTATACGATGGCGGAAATTGGGACTCGAGTTCGGGTTGAAAAACGTCTGAGAACTGGATCGAGGGAGGGATTTTGAAGGCCGGGTTTGAAGGGGGAGAGAGAGAGACAGAAATAGAGTGAGAGAGGGATGGAGAAAGTCACCCAGGTTAAGTCAAATTTTATTTAAGCCTCATGCATTAAAAAATGTCTGTGTGTTGACCACTTTTCTTCAGATCTTCAATCATCAGAGATCCCAACATTAACACTATACAAGTTTGCACAAAGCACATGATCTGATCGTTATAATGGCTTTATAAATGTCACTTTTTCTAACAAAAACACTTTTAATCAGTGGGTCACTGTTGTGGGCGGGCTAAAAGTAATAGCCAATTATCTTTTCCCATTTGCTTTTGGTAAGTGATCAAAATCAATTCCCAGTTTCCCACGCTATTTAGAATGTGCACGGCTAGACATCTCGGCACCTTGCCATGGTATATTTCCTGGGAAAATCCGCTTATTTTCAATATTTGCGGTGAGCTTTTGCGAGTTGAGCGGTGAACATAAAGCGATGGTTTGGTACTACAGTCATGGTACAATTAGGGACGCACCATTAGATTCTCAGGGGTAGGAAGTTGGGTCGGGAAAGAAATTTTGTTGCCGCTGAACTAGGCGGCTAAGTTTGTGAAGGCGGGGGCAAGGTTTTTTTTAATTTCATGCATTTATACACAGTTAGGTGGGGAAGTATTTTTTTTTTTTTAGTGTTGGTGGGGATATGTTTTTTTTTGGTCATGTAGTGGGTGAAGTTTTGCAAAAACGTCCTACCCCACCCTGAGAATCTAATGGTGCGTCCCTTACAATCATCATGGTCATGTTGACGCATTGTTTTATCTACGGTGAGGTAAGGGACGCACCATTAGATTCTCGGGGGGGGGGGGTAGGAAGTTGGGGTAGTGGAATTTTTTTCAAGTTTTTTTTTAATTTCATGCATTTATACACAGTTAGGTGGGGAAGTTTTGGGTTGTTTTTAGTATTGGTAGGATTTTTTTTGCTCAAAATTTCATACCCTCCCCCCCGAGAATTCTAATGGTGCGTCCATATTTTTGCCAATAATGTAGTTCCTGATGAGGAGCATTGTAGACACCCAGTTGGTCGTGAGCAATTATTTTTTATTTTGAACATAATTGGATAAAATTACTTGAGTCGCATGGGTTTTACACGGTCGGTCGGGTTACCAGAATTTTTTATTAGGCTTTATATAATGATGAAAAATGAGCAAATTCACGAAAAACATTGCTATTTAAAAGCTATATTAGGTTATTTTTCTTCACTAACTGTGACATTTTTTTTTCACCCTTGACATCAAATTTATTTTTTTTTGTCAGTGGAGCAATTTTTTTTGCCAGTGGAGCAATTTTTTTGTTGCTCAGATGGCATTACAATTTTTTTTCAAAAATATACCAAACCTCCCTTGATATCTAATGGTGCGCCCTTACACATAAAAGCGTGGTTTTATACAGGGACCGAATTTGCGTGTGGTCGAGTTGCCTTGGACCGTGTCCTTGATTGAAATGCCCTGGACTGGTTCATCGATCGGCAAACATAACAGGTGTTATCTGAATGAGGTAATCTCTTACCTACTAAGTGACTGTCCAGTCATAAATCACCAGAATTTACGTGTGTACGATAATCTGATAGGTTGAGATTATTTTCCACGATGTGACAGCTACAATAAGCAGCACTGTAAGCAGCGCTGAATTAGGCTCCAGATATCATCTTATTTTTGAGGATCGTATGTAACAAAGATGTCAAAAGGTAGGGTTTAACTCAATTAAGCTTATAATGGCACGCTTATGAAAGTGTGTTGTGAACCATCTGGCATTTTACCAATGTTGACATGCCGGCGCAACTTTGTGTACCGGAAGCCCCACGAAATCATATAGCTTCGGTCTCTAACGCAAATCAAAGATTTGCGTTAGAGAATATGCTCGAACAAAATAGAAAGGGTGGGTTTCGGAGTTTTGGTATAAACATGATAAAGGGTATAAAATAAGAAGGGTGGGTTTGAAATAAAAAGGGTGGGTTTGTATCACCACTGCCAACTATGTTAAAAAGTCTTCCATAAGTTCTCTCCCTCTCTTCAATCATGCTCTTTAAATTTTAAGCTTACCTATCAACTCTGCCACCGCAGAGAACGGCCATTTGTGACTCGTACTATTCGTATGCAGGAACCCCGGGGCAGGAACTTTGGATTGGTCTGCAATTGGAATCAAATTAAAAACAAAATGTTACATTTTAAATCATGCTGAAATACACTGTACAATAATACATCTTATCATGTGAAATGAATGATAAATTACCTGACTCGGTCGAATACCTTTCAAATTCAATTGGCCCTCCATTTTGTTTCATTGGCGCCGTGCGGATCGGGAAATTCCCCAGCCCATGCAATCAACATCGGGTTCCCGACGGGTTCTTTTTATACACATTCAGAGCGCTCGTGTGGCGTGCAAACGATAACCAGCCAAGTTCTTCTTCTTCTTCTTCTCGGTTAAAGCTGAACCATGGAGTTTTTATCGCTAAGCGATATCAATTGACTTTTAGCCAATGAGATATCTTGCTAGTTGTTGCATTGGAAAAGTGCGCTATCTCATTGGTCAAATACTAATCGCTTGTTGCTCAGCAATAGACTATAAACTCAACTAAACTCTTTGCCCTTGAAAAGTGCATAGGTCACAAATAGAAACTTGAAAAGCTTATCACCTTCATGATATTTTCTCTGATAAATCATGTCTAATCTAGGACTAGATCGCACTGTGACAGTGCCAACAACATCTCATTCAATAAGGATAGCTGGGCGCCAAATGATTGCACCGCGGCCTGGCGCACCGGGGCAGATTCAAATGCGGATTATTCCTACAACAAAATTGCCACCTGATCGTGTAGTGTTGACAAACATGACAAATAAAGATGGCAGAAGAAGAAGAAGAAGAAATCGCAGAATGCAGCCAGTGCAAGTTGGTGGTACTACTATTGCACAAGGATCATTTCCAGGCAGTACATGTACTGCTGTCACATATACTAATAATAATATTAGACAGGTGAGTATTGAATGTTGAACACTTTGACTCAGCTCACTTTACATGTTTGTCGAATGAAATTCTGAATGGCTAAGCTCCCTTCCGAATAATCAGACCCAGAACAAAATATTAATTTCTGACATGATCCTGTTCTGGGTCTGAACTGTTTCCATATGAAATCTTGATGGCAAATTGGACAATAGAAGCACATGGTTCTACGTGACAGCTTTTTAATCCGTATTCATGTTACGTGAATCACGCTATTGTGGACCATCCTTCTGATATTTGAGTGTTTGGACAAGCGGAACGGTCTTTTGTCTACCTCTCTGTTTGTAAACAAACCAGGTGGTCGAAATCGTCCTCCTCGCCGAATACGAAAGTCAGTCATTTATCTTTTGGTCGTTATATGACTATCATTTGAGGGACTGAGCCGGGGGACTGAGTTGTTATAATATATCTTCCGAGGTGCAATTTCAGACAATAGCTGGCTGGGGATTACTAGTGGGGCAGAGGTTATCTATTGAATCCTTTCATGACCACTGAAGCATAGTCAAGTCTGCCAAGGACACTCGGCACAAATTGAAAGACCACACGACACCAATTTGGTGTTTGTTATGACACCAATTTGGTGTTTGTTATGCTCCTCAAAATTAGTACCTTACGGTCTACATGTATGTCTGAAGCTTGGGGTGGTTTTGTTGGCAGGGCCAGAGCTGCAGGGGCCTGGTTTTAATAACGGTTAACGTTTTTGGAAAGAAGCTATTTTGAACAATGGCAGTGGATTGAATAAGTATGTTTTGTACGCCGTTTAATTGTTCTCTTGTTCAAGTTGTTGTTTCACTTATTCCTGGGCGCATCCCAGGCAAACCTTAGTTAACACATACTAGTAAGCGAAATTCGCCGAGACCGGGGCCCAAACACAATGCATATTTACATAGAAATTTGATTTTTTTTTCGAGAACAGGTCGGTGAAGGAAACCTAGTTCTAGTAACTATAACTCAGCATTCAGGTCCGTAGATGTCATTATGTTTATGATAAAGACTGAAGTCTTGCTGGCAAGACTAGAAGGAAACCTACATAAATATGTTTTCTATACTTCACTCGAGACCCAAATATATGATTTTTTATGAACTTACATGAAGTGCCACACCATTCCTCCCTCTTCTCACTTGGTCGCGAGATCCGTTTTAGGGGAGGGGAGGGTCATAATGTGGCTTGGGTGAGTGGGCTTTTCGCCCTTAGTAACCCAAAAAGGTTTGGAGTTTGCTTTTGAAGTCGTTGATGGTTATAGTTACTAGAACTAGGTTTCCTTCAGTGTAGAATTTAGGTAGTCTATTCCAGTCTGTTATAACTTGTTGGCTGTAAAAGTAGCGTCTTGTATCTACTCTCATGTGCTGTTTTTGAAGTTTCATTGGGTGGCCTCTTGTACCTTGGTATTCTGCTAGTTGGAACATGTCTGTCGGTTTTATGTTGTCAATTCCTGTGAATATTCTGTACGTTTGGATCAAGTCTGCTCTCCTCCTTCTATCTTCTAGTGTCATAAGATTCAGTTCCTTTAGTCTTTCGTGATATGGTTTGGATTTCAATTCTGGTATTATACCCGTATGCGAAGCATGAACGGGTATATTGCCATTCTATGGTTTCTTCTCCTTCTCCTTCTCCTTTTCCTCCATCAAACACAACATTCTGTCAAGGCTAGCGCTAAAACTACAAGGGCCACAGGGCCCATATGTGGTACACTTATGGGCCCTACCCCTCAGAGATTTATCCTTTGCCCATCTTGGCCCCAGAGGTCAAGGTCACAGGCCCCAGGGGCCCAAATGTAAAAATACAAAGCATGCCGTTTCTCATCAAATGAAGCAGCCTCAGGGGCCTGAGTTGGTACACTGATAGCCCCAGGGTACTCTATATATACAAGTATACATGAACCCCATATGTCCTATACTGTGGGCCCCAGGGCCCCAAATGTTAAAACAAGGGGTAACAGATTGACAAAGCTAGCGCTAAAACTACAAGGGCCCCAGGGCCCATATGTAGTACACTTATGGGCCCTACCCCGTGGATTTATCCTTTGCACATCTGGGCCCCAGAGGTCAAAGGTCACGGGCCCCAGGGGCCCAAATGTAAAAATACAAAGCATGCGGTTTCTCATTTAATGAAGCGCTTCGGCCCTGAGTTGGTACACTAATAGAGCCAGGCGTACTCTATATATACAAGTATACATGAGTCCCATATGTCATATATTATGGGCCCCAGGGCCCCAAATGTTAAAATAAGGGGCAACAGGTTAACAAGGCTAGCTATAAAACTACAAGGGCACTAGGGCTCATATGTGGCACATGTATGGGCCCTAAGTTGTAATGTGTCTTCTGCCCATTTTGGCCCCAGATGTTTAAGGCTAGGGGCCCCAGAGGCCCAAATGTTAAAACAAAGGGCCGGTCGTTTCTCAACAAATAAAGTAGCGACAGGGTTTAGATTTGGTACACAATAGGTCTTCAGCATTATATTGTTTTATGTATATATGAACCCTATGTGTCACATAATATGGGCCCCAGGGCCCCAAACGCTAAAACATAGGGCCGGTCGTTACTCAGTAAATAAAGCAGCTACAATGTCCAGCTTGAGTCTGCTGATAGCACTTGAGAAGTATATTTCAACATATGCACAGAGCCCCATAAGTCAAATATTATGGGCCTCAGGCCCCAAATGTTAAATCAAAGGGCCGGCCATTTTTCACCAAAGCTCAAAGTTTGTACACAGACTGCACCTGAGAATTATATTGTTATATGTACATATGAGCCCCATATGTCACATAATATGGGCCCAGGGCCCCAAACGCTAAAACATAGGGCCAGCCGTTACTCAGTAAATAAAGCAGCTACAGTGCCCAGCTTAAGTCTACTGATAGCACTTGAGAATTATACGTCAACATGTGTACATGAGCCTCATAAGTCAAATATTATGGGCCAGGGCTCCAAATGTTAAAAAGGGCTGTCCGTTTATCATCAAATAAAGCAACTTCAGGGCTCGGAGTTTGTACACAGATTGCACCTGCGAATTATATTGTTAATAACACCCACCCCATCCCATTCACAGACAATTGCGTAATTATAATAATATAGATGACAGAAACGTTAAGGCTGTTCCAGTTAAATTACATACCCATTGGCTGTTCTATTTAATTTACATACTCCCTCTGAAATGGCTGTTCCATTTAATTTACATACTCCCTCTGGAATAGCTTTCCCTAATCAAATTGCACATTGTGAATTTCAATCTATCAAATTGCATAGCTTCACTGTGAATTAGAGAGACTGACAACAGCAACCTAAGTCCTCAGGACTGTAAGTTTGTGTAAACCGATAACATGCGGGTATAGCCGTATTTGTGTACAAATATATAGCCTTCTAGTTATCTTTGTCGCTCTTCTCTGCACACCTTCAAACAGCTTGATATCTTTCTGTTGGTATGGTCGCCAGGCTTGTATACTGTAGTCCAAATGTGGTCTGATGAGGGACTTGTAAAGTTGTAAAACAATCCTCTTGCTCCTGTACTTGAATGTTCTTTTTACCATCCCTAGTGTTCTGTTAGCCTTCTTGGTTGCTTCCGCTACCTGTTTCCCTACTTTGAGTGTATTTTCCGTCCAGACGTCCAAGTCTTTTTCTTCTGTTGTACTTGCTAGTGCTTTATTCTTCATTTGGTACTGGTGTTGTGGATTGTTGTGACTGAGCATTTGTCTAGACATTAAAAAGCTCATTTTCCACTTGTCAGACCAGTCCATGAGCTTGTCTAAGTCTTCTTGCAGTTTCTGTATCTCTACATCTGAGCCAACCTTGCTTGTCATCTTGGTGTCGTCTGCAAATTTACTGATCTCTGAGATGATATTTATCTCCAAGTCATTCATGAATATGAGGAAGCAAAGTGGGCCTAGGACGGATCCCTGTACAACTGAACTTGACACATCACTTGTCTTGGATTTTGCTCCCTGAACTACTACCCTCTGTTTTCTATCAGCTAGCCACGCTTGTATCCATCTCAGTACTTGGCCTTCTATGCTGTGAGCTTTTAGTTTTTGCAACAGTCTTTTGTGTGGTACCGTTACTTTGTCGAAGGCTTTTTGCAGGTCTAAGTAGATGACATCAACAGGGTGCTCTTCAGCAATATGCTTTGTTACCGTTTCTAAGTGCATTAAGGTTTGTAGTACAAGATCTGCCTTTCATAAAGCCATGTTGAGTGTCTCTGATGAGGTTATGTTTGTCAAGATGAGTAGTTACTTGGTCTTTGATTAGTTTCTCCATTGTTTTGCAGACTACTGATGTGAGACTAATCGGTCTGTAATTTCCAGCTGATGATCTTGGCCCCTTCTTGTACACAAGTGTTACATTTGCCATTCTCCATTCTTCTGGTACGTAACCTTCTTTGAGGGAGAGGTTGAAGATTATTGCTAGCGGTTCAGCTAGCTCACTTGCAAGTTCTCGTAGCAGCCTTAGAGAAACATTGTCTGGTCCTGCGGGTTTGCTGGGGTTTAGCCCAAGCAAATGTTTTTCAACTTGTTCTGGTTCAATTGTCATAGTTCTGAGTTTTTCACTTTCTTCACCATTGAACATTCTTGGCGCTTCTGGTGGCTCGTCACCTTCTTCTGTGAATACTGATGTGAAGAAATTGTTAAGTTCTTCGGCCGTTTCTTTGCCTGGTGGTAATATACCTCCGTCTTTATTCTTCAGTGGCCCAACAGTGTCTTTCAGCTTTCACTTTTATTTTGGATCTGGTGTATGCAGAACATCCCTTGGGATTTTCTTTGATTGAGTCCATGATACTCTTCTCATACTTGTACTTTGCTTCACGTATTTTCTTCTTCGCTGCCTTCTCACAATCTCGGTAATGCTCTTTGTCTGTTTCACTTTTGGTTGTCTTGAATTTCTGCCATGCCTTCTTCTTTTTCCTGACTGCTTTCATGGTTGCTCTTGTCATCCATTTTGGCTTTGTTTGTTGCTGGTTTGTCTTCATAGGTATGTGCTCTTCTGCTAAGGAATCAAGTTCGGTTTTCAAACAGGTCCATGCTTCTTTTGTGCATTTATTTCTGTACTCTTCTTCCCAGTTTCTGTTATGTAACTTCTTTCTCATTTCTTCATAGTTTCCTTTGCCGTAGTTTCTTGAGTGGGCAACAGTTCCAGCCTTGATGCTACAAATCATGTCCCATGTAACAATCTGGTGGTCACCGGTGCCTAACTTGTCATGCATGCACTTGTAAATCATCTATCATGTCTGGCTCCGAACTCAGCACCAGGTCTAGAATTGAGTCTTCCCATGTTGGTTCCAACATGTGCTGGGTCCATAGGTTGTCTTGAACTAGTTCCCAATCTATCTCTCTAAGGTTGAAATCTCCCATCAATACAATGTCATGTTTGGTTTCAGCAGCTTTCTTGAGATCTCTGTATAATTGGTCAAGTTCTTCATCTGTTACTACTTATGTCTTGTATACAACTCCAATTAGTATTCCAGCTTTCTCTTTCTGGTTCTGTTCTGTGTTCACATTGGATATCTCACACCACACTGCTTCTTTAAATTCAAAGTCTCCTCTTCTGACAGCTTCTATGCTGTGTTTCAGGTACAATGCTGCACCTCCACTTCTTTTTGTTTCTTTTAGTTTTTGCAACAGTCTTTTGTGTGGTACCGTTACTTTGTCGAAGGCTTTTTGCAGGTCTAAGTAGATGACATCAACAGGGTGCTCTTCAGCAATATGCTTTGTTACCGTTTCTAAGTGCATTAAGGTTTGTAGTACAAGATCTGCCTTTCATAAAGCCATGTTGAGTGTCTCTGATGAGGTTATGTTTGTCAAGATGAGTAGTTACTTGGTCTTTGATTAGTTTCTCCATTGTTTTGCAGACTACTGATGTGAGACTAATCGGTCTGTAATTTCCAGCTGATGATCTTGGCCCCTTCTTGTACACAGGTGTTACATTTGCCATTCTCCATTCTTCTGGTACGTAACCTTCTTTGAGGGAGAGGTTGAAGATTATTGCTAGCGGTTCAGCTAGCTCACTTGCAAGTTCTCGTAGCAGCCTTAGAGAAACATTGTCTGGTCCTGTGGGTTTGCTGGGGTTTAGCCCAAGCAAATGTTTTTCAACTTGTTCTGGTTCAATTGTCATAGTTCTGAGTTTTTCACTTTCTTCACCATTGAACATTCTTGGCGCTTCTGGTGGCTCGTCACCTTCTTCTGTGAATACTGATGTGAAGAAATTGTTAAGTTCTTCGGCCGTTTCTTTGCCTGGTGGTAATATACCTCCGTCTTTATTCTTCAGTGGCCCAACAGTGTCTTTCAGCTTTCACTTTTATTTTGGATCTGGTGTATGCATAAAATCCCTTGGGATTTTCTTTGATTGAGTCGGCGATACTCTTCTCATACTTGTACTTTGCTTCACGTATTTTCTTCTTCGCTGCCTTCTCACAATCTCGGTAATGCTCTTTGTCTGTTTCACTTTTGGTTGTCTTGAATTTCTGCCATGCCTTCTTCTTTTTCCTGACTGCTTTCATGGTTGCTCTTGTCATCCATTTTGGCTTTGTTTGTTGCTGGTTTGTCTTCATAGGTATGTGCTCTTCTGCTAAGGAATCAAGTTCGGTTTTCAAACAGGTCCATGCTTCTTGTGTGCATTTATTTCTGTACTCTTCTTCCCAGTTTCTGTTATGTAACTTCTTTCTCATTTCTGCATAGTTTCCTTTGCCGTAGTTTCTTGAGTGGGCAACAGTTCCAGCCTTGATGCTACAAATCATGTACCATGTAACAATCTGGTGGTCACTGGTGCCTAACTTGTCATGCATGCACTTGTAAATCATCTATCATGTCTGGCTCCGAACTCAGCACCAGGTCTAGAATTGAGTCTTCCCTTGTTGGTTCCAACACGTGCTGGGTCCATAGGTTGTCTTGTACTAGTTCTAGGAATTCATTTCCCTTGCTTGTTGTAGCTTGTAAAAGATCCCAATCTATCTCTCTAAGGTTGAAATCTCCCATCAATACAATGTCATGTTTGGTTTCAGCAGCTTTCTTGAGATCTCTGTATAATTGGTTAAGTTCTTCATCTGTTACTACTTATGTCTTGTATACAACTCCAATTAGTATTCCAGCTTTCTCTTTCTGGTTCTGTTCTGTGTTCACATTGGATATCTCACACCACACTGCTTCTTTAAATTCAAAGTCTTCTCTTCTGACAGCTTCTATGCTGTGTTTCAGGTACAATGCTGCACCTCCACTTCTTTTTGTTTCTTTTTCTCTGTCTCCTCTACATGTAAATAGCTGGTACCCTGGTAACTGGACTTCTGCATCGGCTATGTCTTTGTCTAACCATGTCTCTAGACTCTCTACAACACCAATTACATCTGGTTTGTCTTCTTGTAGTATTCTGCACTCAAATATGTCCCATTGTTGTATTATACTTCTTGCATTAACAAACCAGCACTTCAGTTTTTCTTGCTGTGGGTGCTCTTGTGGTTTGTCAGGGTTGTTTTGGTTCGGATCTTCAGCTGACAGTTTACCAGCTCCGTTTATATTGTCTTTTTGTGTTGCCTCTCTACTTTTTGGTTCTGCATTTGCTCCATTGTCTTGCTTTATTAGAGGGTCGCTTTCCCTCTGGCTCTTCTTTTGGCGAGATTTTTCATCTTCTCTGTTGCTTTGTTTCTTCCTTTGGGAAGATTTTATTTCCTTTTTTGAGTCCCCAGTTTTTATTGGAGGGTGACTTTCCCTCGCATCTATGTTTGCATTCCGCGACTTGCCTTGGTTCTTTTCATCAGAACATCTGAGGTGACTTTCCTCTACACTGGGGGATTTTTCCCTCCATCATTAATCTGTTTATCATCTGTACATCTGAGGTGACTTTCCTCTGCCCTGGGGTGACTTTCCCCTACATATCCATGTACTTTTTGCCTCTGCTTACCATCTCTGAGGTAGCTTTCCTCTTTCTTATGGTAGTTTTCTCTTACATGTACTTCTTGGTTTCCTCTGTCTTTACTATTGTTACAGTTGAGGTGATTTTCCTCTGCTTTGTGGTGTTGTGCTGTTCTCTGCGTGCTGTTTTTATTTACAGTGCTGTGCTTCATATCTTTCTTGGTGTGGCGAGCTATGGGGGTGACTGTGCTTGTAATTGCACTATCTTCCCTCCTGCGATTTTTAAGTTCTTGTACTACAATTTTTGAAGATAAAATGTGCTGATCTTAAAAGATTGAACAATTTTTAAGACTACCCCTTTTCATTTAAAATAATGCACTTATTGTTCATTTCCTCTAAGGAGATATTTTCCATGGCAGCCATCTAGGAATTTAGGATAGGATCATGCTTGAGGTTCCACCAAACAAACCATGGGTTTTATTTAAGGGGGTACTACACCCATGCATTTTTTTTTTTGCATTTTTTTGCATTTTGTGAAGAAATGAGAAAAAGAAATTGGACAAAGTGGTATGCAAAATGAAGGGGCAAATCTTCTCGTTCAATTGGTGGCATCAGTATCAATGAAGCGTACATGCTTCTAATGATATAAGCCAAAAGGTGGTACATCACTGATGTTTTAAATTCACTTCATTTTGGAAAGCTTACTATCAACGGATTTCGTTAAAATTTTGGATATGTGTTGCTAACACATTAGGGAAATAATGTTGATATGTAAAATGGGAATAAGCGGTCCCTGATCATGAACTTGGTGCTCCACAACTATCAAAAAACGAACCGGTTAAAATGCTTCTATTTTCAATGTTGAGCTATATTTTGTATTTTGAACTTGTGACACTATTTCACTGAAACTTAATTAAGCCATAGGTAACAGGTTACCACAACCACACTACAGCAATGTTGAAAAAGATTGTATTTTTTGTCACCCATACCACCATATTAGGTAGTTTTCCGGAAGCTTCATTTTTGTGATTTTGGTAACTATTTTATATTTATTTGCCCAATTCATCTCAACTAGGCAATCTAAATTGTACTCACCATTTACATCCCAAGGTATTTTAGTATATCCACCTCACATATTTCCATTATATATCCAGTAACAGACAAAATATCAAAATTGATGCCTCATTATGACACGTATGATATCACAGACTACCACATGTTGATGCCTGAATTTGACCTGAACCAATTGACCTATAACCTGACCTTTGATGACCTTATAGCCTTTTTTAATCTCTTTTCCTAACACCACATTTTTGAAGATAAATACATGGTGTACTATTAAATTGTCTATGTGGAAGAGATTAGGCCTATTTAATTTATTCAGTGTTATAATCAGTGAGTACATTTCTATAGATGGTATAACAAAGGATTTAATGTATTCTATTCATGCCCCTACTTGAACATGTTGAAAAGAATAAATTATGGACAATTTATGGTTTGTTATGAAACACGCATCTGAGTTACCAGGATACATGTAAACAAAAAAATATATAGGGCTAAAATGACTTACTATACAATGGTTTAAAAGCACCTTTTTTTATTATTATTTTATTTTTTTCTTTATTTCACATGATCCGTGCATATATTGCCTAGCTATAAATGAAAAAATATGTTTTAGACCAATCAAACCAATACATGGGTGTAGTACGCCCTTAAGGTCTTGTATTTTGTTGTTGTATGTCAACCAAATCGCTTAAATTTTCAGGATGATCTTATTTCATGTTGGTATTTAAGCAAATATAATGTTCCGGATAACTCTAGTTTTATACATAAGAAAAGGTACCCCAGTACTGTCACTTCTGCTGGTACATGTACCTTAAAGTTACACTTTCTGTTATTATTCCTTTTTGGACTTAAACTTTTTAACATGTTCTAGCAGCCCTATATAAAACTGTGACACTCGAAAGGCCATATCTCTGGAATGGAATATCTGATTAAGATAAAACGCCAAAATGTTTCTTTCATCAAGTCCCAGCCAATAAGTTAGGTCTGAATCAATTTAAAAGCACTTTAATTTTTAGTGGACATGTCTATTATTAGTGCATAATTTTTACACTATTTCTGAGAGAGGCGTGATAGAATAGTTTTTGACAATGTGATGAAACCAGCAAGTTTTTTGATAGATATCGGACTGAAACTTATCTAATGATTTTAAAATTGCTGGCATGCCACAGACTTGCATGTGTTGCAGGATTTTTCCAAAGTAGTTTGGACTGGAGAAATGCATGGGGAGGTACATGTAGGGGTCCAATGGGGGAAATGGCTCCTTTTCTTCTTCTGCCCCCTCTTCTCTTTCTCACCCCTCCCCTTTTCTCCTCCCTCTTCTCTTTCTCTTTTTGCGTAATCATTTTACGGTACCTCTTTTTTTTTAAATCATAGGGGGCAGCTACCCCCAGGTGGTGCTGCCTCTGTAGGTGAGAGCAGGGTAAGATCGGGGTTTGTGTGAACCTGAAACCCTCACTGAGATAGGGGTGTTACTGTTCGGTACCAGTTGGGGTGGGGGGGCAAACCTGCACTGCTACCAGAGATAGTTGACATCATGGTTTACACAAAAATGCATGATAGCAGTTGAATCGGAGTAGCTTTTGGCGGGAAAAGGTTATCAAACTTTACACAGAACGATTCCAATGTATTCCTAGAAGCAATCATGAACATTCAATATTTGAAGAGCTTATTTCCAAGCCGTGTTAAGTCCACAAACCCATGTATCTGATTTCCCTGTGCGATATTGCAATGCAATAGGTATTGTAGTTTTAGTTGAATGCACATGTTACAAAGTAATAATACTGTGTGGGCCTTTGTTTCCCAAATGGGAACAATAGTCTGCATATTGTTATGCAGCATTGTTATGGTAAATAATAGCTTGTAGAGGGTACAACTCATTGTTGCTAATGTCAAACTTGTCAAGGTAATTGTGATTGTATCACACAAGTAAATGAGACACATGGGGTTGTGGACTTAACACGGTTTGGAAATAAGCTCTTCATTTGTATACTTTTTTTTTTCAGCCTGGCTTTCAGCTTGTAGCACTCAGAGGTCCAACACCTACCATTATTCATCAGCCTCATCAGCAATTCATCTCACACAGTGCTGCAGGGAAACCAGGCACACCTGTCGTTGTCAACGTCACCAAACCTGGACAACCTAATATGACAATGGTCTATACCACATCAGGAGGCCAAAGAACTGTAGGGCCTGTTACTATAGGTGTGCCCTCACTGATGCAAATGTCGCAACCAATGGTGACACATGTACCACAACAGCCATCGTCAGGGACAGTACCCAAAGTACAAATTCCAATGTCTCAGTCTGCAATTAAGAATGCAAGAAACAGGGTGACGACGTCGATTCAGCTAGCACGCAATCATGCTAACCAGGCTCCGGAAACTAATCTAATTGTAAGTAAAACAGCATAGTGTACTCCAATGAATTCATGCCCCATCTCTATAATAAATATCACCCACTATTTTTTGCTACTAAACTGTTCCATAATAGGCAATCACCGATGCACACTGATCCAGTAACTTGTCCAAGTATACAGGCAAATCATTTTATGAGTATTGATAATGTATGTAGTAACTAGAACCATTTACCTCAAGTTAGGCTTTCATGCATTAATATTTACTGTGTGTGTACCAGTCAGTACTGGGTACTAGCGATGTTTTAATTGTAATTGTAGAAAAAGACCCTTTTCCCTTGTTGTACTGATGACAGCATTCTTTGTGGACAAGCAGCAGATCAATCGTTTGGGGGAGGATTGCATTGTCACGATTTTGTGACAAGATAACTCGGTAAATGCAAGCAAAAGGTAAACTTTTTGCACTATTGATTAGAGTACATCTAATGCTGGTTTCATACTTTCTGCCGCTTGCTACTGAGCGATGTGACGCTTCATCATGCCGCTTGCACTTTTCTGCAAGCGGCAGCGACATGACTCTGAAAGCCATTGTTGCTGCTCAGCACCGCTCCTAAATTGTATTTTGTTGTCATACGTCACAGCGGCACCGCTCCGAGTTGACTTGAATTCAACTCCCAGCGGTGCTGCCGCTTGGGCAAAGCGGTGGAGTGATCGATATATCGGCTTGCCGCTGGACACCACTAGCGTTTCTGGTGCGACTGCGCAGTGAAGTATGAAACCAGCATAAGTCTGACATGTTCTTTCAGCCTTTCTCTCAGCCTATAGCAGCTAGAGGTCCAACACCTACCATTATTCATCAGCCTCATCAGCAATTCATCTCACACAGTGCAGCAGGGAAGCCAGGCACACATGTCGTTGTCAACGTCACCAAACCTGGACAACCTAACATGACAATGGTCTATACCACATCAGGAGGCCAAAGAACTGTAGGGCCTGTTACTTCTACAGGTGCACCCTCCCCGATGCAAATGTCGCAGCCAGTGGTGACACATGTACCGCAACAGCCGAGTACATCGTCACGGACGGTACCAATAGTGCAAATTCCAATGTCTCAGTCTGCAATTGACAATGCAAAGAAGTGCCAGGACTTCTTGGGGACACTGATTAAATTAGCATCCAATGCTAACAATGCTGAGCTAGAAACTGCGCGAAAAGTCAAAGATTTGGTGCAGAATCTAATTGTAAGTAAAACAATATCGCATGTACTCTATTAGGGACCGTTCACAAACACTTGTTAGGGGAGCCTGATGCAAATAGGGGGGGCCCTGAAAAATTTTGACACTCCTAAGGGGGGGCCTGAAAAAATGACCACCAATTTTCCTGGAAAAATTAAATTTATATGCTTTTCTATGGGGTTGACCCATAATTTTCATGTCAAAAAGGGGGGCCCTGACATTTTTGAGGTCTGTAAAAGGGAGCCCCGAAATTATTTTTTGTGGTGAAATATTTTTGCATCAGGCCCCCCCTTAAAAGTGTTTGTGAACGGTCCCTAATGAATGCCCCATCTTTATAATAAACAGGGCATAGGACAAATATTTCCTGTCTGGGAACTTAAACTATGTTGCTTAAAATTTTCTGTGAAATTCGTGAGCGCCTTGTCGCTCGTCCTTAACGGTTGGGGTCCAGGAGCTCAAAAGCCTAAAAAACTCATGGATTTTAGACTTTTTAAACTAAGAAATCACCATTCTGAGGCTCGAATTCAGGCATGAGAGTGGGCTTAAAAAAATATAAAATATTATCCATGTGGGTCAAGGAGGCAGAGCCCCTGCGGGGGTCGAGGGGGCAGAGTCCAGGCGATTTTAGCAGTAAGCACCCCAAAAGAGGCCATTTGTGACATAAAAAATGCATATGTTAAAGTAATCTTGACCTGTTTCAGACGTTTTTGAAAAAAATGCTTCCTTCATCCTAAAAAAGTGGTTTTAAATGTTCAGTTTCCTATACTTTTGTACATGAGAGGTATTCTTCAAAGTTTTTTCTTTACCTAATAACATGGCCTACATGGCTGATATTGATATATTTAATGCACAATATAAAAATGATGATTCATTTTTGACACCCCCCTCTTCGGGTATGTGGGAGGGGGCCCCCATGCGGGGGGGGGTACTAATGTGTATGAAGAATGCATTGTATGATAAGAGTAATGTGTAAAATATGTTTTTCCTGGCCTTACACAAAATCTAACCCATCTCACAAACCTTACTAAAAATATACAAACCCAACCAAGCCTAACACCCTTGCCCAACCCCCAAAAGAGAATTACAATAATGTAGGGGTGTAATTGATTTCACCCCAAAATCGGACCTACATGTATGCCTATATAGCATGTTTAGTATTATTAAATGCATGAATATATAAAGTTTCAATTACTTTATTTAGCCTCATCTCATCAAAATAGCTATTTTATGGCCTATTATAGGAAGAAGAAAGCTTTCACATAATTTTGGAAATTTTAAAAAAAATCTAACATTCTGAAAATACAAATAAAAATACATTTTTAAAGTGCATAAGCTTTTTTCTTCTGGGTAAGAATTATTTTCTTGCATGCAACAACCTTTTTCTTGCAGGTTAGAAATTTGATAAATAGGTCCATGCATGCATTTTGTATATGATGACCTATTTATCAAATTTCTACCCTGCAATAAAAAAGCTGTTGCATGTAAGAAAAAAATTCTTACCCAGAAGAAAAAAGCTTTTGCACTTAAATATATTTTTTTTGTATTTCCAGAATTTTAGGAATTTTTTTTTTTTTCCAAAATTATGTGAAAGGTTTCTTTTTTAATTTGTTATCAATAAAAATAACAATTTCCATGAAAATTGAAATGAGGCCAATTTAAAGTAATCAAAACGTTATAAACACATTCATGCAATGAATTTAAAAACATTAAATATAGGTCCGATTTTCTGTCATTTTCAGGTGAAATCAATTTCTACCCTAATTCCCTTTTGGGGGTAAGGGCAAGTGTTTTGGGTTACAAAAACAAAATATGTTAAAGGTTAGTTGGGTTTGGGTGGTTTGAATACATGCAATAAGGTTTTGTGGGTGTGTAGGAAAACATTTTTAAAAAAACTTCAGAAAAAGAAATTAAAAAAAAAAAAAAAAAAATTTTTTTTTTTTTTCTGTGACCTCAATTTTTTTTCTGGGAGCAGGCAGCTGCGCGTTATCATGATTTCGAGGGCCTGATAATAAATGTCACCCACCAAATAATTCTGCTCCAATACCCCCCTCCCCACATGATGTACCATTTCTTTAGCACTTGTGCCTGTATGAGACCATGACAACCCCTCTCTGACATTACAAAATCCACCAGTCCTTGTTCAGTGCCTGTATGAGACCATGACAACCCGGGGGGTTCACTCCCATTGTGGCCTGTACACCATCCGCGATAATGAAAACGCGTAAAAAGGGTCGTTTTTTTTCGTGGGTAGGCACGATACGTGTGTATCGCGTTTAGGGTGTCAAAAACATGAAAAATTGGAAAAAGGGTAGCAAAATTGCAATTGCTAAATACGCGGAAATGAAATTTAGGGTATGAAATTTGATGTTAGGAATGAAATCCCTGTTTAGGGTGTCATTTTAGCCAAGGGTTAAATCCTTGTTTAGGGTGCTTTTCAAAAGTTGATTATCATGATGGTGTACAGGCCACAATGGGAGTGACCCCCGGCATGACAACCCCTCTCTGACATTACAAAATCCACCAGTCCTGCTGCTCGGCGCTACGCGCCTCGATCCTAGCCGAGGAACTAGAGCTAGTTCTACCATTTCCTAACAAAAGTAACTGAAATGGTAACCTGAGCTTTGTTCCTTTTCATTTGAAACCACAAAACCACTCCTCTTGCATCTTATGCAGTAAGATTTTACTCATCTCCCACTGCAATATGGTTTACATTTACCGAATAATTCTGCTCCAATAACCCTCCCACATGATATACCATTTCCTAACAATAGTAACCGAAATGAGCTTTAATCCTTTTTATTTGAAACCACGATACTACTCCTGTTGCATCTTATGCAGTACAATTTTACTCTTCTCCCACTGCAATATGCTTTACATTTCCTAATCTTTCTTGCTTAGTATGCTGTTACAATTGACCTTTTTGGTAAATCCCATAAGCCTTTGCGACTACATCATCTGACGTCACACCAAATTTAACACCCCGGCACGGTGCATGCTGTATAACAATATTCCGGGTGGACATGCAGGGAGGGGGTCAATCGTGGGGAGGGGGGAGGATTGAAATTTCACAGATTCTTGACAGTTGTAGCCCATCATAAATAATTTAATGTATACAATTATGAATTGATTCAATAGTTATGTTACATCACCTAGAGTATATAAATTATTTCTTTGTAGGATGACAGAATACAACCAGAGGAATTTACACAGAAACTTCAAAAGGAGGTGCACTTTACAACGCAACCATACCTGGTGACATTTCTCAAGGTTAGTATTTCATTGTGTGCATGAACCTACAATTTGTATAAGGGAATATAAAAAGGAGAATTCAAATACCCAACTGTTTAAAGCTGTGGGAAATTAGATCGTAAATTAGAGTGTCATGCATAGAAATTATGAAGCAGGTCTACATAATATCTATACAGTGTGTACAATACACTTTTTAATTGTTTCAGGAGAGTGGAAATAATCTGCCATATTTAAATTTGCAGATTTAACTACCTACTACTACCAGGAGGGAGTATTTTTCACTCAGATTGCAAAACAGTCTTGGGAACTGAATTCTCCCCCAAATTAAAGGTCTTGAGAGATTAAATTAGGAGCATGAATTATATGTATGAAAATTAAACAGTTTTTGGAGGATAGGAAACTGCCACTGAAATGTGGGTTTTTAATATGAACCGAATTCGAATCATGCTGAAATCCAAGTGTTCTAGCTTCCTAGGAGCAGAAGATGAGACTGAAAAGGTGCAATCGAGTTAGCTTTTAAACCGTTAAGGCGTTCAACTATGATGCGAGAGGTTTGACGGTTCAAACCCTGCCGGGGGTTTAGATGAGATGCAGAATTGTTTTCGTTCGTCTCCGCGCACCATCGGCAAGGACCCGAATACCCCAATTTTCTCCCCATAGCTGACGGCGCGATTGTATGTGGCGGTATAGGGAGACCCGGTTCTCCTTCTCTAATTCTGTGGGCATGGCCTATACTGAACAGTTCATGAAACCTTGTATCATGGCTAGGGTGTGTGTGGAAGGAGTCATCCGAGGGGTTAGTATTATGGGTTTGTCTCAAAGCTCACGAGAAATTTAAAACAAATGCGAAATGCGTTTTTTTTTTTTTTTTTCCGACTTTTTTTTCATGGTATTTTGAGAAAAAGTCTGATTTTCGACAATTTTTTTCTGGAAAAAACTAAAATTTCCGCATTTGTTTTTTGTCAAATCGTGGGATTTTACAAACGCGCGCGCAAGCTTTGAGACGAACCTTTTTTTTTATTTGGCCTAAGAAAACAATCACATGTCACCTGATATTCAGGAGTTTTGATTATTTTGTTATCCAGCTATTTTACCAATGTTTCTATATACTTAACAGAAAAGCTTGCCGTTACTGCGTCAGTCCTTACAGAGGTCAGGTGCAACTCTCCAAGGTATTAATCCACAGTCATTCCAGTCTCCTGCTGCAGCCACCCCTACCTCAGTCAAGGTGTCGAAGGCTGCTACCGTCACAGCAGAGTTGCCGACAAAGCACATGATATCAACAATCAATTCGGCCCAGCAGATGGAGCAGATTGTGCAGAAACGTGTGAAAGCCGAGTTGGCTCAGCAGCAGTTGGCTGAAAAAACTAAAGCACAGGTAAACAAGGGGATGCAGGGGCGCCCCGACGGGGTACTCATGTAAATGTGGTAGGGTTTGTGCAGCGGTCAAGGGTCCCATTTTCAGGCCCTCCAGCAGTTTCTTAAGACCCACATTTGGAACATGCTCCAGTTCTTAGAGCCTCAAACTCTGACAATTGTAGCTAGCTCTTTAGCCGAAATTTGGAAAATTTTGGAATTTTAAAACGACAAAGCTTATAATTTGGCCAAATTTTAGTTGGATTTCTTTTGTGCTGTATGCATGCATCATGTCATCTGGAGGCAGATTTGATTGAACTAATGACCTTTCGTAAAATCAACCTATACATACGAGGGGGTATCCAAAAGTTTTTGACATCACCCAGAAGGAAAAGAACTATATTGATGAAATTTTGTCAGTGTAATCACTGGTCCTTATGTACATTATGGTCCAAAAATGGTCTCCTAAGTATGTTTAATTTTTTACAGGTGGCGCTATGATGGGCAATAGGCGCATAACCTTTTCATGATAAGATCCTCCACTTTTTTGAGTTTCTTCACTGTGGCCGCATCATCCGTAAATGATTGACATCCACTTCTTGGCTCATCTGTAAGGGACATGCGGCCAGTTTGGAAATTCCTTTTTCAAAAAGCAACAGTGCCATATGATGGGCAATCATCACCGCAGATAGATTTCATTTCATCATAGATTTTCTGAGCATTGTAGGCCTATTAGCCCTCCAAATGCAGGATCTTAATCAATCTGCGTGCCTCAATTTTCACCATCTTACAGGTTATGCGCCTACTGCCATCTAGCGCCACCTGTAAAGAAAGTAAACATACTTAGGAGACCATTTTTGGACCATAATGTACATAAGGACCAGTGATTACACTGACAAAATTTCATCAATATAGTTCTTTTCCTTCTGGGTGATGTCAAAAACTTTTGGATACCCCCTCGTATGCTATATATCTTGGATTTCACTAGAGCACCAAGTTTCTTGTTCCTCCTACCAGGTTCACTACAGACAATGTTGAAGACATATATATTGTAAGCTATGCGACAGGTTCTCCGCGATTCCTTCTTCAAGCTAAATGGGCCAAGCATTCATCTACATAATGAAATAGGCTCTGACGTCACTGTCACATCAGGGTGAATAGCGGTAACATATTCTTCATGTCCTTTCATTCCTCATATATAGGCCTCTAATAATGACCAAGATGATGATATACAGCTTGTTGAACCAGAACCAATTACCAAAGTGAAGTAAGTCGAAAGTATTGTTTTACCTACTCTGGGGGAGCACTAGGTTTTTTTAACAAGGGGATCAAACATTTCAACATTTGTGAAACTATGGATCAAAATAATTGAATAAGAGTTCAAATGACCTTTAGCAACCTCTAAATGGCTAAGTTAGCGCTATCCCTGTGGGGGTGGACCTTTTTCTCTCTCTTTGTATGTGTGTGTTTGTAAACACTGGCAAACAAGAACATATTCATGGGGGGGCACAAAAGTACTTTTTTTCTCAGATCAACTTGGAAGTCTCTAAGAATGTTACCAGGATAATACTACTATTATGCTGAAATATCCACAAGATCCGAGTGCATGTTTCACCCAAGCAATACGGATTTTCACAAATTGCTGCTTATTTGCTATTTCTCACAGTTAACTCTATTTGTGACCAGCTCCAAACCTGGAACAAGTCGCCAGACATGTTTTTGAGTTATAGATGACATTGCCATAAAAAATGAAATTTTGGAATTCTTAATTTCATGGTATTTGACTGTGGGACTAATTGGACTTTCAAATCCTTGAAAGTACTTATTTAATAAAAATTCCTTTAAAAGGAATAGGGCGGGCAAATGAAAAATTGTCAAGAGAAATGAAAGAATGAGTAAGTCTTCACAATTAAAAACAGGGAAATATGACACAACATCGATTTCCAATGGGGAATAACACAAAGCGTATAAACAAAGTTAAAAGAGTTTTTAACTTTATACGTTTACACGTTTGTTATTCCCCCATTGGAGGTTGTGTCATATTTTCCCTGATTTTAATCTTATCTATTACTTATTCTTTGTTTTCTGCTGGTCAGTTGGAACAGATTTTCCCTGTTTTTATATTAACCCCTCACATCATAACAGAAGACGTTTTATGTTAACATTTTATATAAAACATTGTTATAAAACTTTTGTAGATAATAGTTATTTAAAACATTTTCGTAATCATACCTAGAGGTTTTTTTTTAATCATCAGATAGAAAGACTTCTGCTCATCTTCTGTGAGACAACAGGGCTGGGGTATCTTTCCATATCAAAGTTTAAAAATCTGTCATATCAATTTCCTCAATATGTTGTTTTGATACAACTTATGAGGGGAAAAGTTTGATTTTACAACATTTCGATATAGTTTTTTAACTTTGTAACTTTATTATGATTAACATAACTGTATTTCAAAGCGTCAAACTATATCATTATTTTGTCCCAACAAAAATAATCCAGGGAATAAAATATTCATTCATATGTTTATTTATTTTATTCAACCTGGGTCATTTCTACTGGTGCAAATGCATTCTCATAATTTGTCTATAATACCTTATACAAGCACTATTTGTCACAAGATTTGAAAAGTAAATAGCCTATGTACACACTGAACACAATGCACATACAAGCTGTATTTAAGTACATGTCGAAGCTGTCAGTACAGTATACAATGATATATATGCAGTAGCATAGCCAGCGGGGGGGCAGAGTGCCCCCCCTGACAAAAACATGAAAGAAAAAGTGCCCCTCTGACAAAAAAATGAAAGAGAAAATCGGGAGGGCAAAGGAAAAGAAAAAGGGCAAGGAGCCCTTTTCTAGCAAAATTCAGGGCCAAAATAGTGTAAAATACAACATTTTTTCGCGCTACGCGAGCACATTGTAACAATAAAGCCCTTTTTAGCGGATAATGGGTAGAAAATAGTGTAAAATACCATTTTTTTCAAGCAACACGCACATCATCCCAATAAGGCCCTTTTCGGGAAGCTCAAGACATACAGTCTCTATGTATTGTATGATGCAACTGCAATTTTTTTCATCTGTGCCCCCCTGACCAAGAAAGCTGGCTACGCCCCTGTATATATGACCTTCACGATGCTATTAATTTAGCCCAAAGATAAGGAAAACTAGCAAAACTGGTGAACTGGTACTGTTCAAATAAAAACATCTGCAAATCTTGCTGCAATTTCCAAATAGTATTTCTATTACTTAAATAATTATTTTTGTTATTTCTTTTAATACAAACACATTACTGCCTATGACGACTTTATCGTATTACATTTACATATCAAAATCAAGTAATAATTACAAAACTCGCCAGTAAACTATCACCTCTGTGGGTGTTTGGGATATAACTGCACGAATATTTTCTCAACACTGCGGTATGTGAAAAAGTAGGTCAATAGTCAGAGAATACAGGGCGGGTGCGGCACGCCGCACCCGCCCAAAAAGAGGTTTGTTTAATCAATAAATAACAGTTGAACTATGATAATCCCTATTCAATATGACAGGAAATTAATTGGCCCATTACTCAGGATAGCAATTTGGCAAAAATATCAAGGTATCATTTACAAAATTATCCATATCTTGAAAAGTATTGATGCTATTTATATAATTTTGGTATCATCAGAGCGGGTCACTTGTAGAGAAAGCAATAGGAACAATTTGGGAAAAGTAGTCATTCAGATGACATCACAGCCAATATTAAACACTTTGGGTAGTTTGTTTGGACATGAATGAATAAAACCAGGAAGATAGTAGTCTTTAATTGGTTACTACTAGTGGTCACCCGTCTTTCACGGTTCAGTAAATGAATGCAGTTTGCAAAATGCATCCCCACCCTCCAAGTTTTTATTGCGAACAATTTTCTCAGCTCGCAAATTTATTCATTTAATTCATTTTAATCAACTTCTTGTTCTTTGTGTCTCCCTTCCTCTCATTCTTTCCTTCTTTAGCTCACAGTCCTATGCCAATCTTTTAAAATAAATTTTAATTTTTGCCATGGACGCAAAGCTTTTGTAGATTATTAAATAATATCGCCAACCCGTGGCACCCATGCACTCTGCACTCTCCTTATTCATTAAAGCCTTAATGTACGATCTTTTTAAATTTGTAAATTTTTCTATTTTTCTTCCAAAATGATAATATGCAATCATTATGAAAGTTCCCAATACATTTGGATGCGAAAAACATTGGGAATTTGCAAAGAAACAACATCATAAACTTCACCTCTATCACTCGAAATATCTCGCACTATTTGGGTTAGGACAGCGAGTGCGGCCTCAGAGTTACTTTCCTACGCAGCCAGTTTGGTTACGGTCCCTCCACATGTGGAGGGAGTGTAACCAAACTGGCTTCGTAGGGGACTACGATTTGTGATCGATCCGACATATTATCATAATCTAAAAATTATGATAATATGTTGGACCAACAGAAAATCATCCTGTTTTACTACAAATAGGGTGAATTTGACAGTTTGCTCATATATTTAAGTTGGAACATGTGTAAGTATTACAAATATGCCAAAAAAAATTGGGTTTTGAAAAAAATAAAGGTATATTCTGAAAAAGATTTGTATGTGTAGGCTTTAATTCCTGTGTTTATTCTACACGGTTTCTTTACTCAACATAGTCCAATTTTCATTTTATGGTGCAATTAAGGTTATTAATTATTTTAAACTGTTGTGATTTGGTAGTTCACAGCATCTTACGAATGGTAGTGAGCTTTAGCATCGTCGATAAACTTTCTACGATTAAGACTTCTGATGCTCTCCCATCTCATGACTCTTTGGAGTCACTGAGCCACCAGTTCCATGACTTCTTTGACACAAAGATAGACAAGATCCGCCAAAAACTTGATGATGCTGAACCACCTCCTATGTCCATCGACCTACAAGACTCTTGTACTGCTAGCTTTCAAGAATTCCAACCAGTCTCCAATGAGACAGTGCGTAAGATCATTATGGATTCTTCGAAATCGTCTTGTGCTCTTGATCCTATGCCAACTCGCGTGCTTGCTTCACCGGAACTTTTAGATGTCATTGTGCCTATTATCACGAAGATCATCAACGCATCTCTCTGTAATGGTCATATTCCATCTGTGCTGAAAGAAGCTCTCGTTAGACCTCTGCTGAAGAAGCCCAACCTCGATAGAGACGAACTCAATAATTATCGTCCCATTTCCAACTTACCGTTCTTTATCAAGACTCTTGAACGGGTTGCTGTCCAACAACTCCAACACTATGTTGCTGAAAATGGACTTCATGCTAAGCATCAGTCGGCCTATCGCAAGCATCATAGTGTTGAAACTGCTCTTGTGCGTGTTACCAACGACACTCTGCGGGCAGTGGACTCACATAAACATGTCGTCGTTGCACTGTTAGATCTATCGGCGGCGTTTGACACGCTGGACCATGATGTTCTTCTAACTCGCTTCAAAGAACGATTTGGTATAAACGGAACTGCTTTCCGTTGGTTAACATCGACGCAAACAGTGCATTGTTGTAAATGGAGTGCGTTCGATCCCACGGACAGTTATTCATGGAGCACCACAAGGCTCAGTCATAGGACCGATGAGTTTTACGTTCTATTCGTCCCCCATTGATGATATTATCGAAGCTCATGATCTTCACAGCATGATGTACGCTGATGATACGCAAGTGTACCTTACCTTCAGATCTGATGAATCAAACACCAGCATCGCCCGCATCGAACGTTGTATTAGTGACATAAAAAGTTGGATGATCACCAACAAGCTCATGCTTAATGACGGCGACCCCGAGATCTTACACCTCACTTCTCGGTTTATTCATGATACCGACAGCGTCACAGTGTGTGTGGGTGATGCAAGCTTCTTCTACTGCACGGAATCTGGGCGTCATCATTGATGATCACATGACTCTGTCCCAGCATGTAAGCAGCATCTGCCGTAGTGCCTCGTTTGCTCTCTACAACATCGGCAAGTTAAGAAAATACCTCGATCAGGCGTCTGTTGAAATGCTTGTTCACTCATTTGTAACTTCGCGTTTAGATAGCTGCAACAGCTTGTTATACGGACTTCCTCAATTCGAACTTGATAGGTTACAGAGAATCCAAAATGCCGCAGCTCGGCTAGTCACCTGTGTTAGGTCGCGTCCACATGAGTCCCATTCTTCGCCAACTCCATTGGTTGCCGACGCATAAACGGATCATGTTTAAAACTCTTCTTCTGACATTCAAGATCATCCACGGACTTGCACCTCTTTATCTTACTGATCTGGTTACCATCTACACACCGACGCCGCTCACCACGTTCTTCAAGTCAATGTCTGCTAAAACCACCCCCCACTCGGTTCCGCACGCATCGAATACATATGGCAATCGTATGCGTTTTCGGTTTCAGCGCCAAAATTATGGAATCAGCTGCCCACTCACATCCGTGCAATAGACTTGATATCTCAGTTCAAATCGGCTCTGAAGACATTTCTGTTCGACAATGATTTATTTTAATTTATTTTTGTGCAATCTGCATCATTTGAACTTTGACTTTGTGCATTGAGCCTGCTTTGTATATATTCTGCTGCAGGTTTTTAACATATTATCTTGTGTACTTTTAATTAATGCCAGTGTGTATTTCATATATATTTATGTGTATCTGTACGATTAAGGTATTAAGGGTTTTTTAGTAATGTATTGGTTTTTGTCTTACTTTTGTTCAGCGCCTTGAGGTGTATGCGTAAGGCGCTATAAAAATGTGGTTTTTGTTGTTGTTGTTGTTTAGCAAAAACTGCATTGCTCAATTCATAGCGAGTGTGTAGAAGAATTAAAATATCACTGATATACTTTTATAGGTGCTGCGGTTCTTGAGTTACGTTGTAAAGAGGGCTGAAACAACAACACTTTTGTAAAACGTACGTAACTCATTAACAACAATAAATTGAGCAAGTTTGCAAGGTATACGATTTGTAGAATGAACTTTTGCAAAACATCAAGGTGTTATTTTTCAATAATATATTGATCTAGATAATGAAAATCGATTTTTAGGTTGCTTCGACCAACAATACCTCGTCTACCTTATAATGCAGACCATCGCATAAATATGTGAATAAACCAATGCAACCTGCGGTTGTCGCTATACGCGATAGCAGTATTTTTTAGACCCTGGATAGTATTTTAGTTTATTGGGGTAATTTTACAACTATGTTCAATCGCCACAAACTTGACCTAATTCTGATTGCATAATTCAGCTGGGATATTTTCTACACATTGCATAACTTACTGTATTTGTTGAAAACTTTTGGGTTTTTTATTATGATGGTTTTGTTATCATCAAATTGTGATTCTTTTTGCTGTTGAAAAGTCTAGCTTTTTTGTATGTACAAAATGTCTTCCATTGAAAGTAACTTTTCATATTAATGATTTTATTTTTATATCAATATAGTAGTCAAGCTCCACTGAAGAGAACAATGCCTGAACCGATAACACTGGCTAAACGTCCACGGAATGCACCGGCACCATCGACTCCTAATATGCCTACTCCATCCCCTGTAACACCATTGAGAAATGTACAGTGCCCATCACAGTCACCTGGCAGACTATCAAAGCCAGCAACTCCCAAATTTACCCTGAAGCCTGTCTCCATCAGGAGGAAGAGAGTGCACAAGAGAGTACAGGTGGATGATGAGCAAGCAGAGGCTTTGGAGTCAGAAGATGAATCCAATAAGCCACTGAGGTTTGATATTTTTCTGTTGCTCTTTTAGGTGGGCTACTCCACACAAGGAAATTTAATCCACATTAATGTGTACTTCTGCGATGCGGATTTAGCCTTTGATGTGTATACCACAAGCATTAGTGCCAATGGGGGGGGTCAATCAGCCAAAATTGTCAAAAGTGACTGAAAAGTACCAAAATGGGTCATTTTGCGAAAGGTGGGGACATGTCCGCCCATGACCACAAACGTACCGCGCACTTTACTGTGGTTCACCTCAATCTCGGTAGTGATGTCAATGCATTTTGATTTCGCTGTTGTGCTGCAAGTGTACGAATAAACAGGTGGGGTGCGCTTTTGCGTAATTAACTTTGCATGCGCAATTTGATACTGCAACCAACAAAATACACCCCTACATCGCTACCGAACTTGAAACAAAGCACAGTATATACACTGTGTGGTGAGTGGGTACAATCAATGCTATACCAGCATGACTTTCATTGCGTCTTGATAAGGCGTACTTCCACATGCACTTCGCGCTACTGCTGTGTAAAATTTGCGCTGTGTGAAGCGTGTTACGCAATTCCACACTGCAGATCCCTATCTTAGCAGTAGACAGTGATGTGGATTTACTGCCTGTGTGGAGTTGTCCAATGTTAGTATTAGGTCAAGCATCTATCCGTTTAGGATATGGATTGTCTTCAAACATACATACAATTTCAAATATTGTCCCCTTTTTGCATCTATGTGAGAAAACGAGAACATTTTCAGCGTAAAAGTGAATAATTAGCACAATTAGCAGGCCAATACATTGGTACGCATGAATTGCATTGTGGTCCGCATCCAGAAACAACACTCCCGTCGAAAGTGCTTCGCCATACCACTACGCCCATCATTCTTGTGACAAAATATCTCATTCTTTTTATTTTAATTTAACCCTGATACATTTCCTTTTAATTTTGTATATTATCATCATGTACATTTTACACTTTTCTTTTATTTTAGGATTTGTGAAAAAAATGATTTTAAAAATTTTATTTCTAATTAATTAATCAATTAATTTTATAGTGGGGGGCATTTTTTCTCATATTTTTTTACATATTCCTTGTATCATACTTAACAAGATAAGGTCTTGTTTTGTATTTATTTCATCCCTTATGTATTTCTTTATTTTTGTTTTAAGCGTTTATCATTATAGCGCCCTCATTATTTCAGACCTATTTCCGTTTGTGCGAATTGGTATGGGAGTAAAACGGCTCTTATTCACAGATTCATTTTTTCCTACCCAGAATGTTGAAGGTGGCTACCACTAAAGCCTGTTTTTTCTTGATTTCTCCAAAAATACATCAAATTGGATCGTCAAATTTCAGGATGGTAAAAGAGCTAAACAGTGTGAAAGAGGTGGATCTTAAGAAGGTTCTTGAAGTTGGTGATAAAAAACCATGGATGGTGGTGGGCAACTTGTTTCAGAGGCATGGCCCTGTGGTTGAAAAAGCATGATTGCTAGCTTGTTCGAGTTTTTTTTTTAAAAAGTTAAAAAAAAGAAAAACAATTTTTTTCCACATTTCTGTTGCCAAAGTTCATCACATCAGGCAGTTGCAAAAGCAGGCGAGACTCATGATTTGAGAATCGCCTTGTTTTACTTTTTGACCACCCTGTCGTCAATGTTATTTTCTTCATGTTATCTTTGTATTATATACTTTAATTTGTAAGCCTTTGTTTATATTGGGTTCTTTTACGTTGTTAGTATAAGGCAAAAAAAAACATGTTTGTTTCCTGCAGCAGATCAAAAAAGTCAAATGCGAAAAGCGTTTTTTTATTTTTATTTTATAATCCATGTCTTCAAAAGAAAATAAATACCTTTTTTACTGCAAATTGGAGTGGGAATTTACAGTGGGTCTCTCAGATACACACACAAATCATATTTCTTCATATTCAAGAATATTTATGATCCCCTTCCAACTTGCAGATTAAAAAAGGTATTTAAAAAATGTGTGATGTTTTCTCTAGTAGTTTTTCACTACGCTCGTTTGTTGTGTGACGTGTAAATGTTTACTCCAATAGTGTTTTATATAATTTTTTGATTTTTTTCCAGTTTTGAAGATTTTTTTTCTTTGTAAGTGACAAATTTTTTTCTAATGTGCAAAATAAGCCATCAAAATGTAATGCGCCTGTGCTACAGGAAACAAGCTTGGTGTTTTTTTGCCTAATAAATGCAAAAAGCAAATCTGTGTATGTTACACCCTTTTACTTGCTTTTGTATTTTCCAGATTCAAGTTCCACGCTGAAAAGAAAAATGTGTCGCACAGTGGGACGCAGGTGATGGAACATGACTTGTGCGGTGGTTGCTGTGTGTGTCGTCAGATGAAAATCAAGCAAGAAATCGAAGATGGTAGCATCACCGTGACGCGAGAAGAGACTGCCATCAAGCACAACCCCGGAATGAACAGAGATGGCATCCATGACCCACCTTTAACATCTCAGGTGTCGCATTCAAAGGATAGTCATTCTGGATCATCACCAAGCAAGTATATGCAGAAGAGATTTGAAATTCTGATGAGGGAAAGAAACTCATATAAACCAGAGCTGGAGAGAATGAATGAAGAGCAAGCCAAAGAGAATCAAGGACTATCTGTGAACCAGTTGACTAAAAAGTTAGAAGATAGTTGCCAGAAAAACGAAGATTTGCAGAGGCAATTAGATAAGGCTACCTCAGAGAGAAATATTCAGAAGAAAGAATTGGAACTTATACGAGTGAGCCAGAGTGTCAGCGCTAACGAAGCGCTAAACAGAAGCCTAGTTCAACTGAAAGATACCTCGGAGGAATGCGATATGTTGCGGGAAAGCAGAGCGGATTTAGAGAGACGCGTGAATCAGTTTACAAAAACGTTGAGCGAGAAATTGGACGTACAGTCCAGAGAGATTCAGGATGATTTCAATAAAAAGCTGAGAGAAGCGCGCGAGCGGGCGGCGAGTGCGGAGGTCAAAGCCGACAGTCTGAAGGAGGAGAACAAAGCCTTGGTGGAAGAAGTCACTAAATTAAAAAAACTCCTGAGTCAGGAAGAAGATAAGCATAGAATCAATAGAACTCAATGCAAAGAGTGGGAAGAAAAGACAAACGCTTGGAAAGCTCGACTCACAGAGACGCTCTGTGCGAAAGAGGAACTTGTCGAGAAAGCCAAGAAGTCAGAGGAGGATTTAGCACAGGTTGAAGGGAAATACCAGGAGTTGATGAAGGAGGCATCCAAATATTTGCAGAGCCAATTAGATAAGACTACTTCAGAAAGAAATATTCTGAAGAAAGACTTGGAAAATCTACGAGAGAGCCAGAATGTCAGCGCTAACGAAGTGCTAAATAGAAGCCTAACTCTACTGAAAGCACAGGCTATGCTGAAAGCTGCCTGCGAAGAACGGGATATATTACGACAAGGTAAATCAGATCTGGAGAGACGTGTGAATCAGTTGGAAGTGCAGTCTAGAGTAGTTCAGCATGATTTCAATAAAAAGCTAAGAGAAGCGTGCGAGCGAGAGGCGAACGCGGTGAGAATAGCTGACTATGTAAAGGAGCAGAACAAAGCCTTGGCCTTGAGTCTTTTGAGTCAGGAAGAAGACAAGCATAGAATCATAGTGGAAAAGGAGAAACAAGTGCAAGAAACAGTATCTCAAAATATAGAAGACTGTAAAAAAAAGGTGCTAACTCAATGCAAAGAGTGGGAAGAAAAGACGAACGCTAGACTCACAGAGACGCTCCGTGAGAAGGAGGAACTTGTCAAGAAAGCCAAGAAATCTGAGGCGGATTTAGCACAGGTTGAAGGGAAATACCAGGAGTTGGTGAAGAAACAAGAAGTTATGGAGAAGGAGCTAAAGGACGCGAAAGAAAAAGAATTGAAAGCTGCGAAGGTGTTGGCAGAGGTGCAACAACAACATACTAGTCAACTGGCACAGCTGGAGGCAACCAGGTGCAGGGAATTGGCAGATTGCAGGCAGGAGTTACAGGTGTGTAGATACTGGCATTAATTCACGGTTGTTTGATGGGACCATTTATTAGTTTTTCAAACAAAACATCATGTACAACCAAATTTTAGGCCTAAACAGCTAAAAGTGATTTTATGCTAATGTATACAGATGCTTTTGAGTAGTTGTCAACTTTAATTTCCCCTCTTTTACAAAATTATTCACTTTTATAGTATTTTTTAAAGCTTTTTCGGATACAAAATATATCAATTAATGACAAAATTGGTGGCGCTATTTAATTACTGGAAATTACTCTTTCAAGCTTTTAATACAACTAATTATTTTTATTGTTTGATAAAATATGTTTATAAAATTTCCTTGTTGCTTGTTTCACCTATTCCAGCTGTTTTAATGGTAGTATTAATCACCTAACCCTTGAAAATAAAGAAATATGATTTAGAATAAATAGCGCCATCTATAGTTTGCATTTAGTTAATAATGAAGCCAATTCTATATACATCAAACAGCCGTGCATTGTGCACAGCATATTGAAATGCATTGAATTGTATTCAACCTAGTATTTGAGTCATATAAAGGGATGCTTATTCCCCTTGGGGTGATAATGTAACAGGATTCACTATCATAGCAATAGGTTAATACAAGTTTTGAATATATTGCCCTGCACTACAAGCAGGTTATACCATCGATATAGAATAAAAACTAGATAACTAAAGGACCAATCACAGGACGAGCTAGCTGGTGGAATGGCGACCATTATGCTAATTAGGAGATTGTTGTTTATGTCCGTGACGTCATTTTTTGCCAAAACTTTTTGTGCCGAAAAATGACGAACAATTTCAGTTTTTTTTTCATTACTGTTATATTGTGCAAAACCATATAGCTGTGGAGTTAGTCCAATATGTTAGGATAATATTCAAACCGAGGACCCCATGTTGACAAAGGCTAAATAAGCTGTATTTTCACTCGTAAGGGTGACAGTCACTGTTGCAATTTCGTCATTTTATTTTTCACAGACGAACTGAGAAGATTTGACCTTTTGAGGTCATTTAGTAGAAATGTTTACCAGTCGTTTTGATTTTCGTAACAACAGTTCGCCCTTTGAAAAGTGAACTTCGATGTCCGCGGTGCGAAACTTTCTTGCCACCAATTGCCAAGTTTTCTTACGGTACTTCCCGAATCTTTTTATCGTGTGGTTGATCAGTGCATGAGCGGTAATGACACACGGCACCAGGGCATTCGCTTAACTGCCTTGGGTTATACTCGTTACCTGTGTATGTCTGCAATCACAGATTGAATACAATACTGCTCTTTTCAAAGATACTAATCTTACAGGTGCGAGTGATCAGCATGATATGAATATTCTATAGAATTATGATCCAAATATTTATCCCTGTTCTTTCACATGGTGCAATGCAGAGGTACCGTGTGAATGTACTAGTGCAGTGCGATATATTAAAAAACTGTTTTAACCTATTGGATGCTGTGGTAGTTAATCCTGTTAATCGTCACTTCTACAGCGAATTAAGTGCTATGTTTTGAAGGGGCCACTGGCCAGTGGCGGCCGGCATGAGGGAATGCCACCCAGTCAAAATCTTTCACCCACCCCCTGGAATTCAATTTACTATCTCCAAAAATGTTTTTCTGGTGCCGACAGCTTCATCTCCCCCTCCCTCCTTTACCAGTTGCGTAACTACTGGGGAGGGCGGCAACGTGCCCCAGGCACCACTCTTAGGGGGGTGCCAAAATGACCAATTCAGCATCGATTCTGTGCCCCTCCAAGCGATGAAAGTCAAAATTACCAACCCTAGTTACACCACTGTCGTTTATCTTATCAATATGGAGATTTTGCCATCAGAAGAAAGCTTATCATTTTCAAATAATCCTTTTGAAATTGTAGGTTTGAAATAGATGTTTAGATGCTATGAATGAAAAGGTGAAAACCCCTTCCCCCATTGTGGTGACTTACCACCTATTATACTGCTGTATGGGCTGGAGTGAAACATGTTTTTGCTTATAATATCAAAACCACGTAGTGCAATTTAACTCAAACTTGGGAATCTGATTTTGGTACAAACCTCAATTTGCAGTACAAAGTACAGTTATTTAAAAGGAAAATTGTTCTATGCAAACAACAATGTTGAATTTAGAATACCTATAGGCAGTGGTGTAGCCAGGGGAGGCAAATTGGGAGTTCCCCCCGCAAGAATTTCTATGACCTGTAGAGAATCTTAAGGCAATTTTGAGTCACTTTTTCGGGGATGGGCTGATCTGAGGAGGATACACCATAATTATTTGTTTTGGTATTTAAATATTTTCCACCAGGTTATGGTAAAAGAAATCGGACAACAATACGAAGAAAAGCAGCAAGAGAGCATCAGAAAACTTACTGCCTCTCAACAGGAAGCCAGTGACGTGCAAAGACAACAACATGAAGAAAAGGAGCAAGATAGCGCCAGAAAACTTGCGGCAGCTCAACAAGAAGCCAACGACATGCAGAACAAGTGGGAATACTCAGAGAAGAAGGCCAACGACCTAAATCAATCCCTACAATCGCTTAGACGACAACTCAATCAAGCACTCAATCAAGCACAAAAACAACATGAAGAACTTGCCAGAAATCTTGAGGCAGCTCAACAAGAAGTTATGGACATGCAGAACAAGTGGGAAGACTCAGAGAAGAAGGCCCATGGTCTAAATCAATCCCTACAATCGCTCAGACAAGAACTCAATCAAGCACTCAATCAAGCACAAAAACAACATGAAGAAAAGGAGCAAGATATCGCCAGAAAACTTGAGGCAGCACAACAGGAAGCCATCGACACACAGAACAAGTGGGAAGACTCTGAGAAGAAGGCCAAGGACATAAATCAAACCCTACAATCGCTTAGACAAGAACTCAATCAAGCACGCAATCAAGCACAAAATCAAGTGTTGGAGGGTCTGCGTGTTAATGTGTACAATCTTCTCAAAACTCTGCTTGATCAAAGCGTTTTAGATAATTATGTTAACGATCCAAGAAGTACCCAGGTGGATGATATTCTGGAGAGAGTTCTGGATGATAACGGTCAAGAGTGCGTTTGATTTGGAACAAAGTGAACATTGATTCAGTGATTCGGGACATACAGGGATAGGCCTACTCTGCAAAAGTTTGCACAATGTCAATATCATACTTACCAGTCATCTTCGGGAATTTAAATAAAGGCACTTAATTTAATGCCCACATGACCAGATGGGCGCTGACATTACAGTTAGTAGACAGGATGTGTGGAAAAGTTACTTTTGGCACAGCGGGTGGTCTTCCTGTGTATTTTAATTGGAAACGTGGGATGCATGTCCAGATTTTCTAGCAAATTTGTCATTTTTTGCAACTTTGTAGTATTATTGTAGGAGTTTTCTGTCAATAACTTTTTTTCCATCTGTAAAAACTTCAAAAATTTACTTCTTGAAAACATACTAAAAAAGCAGAATCCCCCAATGTGTAATTAAGTTGCCTTATACATTTTCAGCAGTTTGGATGATATTTGTCTGGACCTCTTTTTCAAAGCCTATTCTGGTATATGAATGGGTCCTTTTTCAATTTTTTTTTTGGAAAATAGCCCAATTTGTCCTTAATCTAGCCAAAATTTTCCCAAAATTTTGTAAAAACTGAGACAATTTGGGTTAAATTCGGCCGAAAATTTTGACTTTTGGTATATCAATGGGTCCACATTTCTTGGAAAAGTGGTATATTTATGGGTCCGCTTTCAAATTCTCAGCGGCACGTCCCTACCAAAACTAAACTTGAGTACCCCCCCCCCCCAGGACTGGCAATCGCTTTTCTGATCAAGCGATGAAAATACATTAAGAAAAAAACATTACGCTGCTTAGTATTGTAGTACGGTATACAAATATTGACTGCTTTTTATTCAGGGCATGGTTAAAATTATAGGCTTGCGGTGATCTCAAAATGGTTTTGAGATCACCGCAGGCCTATAATTTTAACCATGCCCCGAAACAAAGCAGTCAATACTTGTTTTATTATATACCAAATCTTAAGATTCTTGTCATCTGTTTGGTTAAAAGCATCGATTTTGGGAAGATTAATTAATAGTTTAAATGGGAATGGCACGGATCACAATCTGCAATTTCCGCGTAATTATAGCGCGCAGAAACATTAACGCATGCGTAATATCAAAACACACAGAACTATGCCCAGGGAATAGTTACTTTTGCGGGCATAGTCAAAATTATGCCTGCGCTTTTAACCAATTAGATGGCGGGAAACTTTAGATGAGGTATATAATATATCAGTATATAGTATAGTTAAGCAGCTAAATGTATCAATGTTAATAATTGGGCCAAAAAAAATTGTTTGATTGGCGTAACCTGACCGACCCTAAAAATAGACCCAATCCTAGACTTTTTTTTCTTATTTTTTTGCAAAAAAATTGAAATTAAAAAAATAATTTTTGAAAAGTTACATGGTATTTATCATACCTAATTTATAGCTTAAATTGTGTGTCTAAAAAAATGGTGACCGGCCTACCCTAATTTTATTTTATGTTACTCCAATCATACAATTTTTTAGGCCTTAGGTCAATTTGATGTGAACCCCCTGAGCACTACCTGCCAATCTAACATTGCCTCTGATTGGTCAATTACATGATATCTTCACTTTAATCACCAATCAGAATGGAGCTTTGCAAATAATTCACCCCAATTTTTTGCGTGGGGAAATTATTCTAACAATGTTGCTGATTGGTCCAACTGATGATGAAAACTTCTTTTTGGCCAATCGGCAGGTAGACAGGTACGTAGTTCTCATGGGGTTAACAACATGTGCGTAGATTTCAAAATATCAAGATGACCATAATGTGCACAAGGATGTTTTCTGTAATTTAAGGGATCTAAAATGAGCGTTTATTGCGTTTCGACAGTATTTTTTGTGGGACATGAGAGCACCTCAGACGTATCGAATTGCATTTTGAATACGAAGCAAGTCTTTCTGATATCAAATAATTTTCATTTTTTGAAATTCACGATATAATACAAATTTTATGACAAATTATTAAAATTTGATATTTTTTTAAATTTTTGATATATAACAGTCGTCGAAATAAATGTTATAAATCTAATGATATATTCTTAAAGTGCACGAAAGGTCAACATTTTCAATTGATCGTCGGCTTTTCATCCCACCTACATACACTTTAAGTATAAATCATCAGATTTATAAAGTTTACTTCAAGTACTGTTAAATATCAAAAATATCAATTTTTAATGATTTGCCATAAAATGTGTATTACATTGCGAATTTGAAAAATCAAAATTATTTGATATCATCAGGACATTCTTCGTATTCAGAGTGCAATTCGATATGGCTGATGTGCTCTAATGTCCCACAATAAATACTGTCCAAACGTTCATACCCCTTCCCGTAAGTTTCAGATATCTACATACACTTTAAGTATAAATCATCAGATTTATAAAGTTTACTTCAAGTACTGTTAAATATCAAAATATCAATTTTAATGATTTGCCATAAAATGTGTATTACATTGCTAATTTCAAAAATTAAAATTATTTGATATCAGGACATTCTTCGTATTCAGAGTGCAATTCGATATGGCTGATGTGCTCTAATGTCCCACAATAAATACTGTCCAAACGTTCATACCCCTTCCCTTAAGTTTCAGATACCTACATACACCTTAAGTATAAATCATCAGATTTATAAAGTTTACTTCAAGTACTGTTAAATATCAAAAATATCAATTTTTAATGATTTGCCATAAAATGTGTATTACATTGCGAATTTCAAAAAATCAAAATTATTTGATATCAGAATGACATTCTTCGTATTCAGAGTGCAATTCGATATGGCTGATGTGCTCTAATGTCCCACAATAAATACTGTCCAAACGTTCATACCCCTTCCCTTAAGTTTCAGATATCTGTGACAGCAAATGATAGAGAAATCACCAAGTTTTGAAACACAGAGCAATGGAAAGAGCCGATTCAAAAGTTGTAATTTTCGCTTCAGAGTTCAGATAATAATTATCTGTAGGAGGTCCCATTGTCCCGGGCCCATTGTCCGCAGTACCATTCATATGCACTTTTAAGTAAAACTTACAGGTGTGTACCAGATTATGCATGAATCAGTGTGCTCTACAGTAATCATTGACAGAATTGTAACTTTTGAATCTATACTTTCCATTGCTTCGCATTTCATAACTTGCTGATTTGTGCATCATTTGCCATCACTGATATCTCAAATTAAAGAAAATATCCCTGCACACGCACATATGTGATGCAATCAAGCAAAATGAGTCGGATGTCGGGATTATTGATTTTGAGATATAATCAATAATAGTATTCAACTTCATTGGTATTGAGCAATACTAAAATGGCCATATCTCACATATGGTCACTTTTGATACAAGGTATGATTCATAAACGGCTACACAGTGCGGACTGTAGTGTATAACAGCCAAAATAGATAACACAAATTTTAAAATTGACAAAATACTTGAGAACAAATCATTTGTTTATAATCAGGTACTTGCCATTAATAAGTTATGTTGAATACGGTACTGATTATTTTGGAACAGCCATCCGTATTGTTTTACTTCTCTTACCAAATGTAATTGCGAAAGCTAGGCAGGCTGCAAAAGCATGCAAGACTTGTGGTGTGAAAACCGTCTTGTCTTTTATTATGAATATCAGTATTTAAAACGTACACATATTTAAATTTCACACTTTTGTAGTTCTTGTCTTGTACTTTTATATTCTGTAGAATAGTATATATATATTATACATTAGTTTTGTCTCAGGCTCGTTAGTGACATACCGTATATCGTCAAATAATCGTTAATCGCCCCCCCCCCCTCAAATAAAGGACCCCACCACTTTTTTCAACCAAGATGTTTCAAAAATTCTGATCTTGTGTAGTAAGCTTGCCAAGTTGCGCGCACATGGTCGATAATAGCGTCAATAATTGGCGAAAATATGGATCAGAAACGCGGAAGTGAGCCAGAAGTCAGTGTTTCTAGTTCATAGTTCGTCATTTTGGCGTGTGTTTTTAGTTTACCTAATGATTTTAACGGAAATTATCGTTCTAAAATTGACCTTGAATAAACGCCCCCCCCCCTTGGGAAAATGTAACGCCCTCGGGGGCGTTTATTTGATGAAATACGGTAGGATAGGCGCTGGTCACAGTATCGAATCGCACACGTAAAGGTAATCGTGCAAAGCGTACATGCAACTGTACAAGAGTGGTTTGTCAGCATGCTTGCAGCATAACCGCAAATAAGCATTGACATCACAGCCAAACTTGTGGTGAACGAAAGAATAAGTCTGTGCGTGTGAAAAATGAACTTTTAGGAAGTTGTCAAGAGTACCAAACACTGTAAAGTGGAAATTGGTGTGTTCCAAGCAGCTATTATGAAAATAATAACCTGACGAATTTGTACCTTTTGTGTAGAGGTCAATGTAGGCATGGAATCACAAATTTAAAAACGTGAAACGGTTGAAAATTGGCAAAGCTTGACAAATGGCACAGAAAATGTGCATGCAGTATCACGCAATTCACTTATTTTGTTGCTGTTCATCCACATTTATCAAAGACGGTTTATTCTAGTGCATTGATACTTCTTTGCACTCTTGCGACATTAATTTGTATGAATAATCTTTTGAGGTGAATCTGAGCGGTACCCGAGCTAGCGGTATTTGCCCTCTCAAATTGACCGATTTCAATCTTTTAATGATTGCTGATAGGAATCAATCTAAATAGATTGAAAAATAGATTGAAGTTGTCAATTGTTCTTGATTTCATCATCCAATCATGAGGGCTGTGATTTCTCTGGATTTCGGATTTAAAAAAGCATTATTCAGGGCTGTGATTGAAGGGTTTAAAAAAAAAAATAAAGGCAAATTGTTTGTGTTTTTAATATGCAAAGTGATAATTTTTGTTCATGTCATACTCTACCAATGATTTCAAAATGGATACAAATTTAATGCATTTTAAAGTCATTAATAGAGTATGGCATGAGCACAAATTATCACTTGGCATTTTAAAAACACAAACAATTTTTTTTGTAGGTCTACCATGAATGATCCTAGCATTACCTGTAGGTCCAAGGACACTCCAAAACCGATTAAAAATTTTTTTTTAATCTGCAGTGGTGCTTACATGCACAGTGTATTTTTGAAACTTCAAAGCGCATTTCGCGATCCACAGCATCATCCCCCCACTTTTCTCAAAAGAAGTTGAGATTTTTATATCACTGGAAACCTCCGACTACATAATGTTTATGTACAAAATTTTTTTTGCAGATTAACCCTAACCCTCCTGAATGCTACAAAATACTACTTGATATATGCGCTGTTCGTGCATGCATCCCACGTGGTGTGATGACGCAATCGCCCTAAGTCATATATAGGCGCGGTTTCGCTGGCCAGCGAAGCCCAAGACCCGTGGCAAAGTGTCGCCGACCGAGTGCTTGGCATGCGAGGGGTCTCGGGTTCGAATCCCATCCAGAGCAAACAACTTCTTTCCTTCTTTTCTCTCTTTATTCTTTCCTTCTTTCCCTTCCCGTCGCCAAAAAGCCCTTCTGAGGCGGTTAGGGTTAATTCGTTTAGCAAAGATATTGTGAAATTTAAATTTCGTTCTGGTATACCAGAAAGAAATTACAACACATTGTCTATGGAGCAGTGTAATACACATAATCATGCATATTAACTCGCAATACGCAAAATCGGAATCAACTGAAAGTTTTGTAATAAGGTTTTTTCGTGGATCTCTACTGAAAAATGTCTTAAAAAGAGGATGCTAGGATCACGAAATCCTCCTTAAACTTAAATAAAAGTAAAGAAACATTTACAAAAGTTGTACTCCATTTTATCCCATGAAATGGCCTCTCCTGTGATGCCAAATGTGCAGAAGCCCTCTTTTGGGACTAAAATTACCAAATATGAGGTTAATTTGATCAGAAATTAGAAGTCAAAAAAATTTTCAAAATATTTTTTTAAACTAGTAACTACTATACCATTCACAGTAGGTCTATTATGTTACATCTGTTATATCGCTCTCACAATTTGCCGACAATCACACATAGGCCTACCTTTGACTACATTTGCCGACAGTCACATCGTTTTGCCGACAGCAGTCAAATTTTGCCGACAAAATTGTGTATTGGGGGTGTCATACCCCCCCTAGCGTTGGCCCTGTTTGAAGCCAATCAATAAAAGCATGCAGGGCCTCTATTGGAATGGATTTGTCTCTAATTAAAGTCAGTGAAAGATTGAAAAACAATGAAAATCAATCCTTTCTACTGAAAATTCAATCAAAAAAGATTTACCCCAACTTTAATCGCTAAAAAAATTTAGAATCACTCCTTTTGATTGATAAAAAAGATTGAAAATTCAAATCGTTAGGCTGAATATACAGTCAAAAATGATTTGTCCCAAACTGCAAATAGCAATAGATTGATAAATAAATCTTTTTGATTGAATATTCAGTTGGAAATCTAAGAGACTGTGCTCAAATATTAAGAAAAATATAGCTAGCACCCACTCGGTCAGACATCCGGGAACATTATCCCCTTTGCACAAGCGCGCGCAATAGCAACCAGATCAATGAAGGGGAACTACACTTGCGCACACTGGTTTTATAAGGATATTTCCCTTGTGTGACGTCAGCCCGACCAAGAGAATTGGGAAAGGTATCCTAACCGTTATTTGCCATGCTCATTTACCTGATGTTGATATAAATCTGAAATCTTGAAAGTCTTATAAAGTGTCACATATAAATGGACCAATATAACATTTAAAATCTTTAAAGATCAAGTATTATTGAATTCGGTATTCTGCCATATTGGTTGAAGTATGTTTCTTGCTACTGGTCAGTACAATGTATCCCAGTACTACCTGCCGCACGGGTGTGGGGGGATATTTACGTGCTAGTCACTCACGATGGTTCGGAGTAACAGCCAAAAAAATGGTCAGTGCTGAGTTCACCCAAGCTTTGTTGCCTTCACCGACAGTTCAGCTATTCTCTAGAGCCTTATAACAAGCAAACATTGTACCAGTTTGCTGATATGTATCAGAGCCTTCAGCAAAGCAGGATTATATTAGAAACACTTTTATAAACCATTTTGGCTGTCCTCCCTTAGATGCACATACTTGATGTAGAAGCATCCACATAGTGATCCCTGACAATGCAACCCAGTATACAACTGCACTAGCGTGTATGTTGTACATACACAAGAAGAAGAAGAAAGCAAAATTCCCCTGGGAAGGGTGAACAAATTCTGGAGCAGGATTGGAATTGTCTCCCTCACCATACCAAATATTCTCATCCTTGATGGAGGTATATATTTTAGTATATATAATTAATGTAATGTGACTGCTCAGCGGCAGAAGTGGGTAATTGCAATAGCTACCATATGTAGCTGTCATGGCGAAATATTAAAATGGCACCTTTTGCCCTTACCCACTTCTGGCACTGAGCAGTCGAATGGTTTACGGTTCTGGCACTATCCTGTGTATCCGTGGGTACTCATGCTCGTTGGCGAACTTTGAAACCCCCCTTTTGAATCTCATTTTGCAAACTTTTCGTGATAAGCACCCCTATTTTTAGTGATTTTGTGAATTTTTTGCCCTGCTACATGACCAGCTGACAATGCCTCTATTTTCTAATATACCCCTTTTTGATGGAAACGCATAAATTAATACACGGCACCCGCGGTTGTATGCATCGTATAATTTATGTGATCTAAATGTAATGTGCGCCACTTGGAATAAAGAAACTTTGATTCGTTAATGAATTGAAAAAATGAAACTACAATGATTTATACATGAGATTGGTGAATAAAGAGCACCTTTTTTTCAATTTTATGAACAAGTTTATGAAAACCCCCCTTTTTACTGTATTTCTTGAATCGCGTTTCTTTATCTGCAAATACCCCTAATTTCGCGAAATTTTCGACGAGAATGAGTACCAGCGGATACACGGGAGTATGCAGGGGGGGCCGGCCAAGATTGGCTCAATTTTGACGTTGTCATTGGTTTTACACGTAAACACAAAAATGTCTCAAATTATTCCAAAACTGTACGTATGTTATTAAGCACTATTTTATCAGTCTAAATCCGTTGAGGTTCGCCAGTGAACCTCATTGTAAGTACTGTTTTTTAATTTTTTTGTATGAATAACGCATACGATATGTTACGATATATACTGAAAATTTCCTCACGTTTATGAATGAGAATCGTAGTGTAGTGGTTAGTAAGCTCGCCTCCCACGCATAAGGTCCCGAGATCGATTCTCCTCCCCGGCGGTGATTAAAAATTTTTCTTCTTCTTTTTTCTTTGAATTTAAAATTATTTATTTTCATGTGAAAATGTATATATTGCACTGGGAAATATATTTTGTGCTTTTTTTTTTTTTTTTTTTTCCACCCGGCCAATAGAGCTATAATCTGATTTTGGCTCCGGGAAAAAATAATTGCGTCCATCGTGCAGGCAGTGTTGCGTCATATTGTCTGTTTTGTTTACGCTTTTGGCTGTTGCCACATTGAATAATGTAGTCCACCATCGTCTGGGAGTATGTATGTGTAGGGGGAAAGGGGGTTGTGTGTTGGGAGTGCGATGTAGGTCTGTGAGGGTGTGCATTTGCCAAGGCAGTGGCGTAGCATCATAGGCACGGAGGGCATGTGCCCCCCCATTTAGAAAATCCCATAGGAAAATTGCCAAAAAACAGCTTGTGTCCCCCAATCAGACCCAGTGCCCCCCAATCATGGTGGGTGCCCCCCCCCCAATTGGATGACCCACACTACGCCACTGTGCCAAGGTATGTGATTGTGTAGGGGTGAGGGCGTGGGGTGTATATGTACCACACCGATGAAGTGTGTGTCTACATTTTGGGTTTTTATAACTTGTGTCTTTAATGCTGCCGTACTATAAAATATATATCTTGTGCAGCTGTGCCTAGTTCAGTGGATCTTGACCACCCTCTTAAAATATATATGAAATAAATGACATTTCTTTGAACATAATAAGTCTTTTATGCATTCTTGCCACATTTGTATGAATAATCTTTAAAGAAGTGAATATTACCGGGGAATATTAGTTTCAGTGTCAGGGCTAAAAGCCCTAAAACATTACTGTGGGACCATTGGTGTGCACAGGGGGGGCCGGCCAAGATTGGCTGAATTTTGACGTCGTCATTGGTTTTACACGTAAACACAAAAATGTCTCAAATTATTCCAAAACTGTACGTATGTTATTAAGCACTATTTTATCAGTCTAAATCCGTTGAGGTTCGCCAGTGAACCTCATTGTAAGTACTGTTTTTTTGATTTTTTGTATGAATAACGCACGATATGTTACGATATATACTGAAAATTTCCGCTGTGTGTATCAATGAGTTTACGTGGTGTAGTGGTTACTGAGCTCGCCTACCACGTAAAGGGTCCCGAGATCGATTCCCATCCCCGGAGATGAGTAAAAAATTTTCTTCTTCTTTTTTCTTTGAATTTAAAATTATTTATTTTCATGTGAAAATGTATACATTGCACTGGGAAATATATTTTGTGCATTTTTTTTCTGTAATGGGGCCCCCCGGCCAGTACAGCTCAAAACGGATCTTGGCTCCGGGAAAAAATAATTAAATCCATCGTGCAGGCAGTGTTGCCGTCATATTGTCTGTTTTGTTTACGCTTTTGGCTGTTGCCACATTGAATAATGTAGTCCACCATCGTCTGGGTGTGCACAAAAGGGGGTCACGTGCCCTCCTTATTTTTGTCAATCGAGGGAAGTGCACCAATTGGGGGGAAATTTTGTAAATTCGCTATTATTACGGCGAGTGAAGCGATCTTAGAATTTTTGAACAATCTGGGGAATTGAGACCCCACCCCCACTTTTAAAAACCAGTGGACACCACTGTGTGGGCCCACAGATTACTAATATTGAATGTTGTCATGCATATTTTAGCAAGTTTTAGCTCCAGCCTTATAAAAGTGTCGCATAGAACTGGACCGATGTAACATTAAAAGGGCATTTCGTGATCCACAGCCTGACTACTAGGGGAGCTAGAAGCACCTTCTTTGCACCTCTACCCCCCCCCCCCCAAAAAAACAACAACCAAACCAGCTTTTTTAGATTCCTGAGATGACCCCAAAACATAATGTTCCCAAAAATATAAACTGGCCGCAAGATGGCCGCCAGATCGGATCAACTTCAAATTTGACCTGACCTTTCACCTTGGATGACCTTTGCGGTTTTGTACTCTTCAAGTGTCAGGAATCAGTTTTCCCGAGACAATTGGAGCAACTTTAACTTTGACCTGACCTTTGACCTCAGATGACCTTTGCAATTTCATACTTTCCAAGTGCTGGGATTGTTGTCCCCGAGTTACAGCCTGATCCAAGCAACTTTCAATTTGACCTTCCCTTTGACCTCCGATGACCTTTGCAGTTTCATACTCCCCAAGTGTCAGGAATCATTTCCCCCCGAGTTCAATCTCAATCGGAGCAACTTAACAATTGACCTGACCTTTTGCCTCAGATAACCTTTACACTTTCATACTCTCCCAAGTCGGATCATTTTCCGCAAGTTAGGCCAAAAACAAAAGATGTTTGATTGCCCTCAAGTTCAACCAACTGACCCTAATTTTTGGATGACCTTTACGGTGTTATTCTCTAGTGTCAGGGATCAATTGGCAAGTTACAGCCCGATCGTAACAACTTTAAATTTTATCTGACCTTTGACCTCTGATGACCTTTGCAGTTTCATATTCCCCAAGTGCAGAGGATTGTTTCTGGTGAGTTACAGGCCAATCAAAACAACTTTAAATTTGACCTGACCTTTGACCTAGTCATGACCTTTGTGATTTCATACTCCCCAAGTCAAGTGTCAGTGATCAATTTCCCCGAGTTCTGAGCAACTTTGAATTTGACCTGATCAATTTCCCCGAGTTCTGAGCAACTTTGAATTTGACCTGACCAGGCAGTGCTAGGGGGGGGGGGGCAAGGGGAATGACCAAATGTAGGGAGTCACAAGATGATCACAGGTAGTGCGTTTATTTTATTCAAAAAGACTGATTTCAATCAATTTTAGCCTGTTTAAGGGGTGGGGGGGGGGTCATAACATTTTTGTTGACGAAATAGGGGGGTCACAATTTTATTGACGCTGACTTTTTGTAAATTTGGGACCCCCCTCCCTTCTGAAGAAAATGCCAGACCTAAGATTTTCTAAAACAAATTTGACGATATTTTTGCTATTTTTTTGATATTTGTACCACTTTCCAGGTATAAAAATCTCAACTTTCTTAAAAAGTTGAGATTTGTATAGGCTACCACTGGAAACCTCTCTGGCTACATAATGTTTATATGTACAACAAATTAGATTAGCCTAATTCGTTTCGCAAAAATATCATGAAATTTGAATTACGTTCTGGTAGGCCCCGTGGTAGGTCTACACCAGAACGAACTTGATACCAGGCCCCCTGGTGATTACAGCACATTCATGACATGGAGCAGTGCAATATCCCTGGTGCAATACACATAATCATGCATGGGTAGTTGTAAATCTAGTAACGTATCGAAACGTATGGAAACGTATGGAAATGGATGAAAAAGGATGGAAATGGATGGAAATAGGACAGGAACGGATCGAAAAGGATGAAAATGGGTCGGAATAAATCAAAATATGACTCGAACATCTCAAAATGAGTACAATAAGAGCTCAAATTCGTCAAAATGTGTTTCACCGTCGGTCAAAAAAACAAAGCTCGTCTCCGAAGACTTCACCACTAGCTAGTGCTAGGCGATACGTGATACCAATAGCTTCTCGCATGCTTTAAGGGATCTAGAATGAGCGTTTATTGCGTTTCGACAGTATTTTTTGTGGGACATGAGAGCACCTCAGACCTATCGAATTGCATTCTGAATACGAAGCATGTCTGTCTGATATCAAATAATTTTCATTTTTCAAAATCACTATATAATACAAATTTTATGACAAAATATAAAAATTTGATATTTTTCAAATTTTTTGATATATAACAGTCCTCGAAGTAAATTATATAAATCTAATGATATATTCTTAAAGTGTATGTAGCATGTGAGGAAAAGCCGACGGTCAATTGAAAATTTTGACCTCTCATATTAAAGATATGGATTTTTTTCCCAAAAAGACCTAATTTTTTTTGAAAAAAAAAAAAAAAAAATCCATATCTTCAATACGAAAGGTCAACATTTTCAATTGATCGTCGGCTTTTCATCCCACCTACATACACTTAAGGTATAAATCATCAGATTTATCAAGTTTACTTCGAGTACTGTTAAATATCAAAATATCAATTTTAATGATTTGCCATAAAATGTGTATTAAATTGCGAATTTCAAAAATCAAAATTATTTGATATCAGAAGGACATTCTTTGTATTCAGAATGCAATTCGATATGTCTGATGTGCTCTAATGTCCCAAAATAAATACTGTCCAAACGTTCATACCCCAGCCCTTAAGCGGCATGGAAAACACTACCAAGTTTCTTCAACTTCATTTAATTATTCAATCAATACACTCTCTTTCCAGTGGCGGCACCAGGGGGGGAATGGGGAAAATGCGCCCCAGTCAGAACTCTTGTCCCCCTGTTTCTCCCTCTTTATTTTTTTCTTTCTTTCTTTATTTCTTTATTACTTCCTTTCTTTCTTTACTTTTCTTTCTTTCTTTCTTTCTTTCTTTCTTTCTTTCTTTCTTTCTTTTTTCTTTCTTTCTTTTTCTTTTTTTCTTTCTTTCTTTCTTTCTTTCTTTTTTTTTTTTTTTTTTTTTTTTCTTTCTTTTTTTTTCTTTCTTTCTTTCTTTCTTTCTTTCTTTATTTCATGGGGGTTATACCTACGTTAATTTCTTTCTCATTCTTTCTCTCTCTCTCATTAAATTTTGATTCTTATTGCTTTTTTTGGCCTTTTCCTTTTCTTTCTTTCTCTTTCTTTTTGTGTCTTTTTTCTTATATTTGGTATTTTGTCTTTCATTTTTCGTTTTCTTTCTTTTCTTATCCTGTGTCTTCATTTATTTTTTTTGTCTTCCCTATTTTTGAATTTCTTTCTTTCTTGCTTTTTCTTTTCATGCAAATAAAATTCAAATAATGGAAGGAAAAAAGAACAATAAGAAACTTAATAGAAAGAAAGAAAGAATCAATTTTCTTTTAATTAATCAATTAACGCATGAAGGAAAAGAAAGAAAGAACAAATTATTATTCTTTAATTAGTATTAAAAGATATTAATTAATTAATTAAATAAACAGTTGTACTTCATTTTTCTCAATGACATTACCATGTGTTGTAATTTCGTTCTGGTGTAGTTCGCAAGGCAAACTTAAAAAACGGGCAAACAGACACATCATTTATCGGTATGACATTTTTGTTATTGGTGATGCCCTATCTAAGTTTGCACTGAAGTGCCATCTCAGTTTTGGTGCGCCGACTTGGATCATGTGCTGATGATTTTTTATTTATTCTGGATAAGTAACGAAGTATTTATTACAATTTCAAGCATAGGAGTTTAGGTAAGAAGTACAAGAAGCTGTGTAATTAATATTATGACAAACATGCAACTATTTAAGCTACAGGAGCCTTGTATTTTTTAGTACAAACTCTAATTGAAATCATGCATTTGCGTTGCACTAGCTTTTTGTATACACTTCGTCCCATACCGTTGTGCAGAGCTACTACGGTATGGGTTCCCTGTACTAGTTCTGGTGCACCAGAACGAAATTCAAATTTCACGATATCTTTGCTAAACGAATTAATCTGCAAGAATTTTTTGTACATAAACATTATGTAGCCAGAGGTTTCCAGTGATATAAAAAATCTCAATTTTTTTGTGAAAAGGGGGGGATGAGGCTGTAGATCACGAAATGCCCTTTTAATAAACTCCACGCATTCTTTTACCGCCCAAGTCTAAAATCATAAAATGATGACCTCGGTGACCTTGACCCACTAACCAAAACTAACTTTTGCATAATGAAAATCCTCCGGTCACAATCAACACACTCTCCTCCATGCAATTAGCTACAATTACTAGATGCATAAACTTAGGGCTCAATGCTCTGTACTGCTTGGGTGACGTGCTCTCCCTATGCGCCGGTGATTTGAAAATCTCTTCGTTTATTTTGTACGTTTTTGCGAGTACCTTTGCATCAATTTCGATCCATGTTGGAATATTTTGACCCGTTATCATCCATTCTTACCCATTTCCATCCGTTCCTACCCATTTCCATCCTTTTTCATCCATTTCCACCCGTTTCCATACGTTTCGATACGTTACTAGATATTAACATAGTCAGAATCAACTGAAATTTTGGAAATAAGCTTTTTTCGTTGAGATCTAATGAAAAATGCCATATTAAAGCATGATCATGATGATAAGGGGGCTGGCATTTGCTTCGGCAAGCAGGGGGTCCCAAATATATCGGTGACCGGAGTCAATTTTGTATGACCCCCCCCCCCTATCACAGGCAAATTTTTTTTACGACCCCCTTAGGGGTGGTGCAATAATTATGTGTACCCCGGGGTGGTGAATTATAGGGGGGGGGGGGCAAAGATTTTTTGGCAGGCCAAAAGGGGGGGGGCAAGCATTTATTGGCAGGTCAAAAGGGGGGGTCAAGCGATTGCTGGTCTATAGAGGGGGGGGGCAAGCAACTTTTGGCACATATATTTTGGGCATCGTTTCTATATAACGCCCTATTAAAAAGGCGTAGGAAAACATTCAAATATGCAAAATTTCCCGGGGGGGGGCACTTCCATGACAGATATGCATCATGTGCCTCAGGATAGACCCCTTTTCAAACCGGCTTGTACCCAATGACCCCCTTTTTTGTGTTATGGTCCTACCTATTACCCAATGACCCCCTTTAAAAAAATTCATGTACTCAATGACCCCCTTTTCTATTTCCTGCTATACCCAATGACCCCCCTTTTTATTCCCAAATTTAGGTGGTATTTGTGTTCTCCTCCAGAAATAATGAGATTTTTCACATTTCCAAGGTGGCCAAGTTGTTTTTACGCAGTTTGGCACATATTTATGTGTACTTAATGATACTCTTTTGGCAATCCTGTACTCAATGACTCCCATTTAACTTTTTGTTACCCCAATGACCATCCTTTTTTCAAAGTTTCATACCGAATGACCCCATTTTTATTCAGGTTGTGTACTGAATGACCCCATAGTTTTGTAATTGTACATTTGACCTGAATACCCCCTACTTTTAACATGGCCGAGGCACATCCCTGCCATTTCAGATAGGGAGTGCCTCCCCCGGGAAAATTTCCCTGCTTACTGCGCTCGCATTATATGAAAAGACAATTTAAGGCGAGTGAAAGTCGATTCCGAGTTTATCGTCCCCCGCCCGCGTCACTTTTTGGACACCAAAAACACCCGCGTCAAATTTTCAAAAATGCCAAAATAATTCATTATTTTCAAAGTATCAGGGTTTTCACCAGTTTTAGCAATTGGAAACATATATTTTTGTTTGTAAAACATATAAATTTATAACTTGGAACCAAAACCAGGCTCTTTTCTAACTTTTCTAGTCCCTACCCATATAAAAACATGTTTATAAATAACATGTATGAGTGTGGCTTTAAATCAACACGCACTTTAGGTCAATAATGAAATCTGATGAAATAATGAAAAAAGAAAAATGAAAAAGTCACCTCACCAACCTGGGAAAAAAAAGGGACGATAAACTCGGAATTGACTTTCATTGGCCTAAGGTTTTAAATTCGGGTTCCCCAAAATCTTGCATGTGTAAGGGGGGGGGGGCAAAGATTTTTTGGCACATCAAAAGGGGGGCAAAGGTTTTTGGCACGTCGAAAGGGGGGGCAAAGATTTGTTGGCACGGCCAGGGGGGGGCAAGCAATTTTTGGCAGACCATTTTGAGAATTCACCACCCCGGGGGTACACCCGCCCTCAATAATTCTATAACCCCCCCCCCCCTATTTTGGGGTGTTAAAAATTATAACCCCCCGTATTTTTGGGACCCCCCCCCCCTTCCGAGGATGCTACTAGGATCACGAAATACCAGGCGAATAAACCTTTTACACTGTTACCACTTAGTCCACTTAGGCCTACGAAATGTGTATCGGCGGGGAAATTCCCCAGCCCATGCAAAAAAATCTGGTTCTCGACGAAGTTCTTTTTATTCACATTCGTATTTAATGCTACTAACGTGCAAACGATAAGCAGCCTATAACCAGCCATATGGTTACAAAAGCTGAACTAAACATCATACATCGCTGAGCGCGATAGCGAGTGAGATCAACTGAGCCACTGATAGCTTGCTTTTTGTTACATTGGGGAACAGCGCGCTATTTCATTGGTCAAATACAAATCGCTCATCGCTCAATGATGGGAGTATAGAACACCGGAATCCTTTCCCTCTATGGCCATGATGCTGTTTTCATCAGGGTTTTCATGATGTACACAGTCACAAAGGACACACAGTCACACAGGTATGAAAGTTTATATTTCTGATGATAAATCATTCTCCGCTAGTTTGCACTGTGACAGTGCCAACAACTGTAAGTAAAACATCCCAGTCAATGAGGACGGGGCCTCCGGCCCTTGGGCCTGGGGGCGGGGCACAGATAGTTCACCACGTAAACTTGTAGGCCCCCCCCCCCCTATGGCTCAAAATTCGGACCGCTCGCAGATGGACAGATAGGCTAGTATCAGTTTGTGAATGAGGACTTCGTGTAAGTTCCTTGTACTAGGGCACAGAGTCACTTGCGGAGTACAACACTGAACCGCCACCGACATGACAAGTACTAGTAGTTCACCACGTAAACTTGTATGGCATCAGTTCCGGGCATCAGTTCCTTGTAGTTGTACTAGATTACAAGTTATTTAACAGGGGTGCAAATTGTGATTTCTTCCTCAGGAGCAAGGTTTTTAGGCTCAAGATTTCCTCAATCCAGTGGCGTAGATTTCTTGTTGACATCGGGGGGGGGGATGATGGGGTTGGAAAATTGTTCTTGAAGTAGGGGAGAGTGGGGAGTGTTCACCCTAGGGGCAGGTTCGCCTACCCCTTGTTTCTCAGCACTACGACTATCGGGGAATTTGGTAATGGCAAAATTAGTCACATAGGTCATTATAAACTTCTCATATTAGCTATGCGACATAATAGAGACGTGTTCATCAAACTACAAAAAAAAAAAAAAATTACACCAAAACGTAATTTTTTCTTGCATTCATAATGTTGTATTTATCATTGATACATAAATACAGATGGTTTTAATGGAAATCTGTATTGGGAACAGGGGATAAATTGTCAAAGATTTAATGCAGTTATAAACTCCTTATTCGATTTGTATTTTGCATACCCTGAAGAAAATACAAAAATGTGCACAAGGGGCACGTTCGCCCTTTTGAGGATGGGGCATGTTCACCCTATAGGCCCTATCTTTCCCGGGCGGACTTACCACAAACTGGAGGGCGGATCGACCTGCCCCATCAGCGTATTTTGCAAAATATTGATAATTATACCATTAAACAAGGAAAAACTACTGAAAAGCATGTTTTTAAAGTGGTATCAGTATTACTCATACCACCGTTTATGTCCTAATCCATAATCTCCCCGAAGTTGTAAACATGATAAGTTTAAGTTCACTTTGGACCCCTACATTTTACCCCGGGATTTTACCCTGACCCAACCCCTGCAACAAATTTAGCGACTCCCCTAGAGAATGAATGCCGTATACTCTTGCTAAATGTTTGCATTGGATATGTTATTGTTATGCAATGTTTAAACCTTTTTTGTGATTAGGGTGAACTTACCCCACCATATGGGCGAACCTGCCCCAATATGGGGCAAGTTCGCCACTTTGCAAAACTTTTTTGTTTGCTCTATCCTGTTGCTATTGTAAGGCCTTTAGTTCTGGGATTGTGGCAGCTAAGACATAGGGCTTTGAAGTTTCACATGGGCTAATCAGGTCATCCCTAACCTTAAAATTGACATCGCTAGGCTGGTCAGAAAAAAATAGGGCGAACACTCTCCGCTCTCCCCTAATGCAAATCTAACACTTTTTGGTGACAAAATATGTTCATGCTACAAATGCGCGCGAAAAAATTTACCATATTGAAGCAAAAATGGTAAAATATGATTTAAAAGTGGAATAAACTTGTGAGAAGCGCACAAAATTTGGCACTTTGGGGGCTAAAAATAAAATGGCCAAATATGAGATCAATTTGGTCAAAACCCACATACAGGCATCAACAGGGGGGGGGATGAGTGTATGGAGTGATGACGTGACGAGGAAGTTTCTCGAAAGCGCTCCCGTAAGTGAAATAAACAAGTACCGGTAGTGTTGAAGTATAATTTATTAAATCACTTTCATATCCCTGGGTTGCATGATTAAAGGCCCCAGTGACCGGCCCATGGTCAAAAACAAAAGTGTCTGGGGGGTGGGGGCAAAGTGAAGTTCAGGGGGGGGGGGGGCAAAATCGACAAATTTTGCGCAAAACGGCCAGCAAAAAGTGGAAATTTAGGGTTTGTCTCAAATTGGGGGCAAGAAAAATATCGGGGGGGGGGGGGTAAATGCCCCCTTTCCCCCTCCCCCCAGGAGTATTTCGTGATCCTAGCATCCTATTTTTAATAACATTTTTCAGTAGATATCAAAAAAAAAGCTTATTTCCAAAATTTCAGTTGATTCTGTTGCATTTGCGAGTTATGCATGATTCATATTGAAAACTTTGGTGCATATGCTCACGCCACTTTCAAAAGGTTTTTTTAACACAGGAAAATTTATTTAAATGTTGACTTTTCTACTGTGTACACCCTTCCAATAAGCTAATACAGGCTGTATCAAAATGATTGGTACCCATCAATTTTGATGTCTATTAAGAAACCTGCCTCTTCTAAATGCAACATTTGATTCTTCTGAAATGTCCAGAATGTAAAGTCGTAAGACTTTTTATACAATTAATCTACACATTATTTGGATCTTATGTTGGATTTTGATGTGTTAGACTGATTCATTATCGATGAAAACTGATGGGTACCAATCATTTTGATACAGCTTGTATTTATGTTTTGGATGATCAGTCAAGATTAATAGGAACATTTTCACAGGAAAATTTTCTGGACATGTGACACCCATGGGCGCAGACATAATATAGCATTATGGAATGTGACCCCGAGCACAGCGGGTGGTCTTCCAATGTATTTGAATAGGAAGAATGTCTCCTTCGATGCAAAATAAGTTACTTGTTGGAAGTTAATAATGTTATAATAAGAGTTTCCGTAGATATTTTTTCCGTAGGTAAATATTTTTGAAATTACGTTTTGATTATATTGTGAAGAAATTAAGATTGCATAACTTTCAATAATATTGCAATGCACAAATTTGAAAATTTCTATCAAAACTGCGGCCAAAAATACTATTCCAATTCATAATAAGACTTGAATAGCGAGGTCCCCGCCGGGGGTCATGGATCAGGCTCGAGGTTACACTCACATTGATATGCATTGGTCACATGTTCAGAAAATTTTCCCGTGAAAATTTTCCTATTAATGTTGACTGATGATGGATGTTGAATTCACATAATTGATGTAACGGCACACGATTAATTTTTGTGCCTTGATTTGATATTGATTTGGGGAATTTTTGCTTTATTGCAATCATGATTTTTAAATTAGACCCACTCTTGTTATGTCTGTTTAAAATATATGTTTGTTAAGTGAAACTGTGCCCATTGGCCACGCTCGCAGTTTTGTTTTCGTTTTGGAATCAGACACAATTTTGGGTCAATCCTTCATGTAATTATTTCGTGTAAGCTAATCCTAACCCTAATCCTAACCCTAAACTAACCGTAACCCTAAACCTAATTTCGTGTATAATTACATGAAGGAGTAACCCAATTTTGAGACAAAAGAATATTAAAGTCAACAAGTCATTGCTTATTAAAAATTCTTAGACCATGCTTATTTTTTCAGTTTTTATGCAACTTAAAGATGAAGCCCCTTAAGTTCCTTAGGTTAAAATGTATCCATGTAAATTTTGTTCTGTCTGTCATCAAAGTAACAGGTGGAAGTCAAGGCAGTACTTCTGTGGAGAACTGGCCAACAGGACTTCCTGTTTAAAGTTTTCTTTGTAACTTAATATGAAGTTCTTACAAAATGTAGATTTGTGTTCATGTATATTTTGATGAAATGACAAGGGACAAATGTTTTGAAATTCTGGCCCTGGCATATGCACATTTTATTATCATGGAATGTAACATTTTATGTCAGGGTGCTAGTGACCTTCTCTGTCCAGACAGGGGATTATTAGCAAAGATCCTAAATTTTTTAGGATCTTTGGATTAAGACACCACATGCCCATTCAGTCAACATGTTCAGGGGTTGTCCTTCACATGCTTGTTTTGTCATATGGTTTTGTTTTCTATCAAAAACATTTGTTCCCACATTTCATTGTATATCAATTATTGGTTTTGTTTTTGTTGTTTTTGATGTAACTTTCCTCACTATTATTTCTGTAGTTTTGACATAGTAAGGTATTAAGAGTAGCATTGTGGTTTTAGATTTTGTAGCTGAATTTTGCATTCAGTTGACATAAACATCTCAAAAAGTAACTAACCCCCTTAAATAATGGCCATTATTCAAAAAAGGGCTATTGTATTACAAATCTGTAAAATGCGTTGGAAGCAGAATTTATTTCTGCACATTTTGACACCTCATTTGATATGATAGTCCAGAAAACAATAAAACACCGGTCAATTTAATGTAGTTAGGTCCAGATTTGAAAGTTGCACTTACATACAATACAAAAACACTCAGATATCATTACACAGATTTCCTTCCATTATACTAAGTACAAAATTACTACATGTACAATTTACTGCAACTTTCAAATCTTGGGTTACATTGATTTAAATGTACGCTGTGACATCAATATCTAGTCAATTGCTACAAATGAGGTGTCAAAATGTGCGGAAATAAATTTTACAGATTTCTAATACAATCGCTTGTTTTTGAATAATGGTCATTATTTAAGAGGGTTAGTTACTTTTTTTGAGATGCTTATATAGGCCCAAACGATGAGGACATGTGTTAGCAACTATTTTATACTGTTGCGATTTGGTAGTTCACAGCATCTTGTGAATGGTTGAGAGCTTTGACAAAAATTACATTAATCATTTCATAGCGAGTGTGTAGATGAATTAAAATATCACAGATATACAGGCTGAGTCAAAAAGAAGTAAACTCATGTTTGAGGGGCTGTAACTCAAGATATGCAAGGAATCTGCTAAAAATGAAAATACCACTGGAAAGAGCAAATTCTACACGTCTAAATAAAAAAGGAATTGTTGCAATTGCAGACAGCAAACTCGAGTTATACTCATTTCAATACAACCACCCATTTTTGTAGCTGCACACGGTTTCACTTCCCAAGCAGGGGCATACCTCTTATATTGATTGGTAAGGCGCGATATTCAAATGCAAATAAAGTTCTGTGGCAGGTGTGGTTTCGATCAATAATTCCTACATGTTAAAGGGCTCTTTTCAATATGAATTTTACCTCATTGCACTACATTATAATACAACGGGCCAAATGACAACATGGCACCACAATTTACCATGACGGGAGCGCACGTTTCTGTCGACGAAGTAAGAGTCCCACTGAAGTTCAGCGTCTTTTTCGTCTCCAATTTCCTACAGCTAACCGGGTTTCATGTAAGGTAGCAGTATATAAAAATGTGAACAAGCTCAATGTGCATGGGACACTAAGGAACAGACAGCCGGAAGCTTCAGGCAGACCACAAACTGCTAGATCACAAGTGACAAGTGACCATTGCTAGAGTTAGACATGCGTTACAGCAAGACCAAAGATCAGCTCAATCCTTTACCCAACATTCCCCAATCAAGCTTCTGCTGGATCGTTCATAAAGACTTGAATTGGTATCCCTACAAACTATAGTACCGTAATGGACTTTGTTGAATATTAATTAAAAGCAAAAGTTGTCTTTTCAACAATAAATCCTGTTAGCACTTTGCTGATTCGTCGAGATTGAAATGGATGAAAATCAATCAACCGTGTGCAGCTACAAAAATGGGTGGTTGTATTCAAATGAGTATAACTTTAGTTTGCTGTGAGCAATTTCAACAATTCTTTTTTTTTTTAGACGTATAGAATTTGCTCTTTCCAGTGGTATTTATATTTTTAGCAGATTATTTGCAGATCTCGAGTTGCAGCCCCTCAAACATGAGTTTACTTCTTTTTGACTCAGCCTGTACATGTTGTTTTGTAGGTCCTGTGGTTCTTGAGTTATGTTGTAAAGAGGGCTAAAACAACAACACTTTTGATAAACATACATAACTCATTAGGCAAAAAAAAAAAGGTTTGTCTCAAAGCTCACGAGAAATTTAAAAACAAATGCGAAATGCGATTTTTTTTTTTTTTTTTTTATTCCGACTTTTTTTCATGGTTTTTGAGAAAAAAGTCTGATTTGCGCCGATATTATCTGGAAAAAACTAACAAAAAATTTTTTTTTTAATAAAAAAAAATTCCGCATTTGTTTTTTGTCAAATCGTGGGATTTTACAAACGCCCGCGCAAGCTTTGAGACGAACCTTTTTTTTTTGGCCTTAACAACAATAAATCAAGCAAGTTTTAAAAGTATATGATTTGTAGAATGAGTATTGCAATACACCAAAGCAGGGGCGGCAGGGTATTTTGATAGGGGGCAAAACAATTTGGAATATTTTTATGCGGCGCGAAAGCGGTGCCCGTCGCGCTTGCGCGACGCAGGGGGGTGTGTGAGGGGGGATGTGTCCACCTCAGAATTTTTTCAAAATGAAAGCACAAATGAAGCCATTTGATGCACCATTTTCACCCTTTTTAGGGTTATTTATTTACTTTCCAACCGCATATTTTTATGGATTTCATTCACAGGCCGGGCCCGACTTTCAGCCCGCTGGTTTTAGGCATGGACCTTCTCAATTAGTAAATGCAGCACTTTTTGGCAACAAATTAAGTTCATGGTACAAATGTGTACAAAGTGAAATATGGTGGAAACATTAACCACATTCAACCCCGGGCCACAATTACCCCAGTCTCCCTACACGTCACCTCCAATGTGGGAGTTCCGCCTCCCGAACACCGGGAAGACTATGGACCTTTTCTTTGTGGTCAGTTCATATATATATATTCAACTATAAAAATAAAATGTTAATTTTATATCAGTCAGTGTAAAGCCGAATAAAAACTAAAACATGTTTCTCGTCCCCTACCGCTTCCTTTTTTAAGGTTGCTTCAATTTTATTTATTTATTTTTTCATAGAGTTATAACATTTTTTTAACATGTCTAGGAAGTTGAGATGCTTTATAGCCTCCCTAATATAAAAGAAACACTTTTGGAAGGTTTTCTTTTGAGGGGGCTTACCTACCAGAAAGAACAATTTTTACTCTGCCTAAAAAAGGTGACAAAACTTTATCATCGTCATCATAATTATTATAATAATTATTTCAGGTCATTTGCACCATAGGTACTCAAATACCTATGTTTGCACCAATTTCCATTTGGCATGTTTGGTAAATAGTTGGACCCATTTCCATTTTAAGGCACATTTCGACCCATTTCCACTAGCTTCTACATATGCTTTGACTCTCTACAAAATATTATTTTCAAACACCCATTTCTGAACATACATTATTGATGATATCATGATTCATGATAGACTGGTAGGCCTATAGACTGAATGTACAATTCACTATAGGCTTGACTGCAAGTTTATTTTGCATAACAAAACTGCATAAACCAATTATATCAGACTAGTATTACCAGGCAGGCAGGCAATACAAAAACATTTTAAACTTGAACTTCTACAATTTCATGTCTAATTGACCTCAATTGACCGGTAATTGACTAACTCCAAAGTGTGCAACACAACGCCTTTCTTTTTCCACTATCAGTATCAGACATTTCCTCAATTGAGACATATTATATGACATTCTGAAATGATAAATATAAACACAGACATCCTTGGGACATAAAATATATACCGGGTATATACCACAAGTCACATAACATAATAACATCTTCCAGTACACAGTTCTTTAAATCCAATATACTAGTATTTGTATACCCATAGAATGACCTTTTAAGTCTCTTGGGTAAAAAATCCCATACTCTCTAACTGGATGTCAACTTCGAGCTATATTTATTGAATGGAGGTTATTGAACTTTGCCATAGGAGATGAGATCATTTTGGCTCAATAGTATCTTATTATTATTATTATAGTATCTCATCACAGATCTTCTTCTTCTTCCTTATAAGTGCCTCCCTCATATGTATGAGTATTATCGGCAAGTTTATTTTGCATAACAGAAAGTGCATAAAACTGCATAACTGCATAATGGGATTTGCAGACTAAAAAGGACAGAGGACTTGGGGAGTTATTCATCCCTAGGAGTTACTTTTGAGCCAAAATGATCTCATCTCCTATGGCAAAGTTCAATAACCTCCATTCAATAAATATAGCTCAAGACCTCCAGTTAAAAAGTATGGGATTTTTTACCCAACAGACTCAAAGGTCATTCTATGCGTGTACCGCAAGTATATTGGGTTTAAAGAACTGTGCACTGAAAGATGTTATTATGTTACATGTCACTAGAAGTCTTGTGGCATCACAGATATTGGTGGCATCATAGACTCTGAACAGAGTCTATGGTGGCATGGTATAATTGTTTTAACAGGCCTGCTATTGTCCCAAGGATGTCTGTGTTTATATAATCATTTCAGAATGTCATATTTATTTAAAATAAAAATTCCTTTAAAAAAGGAATGGGGGCCCAACTGTTTGGATACTTTTTTTTCTCTTTAAAACAATAATGTAATATTAGCATAGAAAGAAGTCCATTAATTTTGTATTTTAAACAAAGAATATCGCACAACATTTTATCCCGAACATATCAGAAAACAATAATAAAATAAAATCCAAGCAAATTGTGGTTTTATTTCTAAGCTGGGCATACTTTTAAGCAAAACAGTTATGAAGTAAATCTAGCAAGACCGAAATTAGACGCTCTTTGCAAAGTCAAGCCAAACAAGGGAAATGTGTCTGATTGGGGAAGGTGTTCTGACAATCCAAATATAAACTTAGTCCACCTCAAATGACCTGTAACAATTTGTGATTGACATTACTTAATTCACCTCGGATGACTTTGATCTGACATTCAACTTTTTCGTTCTTACACCAATCATATCCATAACAATTTAACTCTTACAACTTCCTGTCAACTCTCTAATTTAAAACTCTAAATTTCTGTCTGTTTGCCTTTTCTGTCTACAGTTTGTTACAATTATTATGATAAGCAAACATTGCTGGGTAGATAACAGGATTTAGTTATTTACTTAATCCAATCATGGAGGTAGTATAGCTACAACCTTGGCGAAAAATGTTGCCACACCTGAGCGTTAATTGGTAACATCCTTCCCGCTCCCCTATTGCAATGTTGATTTGGACAAAATCGTCATCATTTCTACATTACAGTCTCCCAACATTGGAAAATGGGGGGTGGGGGGGTGGGGAAGGGCAAGTGTAATCTGAATGTGCATTTGCAACTATTATACAAAATAATACGGAACTATCCCATATTTAGCTTCGATTGCGTGCTTTTAACACCAGAACGTGCTGGTGTGGCCCTGGTGTGGCAACGAATTTCCGCCAGAGTTGTAGCAGGCTTACTACCTCCATGATCCAATCATGGCAATAACGTCAATTTTGGTCTTCAGTGTTTTAAAATACAACAATGTAGAACATGTATAATTAATATGCCGTGTTGTTTGCATACAGTTTTCCGCCCAATTGTGCCACCATATTGCAACTTTGGCAATAACCGCTATATAGATTCTATGGTAATTAGCAAACAAAAGCCATCAGTAGAGTCCTCGTTAATTGATTTTATCACTATGGACCACAATAGTCTCATCCCAATGGCATAGTCCAATAACCTCAATTACATAATCATAGTGCAAAATTTACCTCAAGTTGCAGAGTATGAGTTTGTGTACCCAAATTTTCAAAGGATGAAAGTAGGCCTACAAATGTATTAGGGCTTAAGAACTGTTCCCATGATAGATGAGCATGTTGTGGATCCTAGTGTATGGTCAAATGTCACCGTCTATCGGGTTTCTAAGGCACACGGTAAACTGGTTGAACCCATACAAAGGTCAGGATTTATTTGGTGTTTTTATAAATCCTAATTTTGTATTTTAAACAAAGAATATACGCTCACCATTTTATCCTGTGCATATCAGAAAACAATAATAAAATAAAATCCAAGCAAATTGTGGTTTTATTTCTGAGCTGGGCATAATTTTAGCAAAACAATTGCGAAGTCAATCTAGCAAGAGTGAAATTAGATGCTTTTCACAAAGAATCACAAAGTCATGCCTATATTTTGGCGCCTCCGTAGAGGGCGCCAAAAATGAGGAAATGTCTGATAGTGGAGTCTATGTACATGTATGGTTTTGGAGTTAGTCAAATTAATTAAGGTATTTTAATACCTTAAAAGATTAATTAGTCATGAAATTGTAGAAGTTTTCTAATGCATAATTATGAGCGCTCAAGCCCCAGGAGAGTTTAAATTGGGGGGGGGGGGTTAGCAAGCCAAAATGGGGGGGGGGTAATTTTGCAAGCCGAAGAAGTAAAGAGGAAGCACTTTCATGGACCACCATTTAAATAAAAATGCTTTAAAAGGCTTATAAAACAGGGCAGAAACACTTCCAAAAAATGGAGGAGGGGCTTTTTTAAAATTGAAAATAGGTGTAGGTCTAAATAGGCCTACCCATATCTGGCCTTGTATTTAGCGTATGCAATAGTGCTTGAAAAAAGGAGGATGATTGCCACCAGGAACCCCGAATCTAGCATGAGTACCCATAAAATCCTGCAGACCCCCCCCCCCCCCTATACTTTATAGTAATAAACTGAAATCCATAATTTCATCAAATTTGCATTGAGCAGCAGCTTAAAACTAATTTGGTAGGCCAAGGCTGAAGGTTTCAACCTCTCATTTTAATTTAAAACAATAAAGAGAACACTAATATCTGGAAATCATATATACTTGACAACATTTTTATGAGTATAACATTAATGTTATACAGATAGAGGATAAGATAAACAAACATTAAACCATATCCCACAATGCTCCACACACAATTCGGTGCTGTGCTTATGATGCATGGTGTTCGTATTTCAATATTGTATAGTACAGTTAAAATTCTACTGAATGCTGGGAAACCATTTGGGATCATGAATCTTTAAATTTGGCAATTATGTTTTGTTACATATTATTGGCACCTATATGCCAGACCTCCGGAGAAGTTTGGCCAAGACCTTGCAGAATCTCAACCATCCTCATCTATAGAACACATGTTTCTATTCATAATGTTTGTAAATTCTTTATGTGACCTTTTAATGTGTCAGGGGTAAAAACTCATACCTTAAATTTGAGGTCAAATTGTGAGTTATGCTTGTTGCATGCATGTCACCAAACTATGCACTTGAGACCATTTTGGATGTATTTTTATTCATACAATGTATAGTTAAACACTTTGATCACTGAGCGTCCTTGGGTACAGAAACTCATACTCCACACTTTGAGTTTGCATTTTAAGCACTTACTGTTGTATGATGCTATTGAACTATGCCGTTGGAAATGAGGCTGGTTTGCTTCCAAAGACTTGAAACAAGTCTAACACTTATCGAAGAAAACAAGTCTACCATCATGATTTTGGAAGTATAGGCATAAAAATGTAATGCAACTCCTCAATCTTGGGAGCTCTCATAATTTTTACTCTTTTAGCCTGAGAATCTTTGGCATTTTGGTATGCATGATTATGCAGTTTTATGCACATTTTTGTTATGCAAAATAAACTTGCCGTGAGTATTATCGCACTGCGTACAGACAAGCTGTACTTATTTTTTACTCTGGAACCTAGAGTAGATGAGTGTATTTTGAAGTATAGGGATGAATAACTCCCTCATCCTTTTTAGTCTGCAAAGCCAAATCCCATTTTGTATTAAATTATGCAGTTGTATGCACTTTCTGTCATGCAAAATAAACTTGCCGATGTTCAAGCAATGAGAACTTCCCTCTGAAACTTCTATAAAACCCCTGTTTGCAAAAAAAAAAATTCCTCATGGAAATTATTCCAAACAAATTCATATAACATTATTAGGACTAGAGTAAATAAATAAAAAATATTAATGCAAAATGCTCAAAGCATGTCATGGACAGTGTTCATTTCATTAAAATAGGCCCCTATATATCATAGAAAGTACATTATTTATGTTATGTACATTATACTTTGCATTACTATAGTAGGACCCAACCTTAAAAAATCAAATTTCCCCACTACAAGTATCAAAGAGCTTCAGAGGTCAAATAGTGGTTGGCTCAAGGTTAAAACATTGCAAAACAACTGCTCCCATTTGCAAAACATTAAACAGCTAAAACACCAGATCAGATACAGCCAAAAACCATGTAAATGTAGTATCAGATCAGAGGTGTGATTCAAAAAAGCATGCAGTTTATGAATTTCAAAAAGCTTTCAATAGTATTTTAGTAGTAGTAGCCCATAACTTTAATAAAAAACAACACGTACATTTATTAAATTCACAATCATGTTAAAATAAAAAATGGTATTTAATGTAAAAATAAAGATAAATTATAGGTCTTAAAGTCCTAAACTTTTAAACCAGTAAAAAATCAACCATGTAGGCCTAGGCTGTAGCTAACAGTGGCGTTTCGATTTCTTTTTGACATTGGGGGCGGGGGGGGGTGGAGTTGGAAAAACATTCTTCAAGTATAGTCAATCCAGCACCCCCCGGATGTATGTCTATGGTAGCTAAAGTAATACAAACTGTATTCAAGCCCCCCCCCCATTGTTGCTTTTTGTCTCGCCTGAACTTTGTTCAGGATGGGACTTAGTAATCACTATTTCTGTCTGTCCGTGCGTGTGTGGGGTGGGGGGTGTGGGGGGGTGTGTGTGTGTGTGTGGATGTATGTGTGTCCGTCCGGAGCTGTATCTGGGGAACCGTAAGACTTACGGCGACGCTACTTGGTGGGAGGAAGGGTATCCAAGTTTGCTCCGTAATCGTATGTTTTCGGTGAAAAATATGCAAATTAACATAGCTAATTTGCATAATTTATGCGAAAATCAGCGCAAATTGATAGCGGAGTTTGTGGACAGACTATCTCAAGATCCGTCGGGCGATGGTAACGAAACCTGGTGGCAGCTATGATACACATCTGCTGATCACCTGATTAGTTTTTCGGCGAAAAGTGTGCGCATTTAGTTGTTAATTTGCATAATTTATGCGGAACGATTCTACAAATATGGTTGGAAATCTGACGAAATCCGCCTTGTGGAGCTGTATCTGGGGGATTCGTAAGATCCCTAAGCCCTATGATGATGAAACGTGGTAGGGGGTAGTATGACCATGCAGAGGATCTCAACCCGATTTGATTTTCAGCGCAAAATATGGTAATTAAGTACCTAATTTGCATAATTTATGCATAAAATGCAAAACCTATTTTCTCGGAGACTAGGGGTCGCACGTTCTTCAAACTTGGTGGGTGGGTGCATCTTCACCCCAGACAGAACAAGTTTGTATTGGTTAGTGCGTCAAGGTCACCCAAGGTCATCCAGGGGTCATCTGAGGTCAAATGACTAAAAACTGTCATATGGGCACGAAACTTGGTGGGTACGGTCAACATAATGTGGTAGGGGGTAGTATGACAAGAGGATGCACACTAGTACCCCCCCCCCTCCATGTGGCCCCTCCCACACACTCAAAGTTGGGGGGGGGGGGTCAAAAATTTAATGAAATATTGTTTTTATATTGCGCATGACATATATCAATTTCGGTCATGTAGGCCAAGTTATTAGGCCAAAAAAAGACTTCGAAGAATGTCTCTCGTGTACAAAAGTATAGGAAACTGAAAATTTAAAACCACCTTTTTAGGGTGAAGGAAGCATTTTTTCAAAAAAATGTCTGAAACAGGTTTTTTATGTCAAAAATGGTCTGTCATACAATGTAGTCTTCATGCACACTAGTGCCCCCTCCCACACTCGAAGTTGAGGGGGGTGTCAAAAATTTAATGAAATATTGTTTTTATATTGCGCATTATATATATCAATTTCGGTCATGTAGGCCAAGTTATTAGGCCAAAAAAAGACTTTGAAGAATGTCTCATGTACAAAAGGATAGGAAACCGAACATTTAAAACCACCTTTTTAGGGTGAAGGAAGCATTTTTTCAAAAAATGTCTAAAATGGGTTTTTATGTCAAAAATGTCTCTTTTGGGGTGCTACATCGAGTCAAATGTTCGGAAGATTATTTCGGGGTCATCTGAGGTCACCCAGGGGTCATCTGAGGTCAAATTACTAAAAACTGTCATATGGGCATGAAACTTGGTGGGTACAATCAACATTTAGAGTCAAATGTTCGGAAGATTATTTCGGGGTCATCCGAGGTCACCCAGGGGTCATCTGAGGTCAAATTACTAAAAACTGTCGTATGGGCATGAAACTTGGTGGGTACAATCAACATTTAGAGTCAAATGTTCGGCAGATTATTTCGGGGTCATCCGAGGTCACCCAGGGGTCATCTGAGGTCAAACTACTAAAAACTGTCGTATGGGCATGAAACTTGGTGGGTACAGTCAACATTTAGAGTCAAATGTTCGGAAGATTATTTCGGGGTCATCCGAGGTCACCCAGGGGTCATCTGAGGTCAAATTACTAAAAAATGTCGTATGGGCATGAAACTTGGTGGGTACAGTCAACATTTAGAGTAAAATGTTCGGAAGATTATTTCGGGGTCATCCGAGGTCACCCAGGGGTCATCTGAGGTCAAATTACTAAAACTGTCATATGGGCATGAAACTTGGTGGGTACAGTCAACATTTGGAGTAAAATTTTCGGAAGGTTATTTCGGGTTCATCCGAGGTCACCCAAGGGTCATCTGAGGTCAAATTACTAAAAACTGTCGTATGGGCATGAAACTTGGTGGGTACAGTCAACATTTAGAGTCAAAGTTTCGGAAGGTAATTTAGGGGTCATCCAAGGTCACCCAGGGGTCATCTGAGGTCAAATTACTAAAAACTGTCGTATGGGCATGACACTTAGTGGTTACAGTCAACATTAAGGGTCAAATTTTTGGAAGGGCATTTCTGGGGTCACCCAGGGGTCATCTGAGGTCAAATTACTAAAACTGTCATATGGGCATGAAACTTGGGTACAGTCAACATTTAGAGCCAAATTTTTGGAAGGTCATTTTTGGGTCATCCAAGGTCACCCAGGGGTCATCTGAGGTCAAATGACTTGAAACTGTTATATGGGCATGAAACTTGGTGGGTACAGTCAACATTTAGAGTCATGTTTTTTGGAAAGTCATTTCGGGGTCATCCAAGGTCACTCAGGGGTCATATGAGGTCACATTACTAAAAACTGTTGTATGGGCATGACACTAAGTGGTCACTGTCAACATTAAGAGTCAAATTTTTGGAAGGGCATTTTGGGGTCACCCAGGGGTCATCTGAGGTTAAATTACTAAAAACTGTTGTATGGGCATGAAACTTGGTGGGTACAGTCAACATTTAGAGCCAATTTTTTGGAAGGTCATTTTGGGATCATCGCAGGTCATCCATGGGCATGACACCTGGTGGTTACAGGCAACATTTAATGTCAAATTTTTGGAAGGTCATTTCAGGGACATCTGAGGTCACCCATGGGTCATCTGTGGTCAAATTTCTAAAAATATGAAACTTGGTGGGTACAGTCATCATTTAGAGCCAAATTTTTGGACAGTCATTGCAAGGTCATCTGAGGTCACTCAGAGGTCATTTGAAGTCAAATGACTAAAACTGTTGTATGGGCATGACATGTACAGTCAACATTTAGAGCCCAATTTTTGGAAGGTCATTTTGGGGTCAGTAGGGGTCATCTGAGGTCAAATTAGTAAAAATTGTCGGATGGGCATGAGACTTGGTGGGTGCAGTCACCATCAGCCAGGTAATTGTGCCCAGCCGAGACCCACCAATATTTAGGGATCAAAGGTCAAATTCCAATATTGGTCCAATCAAGCTCAAATTGAACAGGCAAATCGCCATGGGTTGTTGCAGGTTCATTTACTTCTACCAAAAGTAATCGTAAAAGCAGGCGATCGCGAAAGCAGGCGAGACTCGTGGTTCGAGAACCGCCTTGTATAACAATTAGAATGTCTATCACCCCAAAATATTTTTTCTATTAAATATACCACTTGCATGGAAATCTGAACATGTCCTACTTGTCGCTAAAAATCAGGATATTTTCATCGTATCTAACGCCACTCCTCTTATTCCCCTTGGAAATCTGGACTTTTTGACACTTGTCACTAAAATATCCGGACTTTTTCAACATATTTGATGTCACTCCTCTATACCCCTTGGAAATCCAGACTTTTGACACTTGTCACTAAAAATCCGGACTTTTTCAACATATTTCATATCACTCCTCTATACCCTTGAAATCCGGACTTTTTCACACTTGCACTAAAAAAATCCGGATTTTTCAACATATTTGATGTCACTCCTCTATACCCCTTGGAAATCCGGGCTTTTACCCACTTGTCACTAAAAAATCTGGAATTTTTCCTCGTATTTAATGCCACTCCTCTATACCCATCTGTGCAATATGTAGTTGAAATTCTGCAACTTCAGCATGAAAGTGGATAAAATTTCCGGCTTATTTTTCACTTTCTAATGAAGAATATGGATATCCGGGTTTTTCTTTGATTATTTGTGACCGGAAATCCAGACTTTTGTAGAGAGATAAGCTTGGAAATCTGAGTTTTTCTCTCATTTTAAATTCACTCCTCTATAGGGGGTGTGCACTTATTTTCTGGAATAGCCCAATTCTTGTTAGCTGTTATTTTCTTCTCCACTCAATGTCTTTGTCTTTCAAGACACTTATCAGCTCTTCCGTTTCTTCTTTTGACAAGTTCAATGTTTTTGGGGTTTTTTTTAGTTTGTTTTTTTGTTGTTGTTGTTGTTTTTTGTTTTTGCGGTGCTTCTTTCATCATGTTCATTCTCGGTGAGAAACAGAGAATATATTGCTAAAGAAATTTAAAATACTGCGAAATTGTAAGTGTTGTATCCATAAAGGTCAAGCTTACCCCGGAATCTTGTTCATACGGGCGATCACACGGAACGATCGCTTCGTGTTAGCGCGCTACCACAGAGATTTCTCTGTGGTAAATCTTCCGTGTTAAGCTTCGAGGTAGTTAACATGATACTTGTTCAGACGGGTGTTAACACGAAGCTACCTCAGAGGTAGCTTCGTGTTAGCTTAACACAAACTTACCCCTAAGCCCGTCTGAACACGGCTTATACCACCAAACTTTGCACAGCTCCCAAATTAATGTGTTTTCCAGATATTTGGAGCAGCCTTTAAAGCAATATTTTATGCAATAATAGTGAAAAGTTGTCCACAAATGACTTCAACTGGGCCATCATTTCACAAATTTTCGGCTTTAGTATCAAATAAAAATTGTACACATTAATATAGTGCCAAAATGGTCCAGCAAATGGATTCATTTTGCAAAAGTTTCTCACTACTCAGGGGGCACAGGGCCGTTCCGACCATTAGGCCAAGTAAGGCGGTCGCCTAGGGCAGCGGTCGCCTAGGGCAGTAAACGCAGAGGGGCGCAAAAAAGGGCGAAAAAAGAAAAAACGGGAGAAAAAATGAGGGCGGATAAAAAGAACAAAATACAGGGCGGAAAAGGGGACGTGAGAAAAAGAAAAGAAATGGGGCATAGAAAAGGAAAGAAGACACGGGCAGAGATAAAGAAAGAATAAATGGGGCGGAGAAAAAGAAAGAAGAAATGGGTGGAAAAAAGGAAGATGAAAATGGGCGGTGAAAAAACAGAAGGAATAAATCAAAATAGAAGGAAGAATAGAAGAGAGGAGAAAAGAAGCAGAAAACACGAAGTGCTGAAGAAGAACAAAATGTGGGAGAAAAATACAGAAAAGAAGTAAAATCATTGGCGAGATCCTGGGAGGATGGGGTGGTCCATACAATTATCCCCCATGTTGACGACTGTATGTGGGTTTCTGACAAATTAAGGGGGGTACTACACCCCTGGTCAATTTTGTGCCTATTTTTGCATTTTTCTCAAAAATTATAGCATATTGGTGACAAGTAAGATATGTATATAGGGGCAAGGACTACAACTACTGCACTGAAAATTCAGCACTCAAGGCAAATAGTTATTGATTTATTAATCAAATATTGGTTTTCCCTCATTTTTGACTGTAACTCCACAACTTTTGTCTGTGCTGAAATAAAATTTCCAGTGCAGTACATATCTTACTTGTCACAAATGCGCTATAATATTTGAGAAAAATGCAAATTTATTCCATATGCATAAATTTCAACCGTTTAGTTTAAAATGGCAACATTTTTCATGCGCTTTGCGCGCATTTGTACCATAAACTTAATATGTCGCCAAAAGGTGCTGAATTCACTACAAGATATTTTTTCCAACCCCATCCCCCAATATCAAAAAAGAAATCTACGCCACTTAGAAAAGCGGTCGAGGGCAGTAAAGGGGTAACCCCTTACCGGGCCCTCTTAACACTTTTTGGGTATGCTTTGGTAGGCGGCAGGGAAGGCTTTGCCTAGGGCGGCAAAATCCCTAGGAACGGCCCTGAGGGGGCATATCCCCCCAGACACGCCCCTGCATTGCCCAAGCGCGAGGTGCGGCGCTACCGCACTGATGATTCTCCTTTTGTGCCTCTCCTTTTCAAAAATCCTGGATCCGTGACTGGATATATCTACTTTCAAAGAACATAAATTATAAATCCTTTGAGTTTTGGGAAAAGTGGCACTTTTTACTTAGAAAGTTGGATGTGTTCAATTTTCAATGGGAAATGGGACATTTTTTAAGTTTTTTGAGCAAATTATTTGATAAGTAATTATTTTAGAACATTTCACTGGAACATGCTAAAAAATTTCCTTCACATTGCAATAAACACTAGAGAAATTTATCTTCATGTTTATTAGTGGATAGCAAAAGGTGGCACTTTTTGTTCCAAAATAATAATAAATATCACCAAAACTCTTCTTTTTTTTTTTTTTTGACATGCAGGGGAATTCCTAAATCAATTAAGGTTGGACTTAACCCTGCATATGGAAACTTCATAACTGCTAAATTATTGGTCTAAAGTATGAAAGTATATAATGGCAAAGACTTGGTATTAAATGCATCTATGAGGTGAGGTCTTGTTCACTACAAACAGACAGGTATAAATAAATTTAGGGTTCACAACTGATAAGTTCCCCCTAATACTTTTTTAAAGCCATCACAACATTATGCCTTATAATAGAAAAATAATTATTACGCACAAATCATGTGGTTTTACTTCAAACAAACTCATATATGAGAATAAAAACGTCAGTCTCTCAACACGCGATATTCAAAATTCCCGGGCGCTGAAATTGTTGAGTGCAATGACGTCACAGTAATTATACAATGAAGGCTGACGACAATTGAGCACAAATAACCATTACGTCATTGCACTTAAACAATTTCGGTGCGGGAATTTTGAATATCGCGTGTTGAGATCCGACTGTTTTTATTCGTTTTGATGGTCAATATGAATTTGTTTTAAATAAAACCACGCGATTCGCGCTTGATAATTATTATTCTAACAAATAAGGCTTTTTTTTTTTTTTTTCTCCACTGAAAGTAACTTAATATGTATTTACATTTTATTTTTACTACGATAGTAGTCAAGCTCCACTGAAAAGACCGATGCATCAACATCATGATAACAGTCAAGGTCAACTGAAGAGAACAATGCCTCGACCGATAACACCGGCTAAACGTCCACGGAATGCACCTGCACCATCGACTCCTAATATGCCTATTCCATCGCCTGTAATACCATTGAAAAAATTGCAGATAATGCTTCAACCGCTAACACTGGATCCCAGACTGGATATGCCTACTCTATCCCCTGTGACACCATTGGGAAAACCCCAGTCCCCATCGCAGTCACCTCCTAAATTGACCCTGAAGTCTGTCTCCATCAGGAGGAAGAGAGTGCACAAGAGAGTACAGGTGGATGAAGAGCAAGCAGAAGCTTTGGAGTCGGAAGATGAATCCGATAAGATGCCAAGGTTTGGTATTTTTTCTGTTGTTTTCTGGTTGCCAACTCCACCTAAATCCACATCAGTGTGTACTTCTGAGCAGGTCCGTACGCAAGATTTCATTTGGGGTGTTGACTTTGAAAAAGTGGACTTTTTTTCCAAGGGGGCAATTTTGTGAAAAGTGGACTTTTTGTTTAAAAAAGCGTAAAAATTTTATTTTTTTGCACGCTACTCGCAAATTATGAAATGTTGGGACTTTTTGTATACTTTTCCAAATTTGAGGGGGGGGGGCGTCGCAAACCCCCTGCTGCATACGGGCCTGCTTCTGAGATTCGGATTTGGTCTTCCTTGTATACCACAAGTGTATAGAGCCCGGGTATAGAGCATGGTACAAGCAATGGTATCCCATTTTAGCACAACTTTTGCTACATCTTAGGTGTGCTTTTGTTATGTGCTACATGATGTGCTCATGGCCTGCTGTCGCAAATCTATCACACTATGGTTTCTGAGAGTGTGGTTCCATAAAGGCATATGTTACACAAAATAAGGGTTAACAAGGCTAGCTATAAAACTACAAGGGCACTAGGGCTCATATGTGGCACATGTATGGGCCCTGAGATGTGCCTTTTGGCCCCAGATGTGCAAATAATTGTATGTGATGAATAAATTACAAATTTCTTATTCTTACTCAGTGGGAGTGGTCTAGCTTGTGACACATAATCTGATTGGACAATCACATGATTTCGGCTGTGACATGTTCCATGTTATATTTGTGTAATGAAGCCATTTTATTGTTTTTCTTACACATTGTTAGTAAAACTGGATGCAAACAACACAAATCTGAGCATATGTTTCATTCTTTCACCTGCTTCATATTTTTTGCAGATTCAAGTTGCCGGATGACAAGAATGTGTCGCACATTGAGAATGGAACGCAAGTGGTGGAAGACAACTTTTGCGAGGTGTGTCATCAGATGAAAATCAAGCAAGAAATCAAAGATACTGGTGGCATCACTGTGAAACAAGAACAGATTTCCATCGAACATGAATCCGGAATGAGCGGAAATGCCTTCCATGATGTACCTGCACCATCTCAGGCATCGCCTTCAAGGGATGGACAATCTAGAACGCCACCAAACAACTCTAACTTTTTTCAAAAGATATTTGAATCATTGATCAGGGAAAGAAAGTTCTACAAGCAAGAATTGGAGAGAATGAAAGAGGAGCAAGCCAAACAGGTCCAAGGACTCTCCGTGAACCATTTGACCAAAAAAGTTAGAAGATTGTCAGCAGGAGAATAAAGAGGAACTTGTCGAAAAAGCCATGAAGTCTGAGGAAGATTTAGCACAGGTTGAAGGGAAATAGCAGGAGTTGATGAAGAAAGAAGAAGTTATGGAGAAGGAGCTAATGGATGTGAAAGAAAAAGAATCAAAATCTGCGAAGGTGTTGGCAGAGGTGAAACAACAACATACTAGTCAACTGGCACAGCTGGAGGCAACCAGGTGCAGGGAATTGGCAGATTGCAGACAGGAGTTACAGGTAGGTGTGGTTACTAAAGTTTGTTCTGCTTTTATTTGGTGGAAATTATTCGGCTTTTGTTACTGCGCACGTCAATAAAGTCCTAACTCATGCTCGCGTAAATTCACATAAGCGTGCGCCAGTCATGCATTACGCAACGCACAACTAGCGTAAGCATTGCACCCAACCGCGTGCATGCCATATTCTATATCAATACACCGTGTTATGAGTCATATTTTTTCCACCTTATATAAATCGAACAGACTTTAGAATTGTGTAATGCAGCATATTGAAGTGTATTGAACTGGTTTCTACCTAATTAGGTCCTAATTTGAGTCATATGAAGGGTGGTTTATTGGGCTATTTAATTCAGTTGAAATCCACACTACCCCTGTGGAAGATTTTGGAAATATCTTCCACAGGGGGGGTATGTTTTTCAAATGTAATTGGTCAGGGATAATCATTTTGAAACCCATACTCCCTCTGTGTTATGGCTTTACCTATATCTTCCACAACTGGAGTGAGCATTTCAAATGGAAGTTACCCAATTGTCTATTCTATTTGAAACTCATACTCCCTCCGTGGAAAACTTTAGCTAAATCTTCCACAGGGGTAGTATGGATTTTAAATGGAGCAGCCCAGTATGCACCCTGTTTTGAAGGGACATGTTTATAAGTCTAATGGAAGTTGATGCTGTGTCATAATGTCATTTTGCCATTTATTGAATATTTGGAATATTTTGTTCTTTTTCTACTTTTGATTGTCTCTGCATAAACAAATACCTTCTGCATAGAGGTCCATATTCTAAATAATAAAGCTATATATTATATTGCAATTTAGTAGTACTTCAATTTTACCTCACAAGGTCATGAAGCAATTTTGTGTGTAAAATCTTTGTCTCACTATATACTCCATGCAATGATCAAAATTAGCTCTAATGAGTAAGTCAGCTTGGCCTTACTTAAAATATATTATATTAATCATAAATATCTCATATACATCCCTATCCATTTTCAAATCCTAATGATCAATATCATGTAGGTATCCCAGGCAAACCTTAGTTAACACATTTGCTAGTCAGCGAAATTCACCGAGACCGGGGCCCAAACACAATGCATATTTACATGGAAATTTGAATTTTTTTCGAGAATAGGCCGGTGAAGGAAACCTACATAAATATGTTTTCTATACTTCACTTGACCCAAATATATGATTTTTTTATGGTGATAATCAAGTCGCACATGGAATTTTAGAGGGATTTTGATAGCAGTTCCATTAAAAAAAGCTGCTATCGCCATGAGACTAAGATCTAGAAACACCACTGAAAGCCGTTTTGGGGAATTTTGCTAGCAGAATCTTTTTGATGAAAGTCAATCTTTGACAAGATGTAACTTTGTTACGGAAAGTGCTACGACAAAAATGTTTTCAGTTTTGGCTTTCTTTACTCAATGGCTTTAATTTGATATGTAAAATGATGCAGTTTGATGGCAAATTTGAATTCACCTAGCATACCTATATCATGGTCATGCGCGTATTTTATGGGGCTTTTAGGCGCTTAGCCCCGGGTGAAAGTAGGGCGGCCAAAATGAAGGGCGGCGGAAGAAGAAGGCGGCAAAAACACGGCGGCAAAAAACAAATGGGGCGCCAAAACGAATTAGCAATGAAAAAAGGCGCTAAAAATTGAAAAAGCATAAAAAATTTTAAAAATGGTTGCTTTTAGGCGCTAGCTCTTAAAATCCTTTTTTTTTTTTTTTTTTTTTTTTTTTTTGCTCTTCACTTTTTCAAACGACCGAGAAAAAAATTGGGTCAACCTTTTCGGGCTGTTAAGGAAGGCGGCAAAATTGTTTCTTCTTCAGCCCCCGGGTTGGGGCGGCCACGGCACGCCACTGATGGTAATCAATGCATCTAATCCCAGATTACTATATAAACCATCCACTTATGGACCACAATAGCCTCATCCCAATGGCGTAGTTCAATAACCTCAATTAAACAATCATAGTACAAATTTGACCTCAAGTTGCAGAGTATGATTTTTTGTACCCAAATTGTCAAAAGTCATTCAATGAATGTGCAAATGTGTTCCAATGTATGGGGGTTAAATAACTGTGCCCTGATAAATGAGCATGTTGTGGATCTCTAGTGATCCTATTATGACCTACCGAGAGTCTAAAGCTGAATTTATACTCAATCGCTTTTGCAGAAAAGCGATTCTCATGCAGGCTCAGTATTTACTTCTGTTTTCAGATCGTCAAGCCGATCACTGGATACCAATCACTGAGGCAAAAAAGATGTCACTTTTGCAAGCCAATCATTTCCAACCAACTGGATCTATTATTTCCCTAATTAATTTACCTTTCTCAAGTATTAAATTTCGGTGATGAATTAATTCAAAGCAATAATTATTGACAGCAAATCTTGCAATGGATGTTTTAAAAATGTATTTTGTGGCATTTAGAATATTTTAATTGTCCTCTGTACTATTGCTGTGATTAGTATAAATGCAAAAGCAACAAGCGATGCATCACAAGTTCGCCTATATTGTCCATCGCTTTCCAAAAGCAGTGCATCGCAATCACTCAGCGATCGAGTATAAATTCAGCTTAAGGCAATTGTGAGTGAACATTTTTTCTGCAAAACTAGCACCATAATTATTTGTTTTTTAAATATTTCCCACCAGGTGATGGTAAAAGAAATCAAAAACAATTATGAAGAAAAGCAGAAAGAGAACACTAGGAAACTTGCTGCAGCTCAACAGGAAGCCATCGATGCACAGAAACAACAACACAAAGAAAAACTGACCATGGCTCAGAATGAAGCTAGTGACATGCAAAAGAAGTGGGAAGACTCGGAGAAGAAGGCCAACAACCTAACTCAAGCACTTCAGTCACTCAAACAACAACTCAATCAAGAACGAAATCAAGCGCAAAATCAAGGACACGGTCATATGTTGGAGAGTCTGCGTGTTAATGTGTATAATTTACTCAAAACTCTGCTTGCTCAAAACGTTTTAGATAATTATGTTAACGATCCAAGAAGCGCTCAGGTGGATGATATCGTACAGAGAGTTATGGATGACAACTGTCAAGAGTGAGTTTGATCAGGCTAGCGGTACTCTGGACAAATTACCTGTACCGATTCTGAGGAAAAGACAAGTCGCATCCCCTGCTTTGTACGCATCGACCCAGGTCATTGTCTGTCTACATGACAAACAGTGCATGTGATATATGACACGATATAACAGTTCAGCGTGTGTGCATCAATGTGATACGCATACTCGTTATTTGAACCAAACGGAGTCGCATAGCAACAACGGTTCTGATCAATTTTAAGCCCTAGGTAATACCTAGTAAGAAGTAGGGTTTCATTTGGTTAAAATTTGGTATACTCATTTTTGGCCCCACATATATGTGGGGCTTATGTTATCATCCAGATGGTTGTTTGTTCCCTTGCCTGTTTGTTTCTTTCTTTGTATCTTTGTTTGTCCGGGCGGAAGCAAATTCATTAATCCACTCTGCAGCTCAAACGCCATGGCCGATCAACTTCATTATTATGTTTTCAGGGTTATTAGGAGTTAAGAAAGCCTAATAATGATAATATTGATAAGCTTATTTGCATGATACCATAACATATCGGATTCGTCATACAAATATCGAACTCGCCGTTGGCTCGTCCGATATTTTTACGACTCATCCGATATGTTATGGTATCATGCTCAGCCATCCAATATTATATCAAACTTGGTACAGGGATAGGATATGGTGGCCTCATGTGCTGTATAGTTTTGTGTCGTATTATTTGCATATTTATGAATATTAATGAGCTCATTAGCATATTTTGCCTACATTGTCATTAATCCACTCTGCAGCACAAACGCAATCACCGATCAATTCCAAACTTGGTACGGTGATAGTATATGGTGGCCTCATGTGCTGTATACTTTTGTGTCATGTTATTTGCATATTTATGAATATTAATGAGCTCATTAGCATATTTTGCCTTCATTTCTACTCTTTACCTTAAATGCAATCACCGATCAACTTCAAACTTGATATTGTGATAGTATATATGGTGGCCTCATGTAGTGTATAGTTATGTGGGGGCCACCTTAATTACGAACCACGTAATTCTAGTTTTAATTTGAATTGAAGTGTTTAAGAATGAGAATAAAGGTAATGTTTTTAGCCGCTGTCGTCTCATATAACACACATGCAGGCAACATCATTATTTTTCGCCCATGTTACATGAAACGATAGATGCACGACAGCAGCTAAAAACAATACCTTTTTTCTCTAATTAGAGTTTACCTGGTGCATGGCAAATAAATCCTGAGGTACATCATTTTTCCCTCCATGATTGATGATGCACAGCATTATCATCCCTATATCTTCGTGTCAAAAATTGCCGTGATAGTACGGCGAATCCTCTCGTTTTTCAATAGCTACGCATGGCGATTTTGTTCGAGATAGGCCGAGCGACTCAGGCTAAGCATACCATTTACACCATTACGACTATCATATGAGATACCACCAAGTTTCTATTCTACACATTATTACGATTTGCGCATGCTCTAGTACCCCATATGATGTTGCTATTACAAGAAAATTTGATTTGTTTTCAGGTAAAACCCAGGTTTTGTTTTTAATACACAAACTTGAAATGTAATACACTAATTAGCGGCCATTGCTGTTTGATGTGGATATATTTTACTGCATTTTATAAGTAACAATTTTTAAATCGTAAATAAAAATTGTGATAAATTTAATTTTGAGAATTTACAATTATATAAAGGAACACATTTAGCCCATTCACCTAAGATCCAGGTGCTTGTATAGAATATTCAATCATCATGGTCTATAACACAATGCATATATGTAAACTTTCTTTATCTGTGTCAATAATAGAGAATTGATTTCAATATAATTGAATACATTTTGAGTTTGTACTTTACCACTGAGCGATAAAGCGATTGATTTCTAGCTAATCAGATAAGACTCCTTTACTTGCCGCGTTCGGTGAAATACCAATCGCCCGTCGCTCACCAACGGAGTATGGAGCTGTATGGAAAAAATATTTATAATATAGGGTGTTGCAATTGACACTGTGATGTCTATGTAAACATGGTGGAGTCAGTTTCAAATTAATGCTTCATTGGGCTAACTTCTTTTATGCCAGTTGAAATCCATACACCCCCTATAGAAGACATGACCTTAATCTTCCACACAGGGGGTGTAGATTTCAAATGGAATCATCCATTCAGGTAACCCCATCTTAAATTCACACTCCTTGTGGAAGATTAAGTATAATTATGTATTCCATAGGGGTGTATGGACTTCAACTGGAATTGCCCATTCAGTATAATTATAATGGGTTATTGTATTTAAAATTCATACACCCCCGTGAAAGATTTCACCATCCTCTTTAAAATTGACAAAATATGCCTTGAGAACAGCTTTTTTATTGTATAAATCAGTTGTTTATAATAAATGGTTGATTCTTTTTAGTATGCTCTTTGTAATAAATATATCGTGCATCTTATAAACAGTACAGTACTAAGAGGTTATTTGATTGTAAATAGCAATTGAGCTGAAATATTAAATCTATACTTTCAAGTTTGATTTTTATTCCATCGTTTCATAAGGTCAAATTGATATTATGCATCAGAAAGACAAATCAGTCCACTTCTATTGATTGATTTGCCTTCATGGGTTAAGTAAAGATGTGATGGAAGTATAACAGTTTGAAAGAGCTACCCAGCAAACACAAAACATTTTCAACATCATTCGCAAATGGTTATAAAAAGTTGTCAGAAAACGTTTAAATGTCGGGTTATATAAAGGGTATATTAAGGATATAAAACGTTTTCATAACACTAAAAATCATTTTTTGATAATCTACTGCTCAGCAAAAAAAAAATGTTTTACAGAAAAGTTTAAATGTCGGGTTATATAAAGGGGATAAAAACGTTTTAATAACATTCCAAATACATTTTTGAAAACTTCATACAAAACATTCTAAACAGAATGTTATTTTGGGGTTGAAAAAATATTTTGCGAAAAATGTTTGCCCAAAATATTTGCAATAATGTTTTAAAAAACGTTTTCATGACCTTTATATAACCCGACATTTAAATGTTATCAAAACGTTTTGAAAAAAAAAACATTTCAAGAACACATCTGTGTTTACTGGGTGCAAATATTTTAACATAATGTTATTCAAGTGTTGACAAAATATTTGGCAAAAAATGTTTGCAAAAATATTTTACAATAACATTTTTGAAAACATTTTAAAAATATTGTTGTAGTGTGTTTTCATACAAAACGTTTAAAAAAGTTTTCATGACCTTTATATAACCTGACATTTTAATGTTATTAAAACGGTTTTTTTTGTAAACCAAAAGCCAAAATATAACTTTTTTAAAACGTTTTTGTGTTTGCTGGGTATCAGTGGGTGGAACCGATCCCTATTGTTTTACTTCTGTTACCAAATGTAATTGTGAAAGCAGGCAGGTTGCAAAAGCAGGCAAGACTTGTGGTTTCAAAACTGTCTTGTCTTTCATTATGAATATCAGTACATGTAAAAAGTATATTTCATTTTCACACTTTTGTACTTGTAGTTTTAGTTTTGTATTTTGTACTTTTATATTCTGTCAAATAGTATATATATTATACATTAGTTTGCCTCAACTCCCAGCCTCAACTCGGTAGTGACGTTGGTGCTTATTCCGCCGGTCACAGTATCGAATTGCACGCGTAAAGATAATTGCACAGTGTTTGAACCTCTTGACAACTTCATAAAGTGCATTTTTCACACACAAACAAGTCTATTCTTCCGTTCACCTCAAGTTCGGCAGTGATGTTAAAATTGTTCGACTGAATATACAGTCTCTAACTACTAGGGCTCAACCGATTATCGAAGTCGGATATCGTATTGTAAACTTTTTTTAAATAAAAAAAAAATTCTAAGTTTTCGGCAACTTTAGAGAACCACTGGACCTATTCTAAAGTGCTAGGGTCATAGGTAATATGAAAAAATTACAGTTTGTTAATGTTACCCTTTATATGCAAACCACAAACTAATGTTTACCTTTTCATCTATTTCATATTATGAATGCATGGAAAACCAATGCATTTATAATATGTGATAGATGAAGAGGTAAACATTAGTTTGTGGTTTGCATATCAAGGATTTACAAAAAAATTAGATTGTTATAACAATCTAATTTTTTTGTAATTTTTGTAATTTTTTTTTTTTTTTTTTTTTCAAATTAACTGTGAATGATCCTTAGGCCAAAAAAAAAAAAGGTTTATTTGTCCATAGAGGCTTATGAAACAGTTGGGTCGGTAGGTCAGATTTTTTTTTTTTTACAGATATTGCACTTGAAACTGACAATTTGAAGACTGGTAAATAAGTCAAAACACACAGCACTTTACTGGTTTAACTCTTGAGATGGTTCTGCATGTTATACTGTTCATTTTCTTTACATTTTCTTTCTTTAAATTTAAACACAAATTAAAAAAAAAAGACACGGTCGGGACCAGGGTACACGGTCGGTCGGACGGACGTGGACAAACAAACAATTTTTTTTGGCCTTATGATCCTAGCACTTCAGAATAGGTCCAGTGGTTCTCCAAAGTTGCCGAAAAAATATCGGATCCCCGGATCGGATTGGATATCAGCTGATATTATAAAATCAATATCGGATCGGTAGACAAATGCCATATCGGTTTGAGCCCTACTATCTACGGCAGTAGATTTAAAAATAAACCTTTATAAAATTTAAGAGGGTGTGCTCTAATATTGAGAAAAATATAGCCTGCACTCATAGGGAAAGGTATCCTAACCATTATTTGCCATGCATATTTACCTGATGTTGATTTATAAATCTGAAGTCTTGACAGTCTTATAAAGTGTCACATACAAATGGACCAGTATAACATTGAAATGTTTAAACTGTTTAACCCCATGAGAACTACCTGCCGATTGGCCAAAAAGAAGTTTTCACTATCAATTGGCCCAATCAGCAACATTGTTAGAATAATTCACCACGCAAAAAAATTGGGGTGAATTATTTGCAAAGCTCCATTCTGATTGGTGATTAAAGTGAAAATATCATGTAATTGACCAATCAGAGGCAATGTTAGATCGGCAGGTAGTGCTCAGGGGGTTAACTATTATTGAATTCAGTATTCTGCCATATTGGTCAAGTACATTTCTTGCTACTGGTCAGTACAATGTATCCCAGTACTACCTGCCATGCAGGGGGAGTGGATGTATATTTGCCTCCTGGTCACCCCACCATGGTTAGGGAGTAAAAGCCAAAATGGTTTTCTGAGCTCAGCCAAGCTTTGTTGCTTTCACCGACAGTTCAGCTTCTGTAGAGCCTTCGATACTAACAAGCGAGCAGTATACCAATTTGTTGATATGTATCAGAGCCTTGAGCAAATCAACAGGATTATAAACACTTTTATAAACCATTTTGGCTGTCCTCCCTTAGATGCACATAGTCCTTCGCAGATTTTTTTATCTGTACAACTCTGCAACCCAAAATACAACTGCACTTTGGTGTATGTTGCACATATGCAAGAGGAAGAATAAAGCAAAATCAAAATTGTAAGGGGTAGCCTGGGAAGGGTAGGCAAACTCTGGAGCAGTATTGGAATTGTCTCCCTCACCATAACAAAATATTCAAATCTTTGATGCAGGTATATATTTAATTGCTGAATCCACACTTTGTAATGTGACTGTTCAACGCCAGAAGTGGGTAAGTGCAATAGCTATCATGTGTCGTCATGGCCAAATATTAACATGGCAGCTATTGCACTTACCCACTTCTGGCACTGAGCAGTCGAATGGTTTACTTTCTATGTGTCCCGCTTCTGGCACTCCGTGTATCCGCGGGTACTCATGCTCGTTGGCAAACTTTGAAAACACCCCCTTCTGAATCTCATTTCGCCAACTTTTCCATATTTTTAGTGATTTCATGAATTTTTTGGCCCTTCTATAATGATAATGCCTCTTTTTTCTAATATACCCTGTTTTGATTGAAATGCATAAATTAATGTACAGCACCTGCGGTTGTATGCATTATATAATTTATGGGATCGAATGTAATGTAATGTGCACCAAATGGACTAATGTAACTGTGATTCATAAATGAATTGAATAATCAAACTACAATGATTTATACATGAGATTGGTGAATGAAGAGCACCCTTTTTTCAATTTTGTGAACAAGTGTATGAAAAAAGACCCCTTTTTACTGTATTTCTTTATCTGCAAATACCCCTAATTTTGCGAAATTTCCGACGAGAATGGGTACCAGCGGATACACAGGAGTGCTGGAACCAGACTATGTGTGGGGGGGAAAGGGGGTTGTGTGTTGGGAGTGTGTGATGTAGGTCTGTGAGGGTGTGCATTTGCCAAGGCAGTGGCATAACATCATAGGCATGGAGGGTACGTGCCCCCCCCAAATTTAGAAAATCCCATAGGAAAATTACCAAACAACAGCTTGTGCCCCCCAATCAGACCCAGTGCCCCCCAATCATGGTGGGTGCCCCCCCCCCCCCAATTGGATGACCCACACTACGCCACTGTGCCAAGGTATGTGGGGGTGTGTGTATCGGGGTGGGTGTGGGGTGTGTATGTACCATGTGTTCGGTGTTGATGAAGTGTGTGTCTACATTTTGTGTTTTTATAACTTGTTGTGTCTTAAATGCTGCCGTACTTATAAGATATATATTTCGTGCAGCTGTGCCCAGTCCAGTAGCTACACTCTTGTATATAAATATATATGAAATAAATGACATTTCTTTGAACATAATAAGTCTTATGCATTCTTGCCACATTTGTACTGATGAATAATCTTTAAAGAGGGGAATATTATTTTCAGTGTCAGGGCTAAAAGCCCTCAAAAATTACTGTGGATCCATTGGTGTGCACAAAGGGGGTCACATGCCCTCCTTATTTTCGTCAATCGGGGGGAAATGCACCAATAGGGGGGAAATTGGTGAATTAGCTATTACAGCGAGTGAAGTGATGCGAAAATTTTTGAACAGTCTGGGGAATTCAGACCCTCCCCCACTTTTGAAAACCTGTGGGCACCACTGATTACTAGGGGAGCTAGAAGCACCTCCTTTGCACCCCGAACCCAACCAAACCAACTTTTTTAGGTTCCTGAGATGACCCCAAAACATAATCAGGATGTTCCGAAAAATGTAAACTGGCCCCAAGATGGCATCCAAAATGGCCGCCAGATCGGAGCCACTTTAAATGTGACTTGACCTTTGATCTTGATGACCTTTGCGGTTAACTTCTTTCATACTCTCAAAGTGTCAGGGATCAGTTTCCCTGAGCCCAAGCGGAGCAACTTTGACTTTGACCTGACCTTTGACCTCAGATGACCTTTGTGGTTTGATACTTTGCAAGTGCTGTGATTGTTGTCCCTGAGTTACCCAGCAAACACAAAACGTTTTCGACATCATTCGCAAAAGGTTATAATATGTTGTCAGAAAACGTTTAAAGGCATATATTGGAATGTCATCTTTCCCTGGGTAAGATCTGACACCAGGCCAGCCCATGGCCAAAGGGTAACATGAGTAGGTTTGTTTCACCTTGAAGGCAAGGATAGTCTTGCTAATATGGGCTAACTTTCCCCTAGGCCATCCAATATGCCATGAATTAGTAGGACTACAACTGGTATCTACTGGTCACTTTATACTCCTATTTCCACATCTGTTAATTTTATATGGGCCTTTAAATGTCGGGTTATATAAAGGGTATATTAAGGGTATAAAACGTTTTCATAACATTGAAAAACATTTTTTGATAATCTACTGCCCAGCAAACAAAATGTTTTACAGAAAACGTTTAAATGCCAGGTTATATAAAGGGTATACCTTTTCAGTTAGCAACCTGGACAACCGATTCTTTTGTTCTGCAAGGCTCACTCAGTCATTTAATGAGGCAATACAAACGATCGAATTTGGTGTTGAAATGAGCTAAATTTTGCGTTACACCTTTTCATTGTAAAATTAATTTTCTCGGCCAAATGAAAAGCAATCCTTTTCATTGTTTCAGTAAATGTCAGGAAAAACTGTAGTGCTTGATACTGGGGTTTTTTTTTTTTTTTATTGTTAAACTTAGGCGTGAAATTTAGTCATTTAGTGTAAGATTTTCGATTTTGATAGGCTTAAACTCTGCCCGCGAGCCTTTTTTTTTTTTTTTCTTTTAGCTTTTCAAAGTAAGATAGTTCGCTAATGAAGGATTTTTCCCAACTTTCTAACGCACATCACCGTGAGCGATATATCATAGTTTTGTCAGAATTTCCGTTTTGATTTCACCATCTTTCACTGTCGGCTGAAAATTTTTCAAAATCAACACGTGAAATCTAAGGCTAATACTAGCATTGTGGATCGATATCCCTGGGTTTAATAGGAATACCGGCATGGCTATAGTGTTGCCAGAACTTCAATATAGCAAAGAAATTCCCAGACCTATATAGCGCTCCTACTGATCATGTTTAACCAGAACACCCAATTGGGGATTTAATCGCTGGTCGGGCAATTTGCTTTCAATGAAAAATTGACCTGGATAACAACAAAGGAAATATCGACTATTTCTGCTGGTTGCTCTCGAGATAAAAGTACTCACCATTACCTACTTTTACTTAGTTTGACATTTTCGGTGGATGAATGGAAAAAGGGTAAAACAAAAACGGAACTTCTGACAAAACTATAACATATAGACCCACACGATGTGCTTTACAGAGGTGGGAAATATCTTTCTTTAGCAAACTATGTTAGTTTGAGACGCTAAAACATGAATTCCGTAAAAAGCTCGCAGGCGAATTCAAGGCCTATAAAAATCAAAAATATCACACTAAAAGACACAATTTGATGCTTAATTTTAACACCAGGATTTTTAAAAAAATGTATATCCAAGCACCAAGTTTTTAACTGACATTACTGAAGAAAAAGAAAATATTGCTTTATATTTGACCGAGAAAATTAATTTCATAGCAAAAAGGTGTATCTCTGAATTGTGCTGATTTTTACATGTATCGATCGACTTTTAGCGCGACTATTTAGGGAGTGTTCATAAATACTTTGGTAGGGGGGCTGGAAAATATGTAGGGGGGGTCATAAAATGTTAGGAGTTCTGAAGAGGGGGGGTTAAAAAAGTTTTGGGTGTATGAACAGGGGGGGTTAAAAAGTTTTTGGACATGTAGAGGGGGGGGTGTAAAAACTTTAGCAACATTAGTCCTGAAGGCAGTAAAAAACATAAAATAGCCTGAAATTTTTTTCGCGTGCTACGCGCGCAAATGTTCCCCTAAAACCAGACCAAAAGTTCATTCCAGATAAGGGTATTTGATCAGGTCGGTCCTTTATGTATTTTGAAAAGTCATTCAATATAAGTATGAAGTGTTAAAAATTGTCTTGTTGTCTATAACTTAATTTTGAGGTTTGTGTCAGTTCCTTCTGATGCTCTTTTAATCACCAAAAGACTGCAATAACTTTGTTCTTCTTTAGTGTTGACAATTTTACAATAATGTTTCATGCAGTACAGATTATTAATTTATTATCAACTAAATCATGTTGCTTTACAATTATAGGTGGAAGAATATTGGAGAACCGGGGTACACGTTTCCACCCCCTAATGTTTCAATGGGGGACATCCCCCTAAAGATCCTAGTAGGAGAAAAAAAACCAATAACTGCCCTATGCAACTTTTTTAACACATCAAAAAGCACCGTGTTTTGGGCCCAAATAGGGTAAAATTGCACAATTTTGCGCTTCGCGATCAAACGAACTGGCCCAGCAAATAGCAAAACACCCCATTTCGGCAGTAGCGTAGCCAGGGGGCAAGGGGGAAAAGTGCCCCCATGACAAAGATGAATGAAAAATGAAAGATAAAATCTGGAGGGCAAAGGAAAAGAATAGGGGCAAGGAACCCATTTTCCACCCAAATTCACCCTGATCATGGGCCAAAATAGTGTAAAATACAAAACGTTTGTGCGCTGTATGCGCACATTGTCACAATAAAGGCATTTTCATCCCCGTCATGGGCGAAAATAGTGTACAAATGAGGGGGGGGTCAAAATAGTTTTGAACCTAATATGAGGGTGGGTCAAAAAAGTTTTAGGTCCATTAAGAGGGGGGGTCAAAAAGGTTTTGGGTTCGCGAAGAGGGGGTTAAAAAAAAATTCGACATGAAAAAAAATTTCCAGCCCCCCCCACCAAAGTATTTATGAACACTCCCTAAGCATTTCTAAAGAATTGGTTGTCCAGGCGGCTAACTGTTTTAATAACATTCCAAAAACATTTTTGAAAACCTGATACAAAACATTCAAAGCAGAATGTTATTTTTGGGTTGAAAAATATTTTGCGAAAAATGTTTGCCCAAAATATTTGCAATAACGTGTTAAATGTGTTTTTATGACCTTTATATAACCCGACATTTAAATGTTATTATAACGTTTTGAAGAAAACATTTTAAGAACATTTCTGTGTTTGCAGGGGGGAAAATATTTTAACATAATGTTATTTAAATGTTGACAAAATATTTGTCAAAAAATGTTTGCAAAAATAGTTTACAATAACATTTCTGAAAACATTTTAGAAATATTGTTGTAGTGTGTTTTCATACAAAACGTATTAAAACGTTTTCATGACCTTTATATAACCCAACATTTTAATGTTATTAAAACGTTTTTACCCAAACCAAAAGCCAAAATATAACTTATTTAAAACGTTTTTGTGTTTGCTGGGTACAGCCCAATCGGAGCAACTTTCAATTTTACCTGACCTTTGCAGTTTCATACTCCCCGAGTTTCAAGAATCATTTTCCTCCATGTTACAGCTCAATTGTAGCAACTTAACAATTGACCTGACCTGTGACCTCAGATGACCTTTATGGTTTCATACTCTCCAAGTGTCAGGGATCATTTTCTGCCAGTTAAAGCCCAGTCAGAGCAACTTTAAATTTGTCTTGACCTTTGACCTCGGATGACCTTTATGGTGTCATACTCAAGTGTCAGGGATCAATTTGTGCAAGTTACAGCCCGATCGGAGCAACTTTAAATTTGAACTGACCTTTGACCTCGGATGACCTTTGCAGTTTCATACTCCCCAAGTGCCAAGGATTGTTTTCCTTGTTACAGGCTGATCGGAGTAACTTTAAATTTGACCTGACCTATGACCTAGAATGACCTTTGCGATTTTATACTCCCCAAGTGTCAGGGATCATTTTCCTTAAGTTCTGAGCAACTTTGAATTTGACCTGACACCACCCCTCCCCCACCCATGCTACCCTCCTGCACTTTCCCCCATCACCAAGTGATCTTGCACTCCTAATACAGTTCTCGGTGCCTCTTACCTGGTCCACTTACACAGCAAATAGCCCCCCTACCTCAAAAAAATAAATCTTATGTGAGATCCACTGTCAGCTATTCCCAAACCACACCACTAGACACTCCCCAGACATGTCCAGTTTGGTCTATAGGCCTAGCGCCTACTGTGGTTAAGATTCTGCCTTATAATAGGCCTTGTTCTACTTTGAGAGTTTCACAATACTTACTTTTAACCTTCTCGATAAAAATTCAAGTTGTGGCTTGAATGATAGTTGTTTTACCAAATTTTCTTGGCATTTCGAGATATGAAAAGGACCGAAAATATGAATATTTATCCAGGTCTTATGAGGAGTGTCAATTATTTATATTATATTCTTTATTTTCCCTTTCATTTGACTCCACTCAGGGGGTCATACAACTTAAACCCATATAAATATTAACCTGGTGAGTGTCACCCCTGGGTAGGGAAATATTTTTATTATAGGCCTATTCTTAGGGACCGTTCACAAACACTTGTTAGAGGGGGCCTGATGCAAAAAAAAAATTCATCACGAAAATCCTTTTTGACATGAAAATGTTGTCCATTTCAGACTAAAAGGTGAGTATTATAGGCCTAGGCCTAAGTACACTAATATAAGCTGATACATTCTGGGGGGCCACTCCCATATATTGGTACGCGCCATCTGTCATTAGACCCCCATTTTTTAGGCAAATCTGCCACCCAATGACCCCCTTTTAGCTCCTTTTTTCACATCAGCTCATACACCAAATCTTCACATTTTTGCGCATTTTGAACAAATTTAGCATTTTCTTAGCCATTTTAGCTGCCAAATTGCTCATTTTCACAAAGTTTTGCCCAGAAAGTTACTTTTTTACGGTCAATCATCATGATAGTCCCAATTTTTAGTGTGATGACTGTGACCCACATTTTCTTGGAACCCCCCACAAAAAATAGTTTACAATAACATTTCTGAAAACATTTTAGAAATATTGTTGTAGTGTGTTTTCATACAAAACGTATTAAAACGTTTACATGACCTTTATATAACCCAACATTTTAATGTTATTAAAACGTTTTTACCCAAACCAAAAGCCAAAATATAACTTATTTAAAACGTTTTTGTGTTTGCTGGGTACAGCCCAATCGGAGCAACTTTCAATTTTACCTGACCTTTGCAGTTTCATACTCCCCGAGTTTCAAGAATCATTTTCCTCCATGTTACAGCTCAATTGTAGCAACTTAACAATTGACCTGACCTGTGACCTCAGATGACCTTTATGGTTTCATACTCTCCAAGTGTCAGGGATCATTTTCTGCAAGTTAAAGCCCAGTCAGAGCAACTTTAAATTTGTCTTGACCTTTGACCTCGGATGACCTTTTATGGTGTCATACTCAAGTGTCAGGGATCAATTTGTGCAAGTTACAGCCCGATCGGAGCAACTTTAAATTTGAACTGACCTTTGACCTCGGATGACCTTTGCAGTTTCATACTCCCCAAGTGCCAAGGATTGTTTTCCTTGTTACAGGCTGATCGGAGTAACTTTAAATTTGACCTGACCTATGACCTAGAATGACCTTTGCGATTTTATACTCCCCAAGTGTCAGGGATCATTTTCCTTAAGTTCTGAGCAACTTTGAATTTGACCTGACACCACCCCTCCCCCACCCATGCTACCCTCCTGCACTTTCCCCCATCACCAAGTGAACTTGCACTCCTAATACAGTTCTCGGTGCCTCTTACCTGGTCCACTTACACAGCAAATAGCCCCCCTACCTCAAAAAAATAAATCTTATGTGAGATCCACTGTCAGCTATTCCCAAACCACACCACTAGACACTCCCCAGACATGTCCAGTTTGGTCTATAGGCCTAGCGCCTACTGTGGTTAAGATTCTGCCTTATAATAGGCCTTGTTCTACTTTGAGAGTTTCACAATACTTACTTTTAACCTTCACGAAAAAAATTCAAGTTGTGGCTTGAATGATAGTTGTTTTACCAAATTTTCTTGGCATTTCGAGATATGAAAAGGACCGAAAATATGAATATTTATCCAGGTCTTATGAGGAGTGTCAATTATTTATATTATATTCTTTATTTTCCCCTTTCATTTGACTCCACTCAGGGGGTCATACAACTTAAACCCATATAAATATTAACCTGGTGAGTGTCACCCCTGGGTAGGGAAATATTTTTATTATAGGCCTATTCTTAGGGACCGTTCACAAACACTTGTTAGAGGGGGCCTGATGCAAAAAAAAAATTCATCACGAAAATCCTTTTTGACATGAAAATGTTGTCCATTTCAGACTAAAAGGTGAGTATTATAGGCCTAGGCCTAAGTAGGCCTACACTAATATAAGCTGATACATTCTGGGGGGCCACTCCCATATATTGGTACGCGCCATCTGTCATTAGACCCCCATTTTTGAGGCAAATCTGCCACCCAATGACACCTTTTTTTCATCAGCTTACACCCAAAGACCCACTTTTATCAAATCTGCCACCCAATGACCCCCTTTTAGCTCCTTTTTTCATCAGCTCATACACCAAATCTTCACATTTTTGCGCATTTTGAACAAATTTAGCATTTTCTTAGCCATTTTAGCTGCCAAATTGCTCATTTTCACAAAGTTTTGCCCAGAAAGTTACTTTTTTACGGTCAATCATCATGATAGTCCCAATTTTTAGTGTTTCACCATGACTGTGACCCACATTTTCTTGGAACCCCCACATAATGACCCCCTTTTTTCGACAAAAATTGCCACCGACTGAGACCCTTAGTTTTGTACTCCGTTAGGCACAGGTAGGCCTACGTCACTTTCCTATTCGAGTCCCCGTCCCCCCATACCATTTCTGCGGTTCAGCAAAAATAAGAAGTTTTCTGAATTTACCACTGCACTAGGGGCCTACAAGTGCATCGGGAAATTCCCCAGCCCATGATTAATCAAAAATTTTGTTCCCGACGTGTTCTTTTAATTCACATTAGTATTATGCTCCTAACGTGCAAACGATAACCAGCCAAGTAAAGCTTACTGACTAATATACTACATCGCTGAGCGATAGCGAGTGAGATCAACTGAGCCAATGAGACAGCCGCTTTTTGTTATTATTAGGAAAAGCGCGCTACATCATTAGTCAAATACAAATCGCTCGTCGCTCAATGATGGAGCATAGAACACCGAAATCCTTGCCCATGCCGGCCTTGTGCAGGTGTTGATGATCATGTTGATGCTGATGAATGGAATCCCGGCATGGAATAACAAACAGGTCAGTATGAAAATTAATTATTTTCTGATAAAATAATGATGATCTAGGATTCACTATGTTTACAGTTCGTGTGACAGTGCCAACACCTGCAAGCAAATCATCCCGCAATGTCACAGCACCACGCAAGCAGCCTGGCACTGACAGACTGATTCACTGCAACAAACTGCCGGCTACTTGTCTTGTGTCGACCGATGGTTGACAAGTACAAGCAGTGCATGTTCATTTGTTTTTCTCTGGTTCAAGCAGTGCAAGTTGGTGCAAGGTCCAGTGTGAGTATACGTCATGCGACCCTGGTGACTCCTAAAAAAAAATGACTAGTAGACATGGTAGACACAGGTAGTAGGCCGCCTAGGTGCAGAGAATACTATCCTGAATGGCTTGCCTATTGCATTATTGCCTTTAATTATAATAGTACCGGTATTCAATTTCAAGAGAAAAAACAAACAAACATGCTCAGTAAGGTTTATTTAAACACAAATTTGATAAGGGTAGGCCTGCCCTACCTGGTAAGGAAAGTTGATGTTTAGGGGGGCTATCATTTTCTTTGGAAGGTTACAAATAAAAAGTCGGCGTTAAACAAAATTGTGACCCCCCTATTTTAGAAACAAACATTTTATGACCCCACCACCGATACACCTTAGTTAGGGGCTGTGCAATAATTATGAGCCCTGGGGAGGGTAAAATTTGGGGGAAGAAATTTTTAGCGAGCCGAAAGGGGGGGGGCAAGCAATTTTTGGCAAGCCGAGAGGGGGTCGATTTTTGGCACACATTCATGGGGTGCCTTTTAAATAAAACACTCTAAAAAGGCTTCGGAAAACAGTACGGAAACGCTTAAATTTTCCTGCTCGCTGCACTCGCAACATGTTGTAGGGCTATGTAGGTTTGTAAATTGGGATCCCAAAAATTTGGCATGCGCAAGGGGGGAGCAAAGAATTTTTGGCAGGCCGAGAGGGGGGGGCAAGTGATTTTTGGCGGGCCGAGAAGGGCATTTTGAAATTTTACCCCCACCCAGGGGGCTCATAATTATTGCACAGCCCCTTACCCCTAAACAGGCTAAAATTGTATTCAGTCTTTTTGAATAAAATAAACACACTACCTGTGGTCATCTTGTAACTCCCTACATTTTGGTCATCAAAATTTTATGACCCCCCTTATTTTTCTTTCCAAAAATTTATGACCCCTCGGTATATTTGGGACACCCTTCCGAAGAAAATGATAGCCCCCTTAAGATTCCCGTCACATTTTTGTTTTCATTAAATTCATTATTTGTTGATGTAAGACCATGTAAAAGCAGGGATTAATGCTTAGATCATCATTGCAGACATTTTACTATATATTCAAGAATTGAGTTTGTTTTTTATGAAAATGAAAAGAAATTTGTGCCATTTTTGTAATCACCAGGAACATGATGATAATGTTTGTGATGTGTTTTTGTTCATTTAAAGTGGGGCCACTGTCAATATGGATACAAACAGTAGAGTACCAGACAGCTCCAGTGAGTTGGAAGGAACCCGGTCAGAGGAAAGTGAAACTGAAGGGAGAGCCCAGGAATCGGAAGAAGATGTAAGCTATTTAGCAAATGATGATTAAATGTATGATTACTAATAAACATAATTTTTCACCAGGTTCACCTTCCCCAAATAATATAGGAAACAAGTGGAAAAAGTGATCCCGTCACGGAATTGAACCCAGGACCTCAGGTTTACAAGACCTGTGCCTTAACCACTTGACCATGGGAGCTTTGTGATTATTAGGCTAGTTGCAATTCAAACCTACATGTATAAGCATTAAGCAGTCACTTAAAACTCTCCGCACTGCAAGTAGCTAGGGACCGTTCACAAACACTTGTAAGGGGGGCCCTGACATTTTTTGACCCTCCTAAGGGGGGGGGGGGCCTGAAAAAAATGACCACAAATTTTCCTGGAAAAATTAAGTTTATATGCTTTTCTATAGGGTTGACCCATAATTTTCATGTCAAAAAGGGGGGCCCTGACATTTTTGAGGTCAGTAAAGGGGGGGGGCCGAAACATTTTTGTGATGAATTTGTTTTGCATCAGCACCCCCCCCCCTTACAAGTGTTTGTGAACAGTCCCATAGGGTCGTAAATGTGTGAGTTTTTCCCATGTTATATAATTACTGTTAAACACAGAGCTAACAGCTAAATCCAACACATCTTAAGCAGACTTTGTGAAAAAACAGCCAAAGTCATAGAAAATGTACGGGGAGAGATTCTCATATAATTCTCTTAGAGGGCATACCGTAAAATGGGGTAACTTTGGGCACTTTTCAGAGTTTTTAAACCACTGCTTCCAAACAAAACCAATTATATTTCTAATTAACTCTTTTTTGTGACATTAGGGTTCCCTTCTACACCTTGAAGTTGAAAAAGATTTTTTAATAATTTTGTAAGAGTGCCCTAGGGTTAAAAATGACCTGACCAAAGTTACCCCGCCTTTGGGGCAACTTTGGTCACAGTATTACATTCCATGAAGGAAAAAAATCAAAAAAATTGATCTTCGCTGAATATGGGCAAGTTGTTGTTTTTTGTGACATTTGACACCTTGCAAAATTAATCAAACACACATCCTTGCTCACAAATATCGATTTTTATTTTTTCTGAAAAAATGTAAAAAAATGCTGATTTTGGTCAAAAATCCCGCTTTTTGCGTAAATTTCAAGGTAATTACACATGAGCGACTATTATTTCTTCCAAACATATTTCTTAACAAATTGGCACCAAATATGACTAAAAACAATATTGCTGTACGAAAATATGACCATTTAAAAAAATATATTTGACCGACCAAAGTTACCCCGCTGACCGAAGTTACCCCATTTTACGGTATCACATACTAGTAGCTGTTTATCAACCTCCATATCTATGTCTGTGCTACTGTTGTGTGGGAGCATACTGTAACCCCCCCCTGCCCATCCACCCCAAAAAATCCTGGTGCTGCCACTGACCAAACCCATCTTGCAGATGTGAATACATTGATTAGGATAGGTGTTGTATCATTTTGTTGGTCTCATTGTCCTCAGAATTATGGCTCAATCAACATTTCTCTACGTATACATGTTCTCTGCCATGACCAGAATGTAGCGATGCAGTTTTCTCAACAATCACGTCATCATCTGATAAATCTTAATTTTGTTTTTCAAAATTGTTTCCCCTAGGTGCAGCCTGTATTTGGTCTTATTAATGTGGTTGAGAAGGTCAAGACACATGTAAAGTCTCCTGCAACTCTAGGAGGAAAATTTCCCAACTTCATGTCCGCACAAATCCCATACAAAGCTGGCATTCCAGCCCTCATTGTGAGGTTTGATCTAACTGATGTTTCCAGTTTGCCTCTCAAAAATGACGGCAGAACTCATAGTAGAATTTCCTCCTCTCTTGCATCTAAGAGAGATGGTTTGGATGAGATGCTGCTGCCACTTGTTAAGCCCAAAAGGAAAATGGAGGACATGATAGGTCCTGTGGTGAGTTCTGTTCTATTTCATTTTAAGAATAATATGTGTCTCTCTTATTTTGTATGTTGTTTTGTCACTCTGCCTTCGATAAAAATCCTAGCAGGATTGATAGCGCAGGCCATTAACCCCTTGAGCACTAGCACTACCTGCCGATCTAACACTGCCTCTGATTGGTCAATTACATGATATCTTCATTTTATTTTACTTTAATGGAGCTTTGCAAATAATTCACCCCAATTTTTTGCGTGGTGAAATTATTCTAACAATGTTGCTGATTGGGCCAATTGATAATGAAAACTTCTTTTTGGCCAATCGGCAGGTAGTTCTTATGGGGTTAAAGGATGAATTTGATGCTTTTTTTATGCCACCATGAGGCATACTGTTTTTCCAATGTCCATCTGCCCCTCCATCTTTAGCTCCTTCCCTCTATGCAATAGATTAAAACAGATTCTTGATGTCCTTTCCTTTCTCCTAGGTCTCTAATGTCCAAGATGATGATGATGATGTACAGCCTGTTGAACAAGAACCAATTACCGAAGTGAAGTAAGTTTTTAAACCCACTCTGGGTGATTGAGAGAGGGAGGGAATCCAAGGGATGGACCTATTTCTCACCGGGGTGTGTGGGGGTGCATTTGTAAATGCCTCCAAACGAGGACCTACATATTGATACACACCATACAACGAGGACACCTCCAAATGAGGACAAATATGCATATAAGATAGCATATAAGATAGGTCCCCCATAGGGGGTATAGGACGGGTCACAGTTGGATAGCAAGTTGTCTGGTGTGTCTGTGTGAGGTCCACGGTGTGTCGATTAAAAACGGGTGTGCGAGTCCTCGTTTAGATCCTCGTTAAGTTGAGGTCCTTGTTTGAACATATTTACAAACAGGGGTGTGTTTGTGAACACTGTCAAATCACAAATCTGTGTGTAACTGGATGCACAGGAATCGTAGACATCCATGCTTCCTGGAGAGTGTTATTAGAAACCACATGAAAATGCATTAGGGGCTGTGCAATAAGTATTAGCCCACCGGGGGGTAACATTTCCAAACGGTGTGCCAAAAAATGCTTCCCCCCTTTGCAAAACCAGATATATATATGGAGAGCACAGCAAGCAGGAAAATTTGCATCTTAAAGCATTTCTGTGCTGTTTTCCTAAGCCTTTTTAGAGCATTTTATTTAAAAGGTGTGCCAATAAGTGCTTGCGCTCCCTTGGCTTGCCAAAATTGCTTGCCACCCCCCCCCCTCCTTTGGCTGGCCAAAAGTGCTTGACCCCTCCCCAATTTCCAATTTTACCCTCCACCAGGGCTCATAGTTATTGCACAGCCCTTATAAACAATGACTAGCTGCAGTTGGCTGTGTATAGGGTCAGATCGCATAGATAGTGAAAACTTATATATATAAGTGTCTATGTCAGTAAACAGCACTACAGCAAAATATTGATCACCTTGGGTAGTTTGTTTGAACCCTCCAAAATATCAGCAGGTAGTTAGTAGTCTTAAATTGGTTACTATTATTGTTCACTACAAACAGATAGGAATAAATAAATTTAGGGTTCACAACTTATAAGTTACCCCTAATACTTTTTTTAATAAATCAAAAAATATTTTATGAAATGTAGAAGTGTAAAAAGGTTTGTGTAGCCTTATTTTTTTAGCAAAACTTTCTCCACTGAAAGTAACTTACTACATGTATTTACATTTTTGTATTATTGATTTTATTTTTATTACGATAGAAGTCAAGATCTACAGAAAAGACCGATGCCTCAACATCATGATAGCAGTCAAGGTCAACTGAAGAGAACAATGTATCATCCGATAACACTAGCTAAACGTCCACGGAATGCGCTGGCACTGTGTACTCCTAAACGCCCCTCTATGCCTACGTCACCCCTTCCAATACCATTGCAGAAGATGCCAAATATGCTTCAAAAACTAACACTGGATTCCGCTCTGGATATGCCTACTCTATCCCCTGAAATACCATTGGTAAAACCCCAGTCCCCATCGCCCCTGTCAGAGCCTCAAAGCCAGCAACTCCTAAATTGACCCTGATGAAGCCTGTCTCCATCAGAAGGAAGAGAGTGCACAAGAGAGTCCAGGTGGATGAGGAACAGACAGAGGCTTTGGAGTCGGAAGATGAATCCAATAAGATGCCAAGGTTTTTTTTTCTGTTGTTCTCTGGTTGTCAACTGCAACTAAATTCACATCAGTGTGTACTTCTGAGCAGGTCCGTACGCAAGATTTCATTTGGGGGGTGTTGATTTTGAAAAAGTGGACTTTTTCCGGGGGGCAATTTTGTGAAAAGTAGACTTTTGTCTAAAAAAGCGTAAAAACATGATTTTTTTTGCTCATTACGCTCGCAAATTCTGAAATTTTGGGACTTTTTGTATACTTTTCCATATTTGAGGGGGGGGTGCATTGCACACCCCCTGCGTACGGGCCTGCTTCTGAGATGCGGATTTGGTCTTCCTTGTATACCACAAGTGTACCGCACACTATACACTATGTGTTAAGGGGTAGTGCAATAATTATGTGTACCTCCGGGTGGTGAATTCTCAAAATGGTCTGCCAAAAATGCTTGCCCCCCCCTTTGAACGTGGCAAAAATCTTTGCCCCCCCTTCGACGTGTACAAAAACCTTTGCCCCCTTTTTTCGATGTGCCAAAAACCTTTGTCCCCCCTTTACATATGCAAGATTTTTTGGAACCTGAATTTAAAACCTGAAATTGTCTTATTATATATTTGGGAGCGCAGCGAGCAGGAAATTTTGCCTATTTGAACATGTTCCTAACGTTTTCCTACACCTTTTTAGGGCGTAATATAGAAACTGCCCAAAATATCTGTGCCAAAAATTGCTGCCCCCCCCCCTTCAACCTGCCAAAAATCGCTTGACCCCCCTCCCCCTTTTAAGGCATATTGTGATGCAATTTGGTGGAGAGGTGGCAGTTGGTGGTCTCCAAATTGTAGCTGGTTTTTGTCACAAAATATTGTAATTAAGTATCTAATTTGCATATCAAGCACAGACGTCTAGACATGCCAACTAGTACGGTTTCACCATATTTTGTACTTTGTACGGTAAAACGTGAAAAATATGGTAGTACGGTCACCCCCAAAAAAATACGGAATTCCAGAATTTTGACCCAAATAATAAAATGTTGTGTCTTAAAAAGATAAACAGCTGCAAGATTAGACTACCGACTGAATTACTAGTATCATTTGACCACTTTCTTGGTCTGTTAAAGTGGTTGCCTACATTGTTTTTCTCTCGACTTTCGATGATTAAAAAAATATTATTAATAGGCCTACAAGATGGTTTCCGAAATAATTTTCTTCTGACTTGCAGATTTTTCATGCACATTAGTATTTTTTATAAACCACCTAATGCTATGTCTTCTGAAGGTATTTAGTAAACTATTTAGCTCTATTGGTGCAAAAGAATAAGCATACAAGAAGGTTTCAGACCTCCTTTTACTTCTGACTTTCGCACAATGCATGCACATTAAAGAAATATTTAATAGGCCTACAAGATGGTTTCCGAAATAATTTTCTCCTGACTCCTGATTTTCATGCACATTAATATTTTTTATTAAGCATCTTCATCTAACTGCTACACATGCTATGTCTTCTGGAGGTATTTAGTTAACGGTCAGCATATAAGCCTGCAAGATGCTTTCCGACTTTGTTTTCTCAATGGTGCAGCAGTGGCACATTAATATTTTTAATATCTTTAATATTTTTTCTTTATAGACAACTGCTATAGGTAGATAGCTATAGGCCTACCCAGTAATCTTCTAATTGACATTGACATTAAACTGTTAATTTTTTTTTTTTTTTGAAAACATGAACAAAACCCGATGTTGTAAGGCCTACCAACTGATACTATAATGATGATGATGATGTTGATGATCAATGATTTTCTGAACTTGAAAGTTTTAACAAAGCATGCTTCTATACATTAGAGGTAACAAAACCCAATGTTTCCAGAAATATATCAATTTGTTTTGTCTACATACTTTATCCAATTTTGTGAGGTCAAAGGTCACATACAAGGTCAAAGGTCGACTGAGGTCGCCAAATCTTGTAATTAATTGATTTTTAACTGTGCATCACATATCCAAAAATCAGCTTGATCAGTCATGTGATTAAGGAAATATGATGACTTTAAGATGCCCACTTTCCATGTAAAGCATATGAGTGATAACTCGTAAAGGAAGCATCTTTCTGTATTGATTTATTTAATACTTTGATGGAATGGTTCTTTGGTATTGCCAAATTTGATTTCAAATTCATGAGGCGGGCCTATGGACCCCCGCCTTTACGTGCTCGGTCGCGCAAGTGCTCCCTCGCAATTATGTGTTCCACTTTTGGGGTTTCTGGGGTTGGCAGCGGGTACATATTTAAAAAATACGGTTTTAGGGTGCAAAATACGGATTTTTGTTCTTCTGAGTACGGAAATCTGGATTTCAAAATTGGCATGTCTGCAAGCAAAATAACCTTGTGCACAGATTATCTGGAGATCTGTACGAGTTACAGTGATGAAACTTGGCGGAGAGTAGCACAGCCAGAAGTTCTTGACCTGATTTGCTTTTCAGCTCAAAATATGCGTAATCGCAAGATCATTGTGAGGTCATTTGGGTTCATCCGGGGTCAAATCGCCATATATTGTTTCAGGTTCATGAAATTTGGTGGGAACGACCACTGTAGGAAGACAAAATGTCAAGGTCATTTTGGGGTCATCCAAAGTCAAATCGCCATAGATTGTTGCAGATTCATGAAATTTAGTGTAGACGACCACTGAAACAAGGCAAAAATGTCATTTTGAGGTCATCTGGGGTCAAATTGCCATAGAATGTTGCAGGTTCATGAAATTTGGTGGACTGGGAAGTGAGGCAAATAATGTGAAGGTCATTTTTGGGTCAAGTGAAATTGCACAGGTTAAAATAATGGGCATCAAGGTGGAGGCATTGCGGTGGACGCTTTTCGGCGAGAACCGCGCAGGTCGAGAGCCGCAAAATTCTAGTTGCTAATACATAGCCTACTGCATATTGCACCACACTGCTTTCGAACAGCCTTAAAACTATAAGTGCAAATGTAAAAATAACATTTATGACCCGTTCTTCATGTTATTACGACTTTACTAAATGGGACCAAGTTTTAAAAAGGGTGAAAAGCCACACAGGAAATATTTTTTAAACTCTGGCCCCTTTTTATGTATTGAAACATTTTTTGGTAGATTTTGTATGCAAGCAAGGAGTGCCATCTCTGCATTGCATTGTATTTATGACACTTTGGCCAAAGTCAGCCATTGAGAAACTGGACTAATATGGTCCTACTTCTAGTAGTGGTTATGATATTTGTTTTCATTATAATTTCAATTCATGGCTGTCATAAAAAGCATGTTTTACCATAATCAGAAAGATGAATTCTGTTTTAACACATTCGCACATAGACCCTCCCTCGGGTCCATGGAGAACGACTGGTAATGTAGATTACATAGCATTAAAAATCAACCCAATACATGGACCCTCCCAGTCTGTAAGCAATTTGCCTTCCAGCTCCCAGCATTTTGTGGGAGTTCACTTTTACCGATCTTGGGTCAGGCGCACTGTCTATATATACCACGTCCATGTTTTTACTACATTAACGTTTGTGTAAGCGACTAAATCAACGATATTGTATCCGACCAATCAACGCAGCTTGGCAGCGCGGGATATTTGAAGAGGCTTCCAAGCTAAATAATGTGCAAACATTTGCAAACTGCATAATATGGACAATAGGCCTAAATCCGAGTCAGTGGTTGCCTTTTTATTATTGCTGCGTACCATGGGTCTATCAGACGCTGCGTGCCAGTTGAGCTCAATACCTCTCAGTTGTTGACAAGTGTCCCATCCGATCTTGCGCCACATCCCGCGGCATAGCTTTGTGCTACCATATTTGAATTGAAACTGGGGCGGGGCTTTCGTAATTGACATCAGAATCACCATGCTTTGTTGAACGATTATTTGGAAGGGAGGTCTCAAACAGATTGGACCAGTTGAGGAATCAGCGCTCAATGGACTTTCGCGTTCACTTATAATACGAGTATATTTCTATATTGCTGCATGGTTGACTGTAAGTGGCGTCGATTTGTGGATGAAGAGGAATGGGTTTTTGGCATTGAGGAAAATAAGGGGGGGGTTACAGGACTTTGGCATTTTTTTCATAGGGCATCATGTAATTATTTATTGTTAGTATCCAGAGATGGAACCGAACCGAGACTGGGGGTCAGTCTAATTCGCACATTAAAAGGTACAATTCTACAACTATTCATAACTTAATATTTAATAATTTTATTTTGTTCAAAACAGATACATGTATATTAAGATAAAAATGTATTTTATACTGAACACTCATACAGTGCCAAGGCATTCAAAGGTTAATTAAGAGCCCAGAAATAACTAAAACATATCTTACATGAGAAAACAGACACAAAAAAATCAAAAATTAATTTTGACACATCTGACTTCTTCATATAAACCCACTAACATAATAAATAATCTACAGTGAAACAGTTGGCCATATTACACACAAAACCATACAATATGTTTACAGGACATCTCCGGATCCCAAGTATCCACTACGTACCTCCTCAAATTCTAGACCAACGTCACCCCATTCAATTCAATCGCAATATCAAACACTTCTAGTATTATAAAAATAAACTATCAAGATGATATACAACACCAAGAAATGTGTATTTACAAGGGGGTATCCAAAAGTTTTTGACATCACCCAGAAGTGTAAGAGCTATACCGATGAAATTTTGTCAGTGTAATCACTGGTCCTTATGTACATTATGGTCCAAAAATGATCTCATAAGATAAGGGATAACACTGACTAAACTTCGGCCAGGCACAAGTGACCCGGTGAAGGGGTTTAGTTCAGAAATGACTTATATAATTTTGGATTTTGACTTAAACAACCCTAACAAACACCTTCCATCCATAGCTGTTTAAAATTAACACAGTATTTTAGTTCTGATATAGGCCCTTCGGCCTTCACACTAAATTCTTAGTTTACTGTTAACCGCCTGCGTCCAAAATTGAAAATTGCAAAATATTTAATGATTTTATTTTGATTTTGGATTTTCTCCTTTAAAATAACTTTTAATGACTTTTACTTGCTACTTTCTAACATGAATCATATCAACAATAATGATGAATAAACAAACAGCATAACTTCACCTTATACTATGCGTAAAAGTAAGCATATTAATAAAATAATTAAATGCCGACTCCCGTCAAAACGGGTTGATAATTGGTTGTGATAACTACTAAATAAAGAAAATAATAGATAATTAATAATTAAAAGTCACCTCGTCCTATTTTCAAAATGTTGAACAGCAAACTCAGAATCAATTGTGAAGGGCCTGATACTATTAAATATCCCCTAATGCAATACGAAAAATATCACTAGTTCGAGGTCATATCACACAAGGCCGCGGGCCAAGTGTGATACGACCTCGAACCAGGTTTTTCGTATTGCATTAACAGACAGGGGATAACAAATTTATTATTTAATATAAACAAATAGAAAAATAAACAACACCACAATCCTAAAATAATCAAGGTATACTCCAAACTCTCAAACATGCATGCTTTTACAGTTTTCTGTCATGCGACTCTGCCTCTTCAGGCCATGTAATACAGTGCGATGCACAGTTGGCGCGCGACACAAGGTAGCGCGTAATTGTCGTCTCTACCACATACGCGATCAGCATGGTTACAATACGCCGTGAGTATGCAGACCTGCTAATTTCCGGTGCTGATTAAGAGCTGATTAATACGGTTATATATTGTATGGTTATGTTGTGATTCATGTCCACTGAATGATAAAATCAGTACCCAAATCAATCTCCATATCATAAGGTCTTTATTTCCCATTTCAAAGTCCTGTTGACTAAATGCATTGAAAGAAATGCAAGAGAAATAAGATCATTCTCTATGGAAGATTTTGACTTGGCAACTATCTTGTTCTACAACGAACAACTCCATACCATCTTGTGACATTGAAAGTCCTCTAGGGTCATTAACCTCTGTGGTAACACAACCTAGGTAATGTCCTTTACTTGTATATCTGAATATACCTGTTGGGTCACCTGCTGCTTGATTTGATACAAAGATCTCTCCTTGTCTAGAGCACACATAACCAGGGACCCATTTCTTGACTTTTGGAGGAGGCTTTACTACCCTGGCATTAGAACTAGAGTAATCCATTAATTCTAGACACTTTCCGTCAAGGGAAGAACAAACTACTTCACCTTCAGACGTAGCTGCAAGACGGAATGGTTTTTTTGTTGTTGCAAATTTGGAGATGAGAGACCCATCTGCATAGTGGATGGATATAGTGTTACTGACTAACCCTACTATGATTTGATCATTTGTATCAACAGCAACAGAATTCACATATGATTTATTATCAATGGCATCAGTGACAGGGACACAGGACAAATATTTGCCCTCATTGGTGAAGAATTGTAGGCCTTTATACTCATTTCCACCTGTAACAATATACCTGTTGTCATTAGAAACTGTTATGCCTGTTATTTTGCTAGAATCATTCATGAAGGAATAGTTGACCAAACCACTTCTAGAAAAAACCTTGACACCTTTTTCATAGCTTGTAACAACAATATCCCCCTCACGATTTAGGGCAATTCCATGGGGATTTTTCATACCACTTAAAGGGAATTGCCCAGTAAGTCTCCATCTCTCTCTTTGCATCAAATACCCAATATTTGGGACAATTATGGGAAGACCTTCAAATGTCAGATGGCCTAGGGATTCAGTTGCTTCAACTGGTTCTACCAATGATAACTCATTCAGTTTCATGGACAAGGAGTAATACTTGTAGGTGAGCAAGAAGTCTGAATTAGAAGCAGTAAATTCTGAAGCTTGCATTTCAGCTTCTTCAATTTTCCCTACTTCTGACTCAAGTACCTTCTTTTTATTTGCTATATCATTGACCCTATCTTCATGTATCTTGTCAATTTTGAGTAACTCCTTATCAAATACTTGATTTACCTGATCTATGTACTGTTGTCTACAATTTACAACTTCAGCTGTGGCCTGTTTCTTGGAATCATTCAGAGTACCTAATACTAATCTAGTGTTCTTAATAGCATCTTGAAACTTCTTTTTGTTATTAGCAGATTTCTTGTTCAAATCATCTATCAAATTTACTTGCTTCTTGGCTGCTTCCTTCAAGGTCACTCTGTCATGTTCAGTAGGACACGTCTTGAGACTGATGCAGTCCACGCAGACTTGTTTGTCTTCTGTCTCGCAATAGTACCTTACCTGCTCACCATGTACCTCACAGACTCTACCTTCAGTGGTGATTTGACCTGACTGAAGCTCTTCAATGGTGACAATGTGGTGATCTTTTGTGAAGGCATTGTGGTAATTGGTGAGACACTGTTGACAAAGTGGTTTCTTACAGTCTATGCAGTGAAATTTTGCTTTCTTTCCACACACATTACATGGTGTATCTGTAGACTGAATTAAGAATGGAAATTTTATAAGTGATAAGAAATACAGAAAGGTGTAAAGGTCATACATGTTATAAACTTCAGTATTATATCTTAGAGTTTATACGCCAATCCATATTGTGCAGTGGTCATAGCTAGAATGCATCTTTATTATATATAAGTGCTTACTTCAACAATATATAAGACATATAGGTTAGTGACACGTGGGTGTTGATCTAGTTCAAGTTTTATAGATTAGTTCAAGTTTGATAGATTATGACTTAATGCTGAGTTGCAAGTTTGAGGTATTTGAACTTGGATACAATCACAACATCCCTTCTCTTAAAATGATTTGTTTCTTCTTAGAAAGAGACATGTCAAGATAATATAAATTTTGGTGGATTTCAAAATATCAACATAATTAATGAGATAAGCATTGAATATGTAAATTTTGAAATATCAAGATCATGACGTGTAATGTTAAAAACAGTAAATATGATTTTTAAACGAAATGTGATTGTCACTTTAAAATAACACAACTCGTAGTGCACTGTCATTAAAATATTAAAGTTGTTGGCATATATTCATGCAAAGTCAAATATAAACATTCAGGATAGTCTTTCGTTGCGGAAGTCCAATAGTCTATTAAGCAATTATAGCATTTAGCTTAAAGCGTCCAGTTATGTCCATTTTGTCCATAAAGCATATGTAGATTTCTACATGTATTAAAGAAATCATTTATTAAATCCATTATGCATTCTGATATCATTCATTATTATTTAAATGATATATTTCAGTTTGAAAATCTCTGTAACATTCTGAATGTGCTTCAACACTTTCAATAGTAGTAAAACACATTTAACATCAACTCACATATTTATGAACTATGAAACTGGCTATTTCGCATTATGCACTAACTATGCAGGTTGCATTCTAAAAGCATAATTCTAAAAATCAATTACAGCAGGATTGTAATGATAAAAAATTAAAAATAAAAATCATTGTCATAAACATATTAAATCATAGTCGTTTCCATTTCCGTTTTTTACCTATACCCTACACACTAATGTGTGTTTAACTTTGGTTTGTATTATACCCATAGTATTTTGGTGGCGATACAACTCTGCCAGATTTGGTTTTATATTGCTGAGTTGTACTGCTAATATTGGTTACCATGACTGCTGTTGGTATTATTATCATGATTATCGTTTGTCCTTTGTGCTGTGTTTTGGTCAGTTTCATGAGTTTCTTGTGGATTGTCATTTTGTGTTGTGTCTTCATCATCATAATCAAAGGGGTTAAAGCTAGTTCTGTTAACTTTCAAATCTCTCCTGCATGTTTCTGATATATGTTTTTCCATCTCCTAAAGCTACTTTATAAGATCTGGGAATATTTCCGATATCTATTACTTTGCCTGCTTCCCATCTCTTATCAGTTCTTATCCAAATACTTTGACCTTTGTGAAGTGGTGGCAACTCTTTTGCACCTTTGTCATAAGTTTGTTCTTGTTTTGCTTGATTCTGTTTGATCTTTTTACTAAGGTCTGGACTAACTTCAGGTTGTAGTAAACGGTCAGAGGTTGGTAGTAAAGTTTTTGTTCTCTTGCTGAAAAGCATTTGACAGGGTGATTTTCCTGTGCTTTCTAGTGGCATGTTTCTATAGTCTAATAGAGCAAGTTGTATATCTCTATTGTCTTTCTTTGCTTTTTTGATCAATTGCTTTGCAATGTGTACTGCTTTTTCGCTTTTACCGTTACTTTGGCTATAACGAGCTGAGACCCTTACGTGTTTAAATTCCCATTGGTCACTAAATTCTTTGAATTCGCGTCCAACATAACAAGGTCCTGAGTCGCTAATAACTTCATCCGGAATTCCATAACGGGCAAATTGTTCCTTGCATAAGTTGACTATAGTTTTGCTTGTGGCAGATCTGATTGGCTTTATCTCAAAGAAATTTGAGTAGTAATCAACTATGAGAAAGTACTGTTGACCATCTAGTTCAAATAGGTCAGTACCAACTTTTTGCCATGGTCTATTGGGTATATGGTGGTTGATCAGTCAACATTAATAGGTAAATTTTCACGGGAAAATTTTCTGGACACGTGACCAATGCGTATCAATGTGAGTGTAACCTCGAGCCTGATCTCTGACCCCGGCGGTGACCTCGCTATTCAAGTCTTAGTAATTTTGAATTGGAATAGTATTTTGACCATAATTTTGATAGAAATTTGTACATTGCAAATTTATTGAATATTATGTTATCTTAATTTTTTCACAATATCATCAAAACGTAATTTCAAAAATATCTATCTCACGGAAAAAATATTTATCTACGGAAACTCTTACCATCACATTATTAACTTGCGACAAGTAACTTATTTTGCCTCAAAGGAAGAATTCTTCCTATTCAAATACATTGGAAGAACACCCACTGTGCTCGGGTCACATTCCATAATGCTAATATGTCTGCGCCCATGGGTGTCACGTGTCCAGAAAATTTTCCCGTGAAAATTTACCTATTAATTCTGACTGTTGATTAGTGGTTCTTTCTGATTTCTTGAACTGTATTCAGCACAAGTTGGGCATTTTTCTATTGTCTCTTTGATTTGTGCTGTCATATACCAGGCCAAAAACATTATATCTCGTCCCAACCTTTTAGATTTCTCAATCCCTTGGTGACTTTGGTGTATTTTTGTCAGCATCAGTTTTCTCATTATATTGATTGTGGAATAACAATCTGGTTTGTCTTAAATATTAACTAATTTTCTATGGTCAGTTCATCTCTGTAATTCCAATATTGTCTAATACTGACATGTACATCATCTCTTTTTGTGGGCCAACCGTTTTGTATGGTTGCCTTAAGTTTGTTTAGTTCAGAGTCTGTTGCTGTTTTTTGCTTCAACTCTTCAAGCCTACTATCTGAAATAGGTAGACATGATATCATGCTAATTGGTATAGTCGTAGCATCACAATCATCCTCTTGAACTTTTTGATTAGCAATTCAATGTCTTCTTTGTCTTCTCCATTTGCAAATACGAATGTCTGATATATATCACGGCATTCACTTCCAATTACATATAGGAATGTAGAGCTTTGTACCACTTTGCTCTTTTTCTCTAGTTCTATTGCCTTTCGATAAATATCAAAATCTTGTCGCCATTTCTTCCACAGTGCTGGTTTTCCCACATCGAATACATCCAGGGTTCTCAACTGCGTTGCTTGTAGTGCTTCAGCCATTTGAATCCCACTTCTGACACCATGTTATAAACTTCAGTATTATATCTTAGAGTTTATACGCCATCCATATTGTGCGGTGGTCATAGCTAGAATGCATCTTTATTATATATAAGTGCTTACTTCAACAATATATAAGACATATAGGTTAGTGACACGTGGGTGTTGATCTAGTTCAAGTTTTATAGATTAGTTCAAGTTTGATAGATTATGTTATGACTTAATGCTGAGTTGCAAGTTTGATGTATTTGAACTTGGATACAATCACAACAATACACATAAGAAAGAGTGTCAAATAAGATGATGATCTTGAATTTCTTTTCTTTAAAAGCGTCTTACTTTCTTGTCCATGGTTTCTTTTAGATTCTGCACAAGGAAATCACCTGGAAATCCTCTGATTCCTTCTGTAGGTACAGGTGCAGACTTCTTACAAGCAGGGCAGATCACTTGAGTCTTGTCTTGGGTATCTTGATGCCACGTCTCCAGACAATCCAAACAGAATCCATGCAGGCAAGGAAGGGCTATTGGATCTTTCAACTCTGCTGAGCAGATGTAGCAGGATAGAAGGTCCTTCTTGATCTTCTGAAGAACAGTTGCTTCAGCCATTAGTCTACTGGACTGTCATCATTACTGTGTAATGAGAAATCATAGAAATTAGCTGGTATTCTGTCATCACAATCAACACAGTTTGTTTTGATATTTTGATCATAATCATGATTTTGTCATTAACAGTCAATGAAATAGTCATGGAACTTCGTTTGGAGGCCTAAATTACATTGGTATTTACTTCTAAACACTATTTGTAAGATATACACCAGCAATCTGTATGCTTATATTTTCAGCGGTGTATCAAGAGGGTGAGGAACCCCAAGGTTCAGGCTCCCCAATTAATAGCAAAATGAAATAAGGCTGAACAAGAATTTGTCTTTAAAAAAGACAAGTTCACAGATCAGGTGTATAGTACATGTACTTTCAGCTTCTTTGGTCTAACATTTAATATTCATATCTAGCCTACTCTGCACTTATTCGAAAATATATAAGTGATATGAGGCTTAATAATGATACATGTGTCTTGACTCTGGAAAACAATTTTTTTAAACCTCATTTTGCATTTATTTTTTTAAGCCACCTTCTTCTTCTTGGTACAGTTCAACACCCCTAGTGGGGAAGGCGAACCGGAAAATGGTGTGCGCTTAATGGTTGAGCTATTGGAGATTTGTTACTTGTGCTTTGAACTGCTTGGGTTCTTCAATGCTGACGATTGACTCAGGCAAACTATTCCACTCCTTTAGTGTTATAGGTATGAAGGAGTTCTTAAGGCAGTCCTTTTTTGTTGACAGTTCTATGAATGATTTGCTGTGGGTACGGCGAGTAGGACGCGTGACCGGGCATAGTAGTGTTCGGATAGGGATGGACAGGTAACCCTGATATGATTTCTGGAATGTTGAAAGTCTAGCTATCTTTCGTCTTTGTTGGAGTGTCGACCAGTTTGAGTTCTTAAGCATTTCTGTGACACTTGCTCTCCTGTCGTAGTTGTGTTTGACAAAACGGATGGCTCGTCTCTGCACTGCTTCCAGTTGGTAAATTTGGTCGGAAGTATAGGGATCCCATACCGCCGAGCTGTATTCCAATGATGGTCTTACTAATGACTGATAGGCTAGTTGTTTGATATCTTCTGTACATGAGTGTAAGTTCCTTTTTACAAAACCCAGAGCCCTGTTACTTTTTGCTGCTATATTATTAATATGTTTATTCCATTTTAAATCATTGGATATCTCTACTCCAAGGTATGTGTGTGAGTTTGTTTCCTGGAGGATGGTGTTTGCAAGTGAGTAACTGTGTTTTTAGGGTTATGTGAATGAGTCATTTTAAGCACAAAGCATTTCTCTGGGTTAAACTTCATCTGCCACTTTTTTTCCCACTCTGATAACCGGTCAAGGTCTGTCTGCAGTTCGTCAGCGTCAAAGTCGTTCGTAATTGTCCGGTAAATAACACAGTCGTCGGCGAATAGTCGAACCGTGGAGGTGATGTTGTCCGTAGGTCATTAATGTATAAGAGAAAAGTAACGGACCGAGTACTGTGCCCTGCGATACGCCTGATTGGACACGTGCCAGTCCGAATTCTCACCTCCAATGACAACCCTCTGCTGTCTTCGCATTAGGAAGTCTGAAATCCAGGCATGTATAGGTCCGCGTGATGCCATAGTGGTCAAGCTTCAGCATAAGCCTATTGTGTGGAACAACATCAAAGGCTTTGCTGAAGTCCATGATGATAACATCAGTCTGTTGCCTACTGTCGAGAGAGACAGGGCAAAGTCGTGTATTGTCAGTATAAGTTGGGACTCGCACGAGCGATTACGGCGAAAGCCGTGTTGCTGGTCAGTCAATATATCAAAGTGGTCAAGATGGCGCATGATATTTGAATGAATAACATGTTCCATGACCTTGCAACTTATAGACGTAAGGGAAACCGGTCTATAGTTAGCAGGTTTCGTGCGGTCCCCTTTCTTGAAGATTGGAGATATATTTGCACATCTCCAATCATCAGGCAGAATGCCTGTTTCAAGAGAACGTCTGAAGATGGTTGTAAGTGCCGGTGCGATTTCAGCCGCTCCCATCTTCAGAATACGGGCAGGTATGCCGTCAGGTCCAGTCGCTTTGGTCACGTCAAGGTCAAGCAGAAGCTTAGTCACACCGTCGGTCCTAATGTCAATGTCAGGCATAGGTGGGAATTTGGTTGAATTGATACTAGGTATATTGTTCATTTTCTCCTGTGTGAATACTGATTCAAATTGGCAGTTCATCACCTGGGCTTTCTTCTTGTTGTCATTGATGGTATTACCATCTGATTTTAAGGTTGGTATACCAAAGGTATCATTTTTCAAGCTTTTTATCAGAGACCAAAATTTTTTGTTTGACTCTGCACAAACATCTCTGATGTAATTCCTGTACTTACTTCTAGTGAGGCGGTTGACATGTTTTCTGAGAGATCTGAATACCTCCCAGTCCTCAGTAGAATTTGATGCCCTTGCTTTATTATAGGCTTTGTGCTTGTGTCTCAGGGCATTTTTGACTTTATGATCAACCCAGGGTAATTTCTTACCACCTGAAACCAAACGTGATGGCACATTTTTCTCAGTGGTCTCTTGGATTCTGTTTTTAAAATCCATCCAAAGCTCATTAGCTGACACAAGATCAGGGACGATATCACAAAAATCTGAACTAATTTCAGCCAAGTCATGTTTGATGCTTGACCAGTCTGCCTTAACGAATTGAAAAACTCTTCTAGGCTTAGTTTTGTTTGTTTTTGGTTTAGTGTCAATGGTGATCAAAGGAATACCGTTGTGATCGCTCATTCCCGGCAAAACTCTGGTTTTCTCAACAAGAGAAGAATTGGTTGTGAAAAATAAATCCAAAATGTTGTCCCCTCTGGTGGGGTATTTCACAACCTGATCAAGCCCAAAATCATTTCAGATTTCAATAAGCTGACGACACAGCCCTGGTTTTTGACAACCGGGTAGTGTGGACTGGCTGTCCCACTCGATGTGGGATAGGTTAAAATCACCTGCCAGCCAGATTTGGGGACCTTTGGATAGGTCAATTTTGGATAAGGATTGCTGCATCAGGTCTAAAATATCAGAGCCAGAATCAAGGCTCCAATAAGGATGTTTTTTGTGTTGACTAGCTCAAGCTGGATCCAAAGGATCTCACAATCAACATCAAGATCAGCACGATGCGAAAATATGAGGTCATTTTTAACAGCAATGAAAATGCCACCGTGACTTTGACCTTTCACGTTTGGTGGCCTATCTTTCCTTATGATTGAATAGTCAGGAGGAAAAATCTCACTGTTGCTGACCCCAGCTGACAACCACGATTCAGTACCGATGAGTACATCTGGTTGGTGGGAGTCTAGACAGATGGCTAGTTCAGCAACCTTGTTATTGACACTCTGGAAATTCAATACCATAACCTTCACTTGGCCAGCTTTACGGATGTTCTTATTTTTGGGTTTTTGAGACCATTTTTTCCTTCTTTCACCAGTATGCATTTCTTCATGAGATTTTTGGATTGGGGATGATGCTGCGACTGGTGATAATAAGCCAATTTCATCTTCAGTACTAAGCGACGCAAGTGAACTGAAGCTATTTGACAAGATGGTTGAGCGTGAACTAAATAGCGAGCTAGCAAAATTGGGCATACCACAATCGCAACACATCCAGGTTATATTCCGGGTTATATTACTATCCTCCAGTGCATGATAAACAACTGTATGCATGTTCATACACTCGGCATGGTACCAGTGATCACATGAATCACATTGGACAGCATATTTGCTCCAGTCACATTCCTTTTGACAGATCTTACAAGGGAACTCTGGTCCGGGATTTAATTCTGTATCACCGGCCTGAATGATATATAATAAGCAAAGATATACCAGAATTTTCATCTTCCCATTACGACTTGATGAGTTTTTGTTTTTACCAAGTAGTAATTTCAGATTTGCTGGGAAGAATCTAAAAGTAAACATGATCTTAGGGATGTCATGGTACCATACAAAGCTTTCATGGACATGTTTAAATTCACAATATGTATCTGTTTGAAATTGAATTGCAGTAATGTTGATAATATAGTTATAGAAGTCAGTAATCACAAATGATAAATCTATTATCTCCATAGTTGGACCGTATGCGTTCTTATATTTATGTTGATTCAGTACGTGTACTGAATGGTCATGATGGTAAGACTCAATATCAACAATATCATGATTTTCATGTGCAGCAAAAGGGATGGGTTTTGTTACAGAATAACATGTCACCAAACACAGAAATGTGATGATGGTATACACAACTACGACTCTCATGATGGCAAATAATATAGGGTTACCCGTCACAACCCACACCTGCTATACACTACACCCGGCCATTTGCGTAAATACTTAGCACTGCATCGTAGACATTTTAGGTCCGCTGTGGAAAAGGTAGCGAGCCGCCATCTTGGATGATGTTAATTCCAATTGAAAGCACAAGCAACCGGTGGTCGGATTTTAATCCAGTTCAATCTCCACAAACACGCACAAAAACCCCTCAAATATGTGCTACAAAGTATCTCTGATGTTAGTTCTATAGCACTACAGGGCGATTCAGTGTGGAAATCGACTCAAAAGATGGTATTTTGAGCGATAAAATTTGGAATGTTCCCAGATCTCGTTAGGAACGTCTACACCAACTTGAGGGCGCACACCTCATTTCCTACCTACAGGATCTCATTTTGCATTTAGGTTTTTAAGCCACCTACAGGAAACAAATGTGGCTATTTATAACTACGAAGAAAATTGTATGCAAGATGCCTTAATTATCACTAAAGTAAACAAATTACACAGCCATTTGGTCTTGCTAGCTTTTGTCAGGGAAATTTGTCTCATAGCCCTGCTTTTATGAACACAAATGAATTTTTTGTAACAGAAAATATATTACACAGGTTTATATACACACATTGCTGGGTTATTACAAGAGTCAATAAACATTCAATTAACTATAGATAATGGAATTAGTTTTGTGCAATGTAGTTAATATTGAACTTTTTCTGAAGTAAATGGCCTGCTGCATAATTTTCTATACAGATGATAGGCTTAATCACAAAGTAAATATTCAGTATACTGACCATGACCTGCCTAGTTTTGATTAACCAATCAGTTATGTGTCAGCATGTGATGGCTATAAGCAAACATGTTTATAAAAAAGGCTTACAAATTTCCTACACTGAATAGTCTCTTTGCCAAATTTAAGAGCTAAATAGTCCTTGTCATGTGGGGCAGGATTAGATAAAGGCATACAAACTAGGGTATGAGATATTATGAATTATTTCCTAGCCTCTTAACCACAGGGTTGGTGGGCTACAATAGCTATTCAAGACACAGGATATGTAAGGGATAAACTGTGCATATGAGATGAGGGGGCAAGTGGCATTATTTCACTGCCGTGAAAAAAGAGTACATGTAGTTAAAAGGGTCCCACACTGCTCCTTGTCCATGGGCCCGTGCACATCAACATCGCCTGGTAAATAATTACATTGTACAGCAGGGAAACTAAATCAATATCCGGGATCGATACACTTGTATTTGCTTTGCACGATTTGATATTCAGACGATAAATCTTTGGATACAGGGGTATAGAAAATGATGAATATCTCCCGGAATTTTTGCTTCCTAAAGAAGCCAATTGAATATCTGTGTTGAGAGAACATATGATAGTCATTAGCTTGTGTATTGACAAACAACCGTGCATTTTGAAATCAAAAACTGACAAAAATTCAGATTTTATTTGCAGAACAGAAAAAAATGACAGATGCCCTCATTCGTAAACAATCGGGGTAACGAAACATATCATGTTACAAGCACAATGTGGACCACTGGTGGAGGCAGTCTAATGCAGATGACGTACCAGGCTCACTGAGATCTACAGAGGTCAGTCACCGTACTATTGTCAATATAGCCTTAGTCGGATGTCCCTCGGCCCATTATGCGTCTCAAAACTATTAAACAGGTTGGAACAAAATGTGCATGTGGCTATTGAAGAACAATACTTAGTGGATTCGATCTACCATCATGGCGATTTCTGCCATGAAGATATCGGGGCGATGTGTGCCCTGAGGCTGTTGCACACAGTACACCACTGTCTGTACATGTTTAGGCATATTTAAATAAATATGTCTAAACAAAGGTGTGTTTAGACTGTAGCCTACTTTCGAATGTAACTTACATGCAAGCCAGCAATTAAATTATGTTACAAACGAGAGTGTGACCACATGGGACTTACATGTAAGCCAACCCCAAAATAAGTGTGACCTTCACTGGTAAATTATGCCATGATTATGCATAATCACAATAGGATTGGATCATCAAGGTCATGCTTACATGCAAGTTATACATGCAAGTCTTGTTCACACTGGCCTTACATTCGAATGTAGCTCACTACATGCAAGATATCTTACCTGTAAAATCGTCAAAAGTAACTTGCATGTATTTTGACGGGCACTACTTGCAAATTTACATTCAAATGTACTTACAAGTGACGTTACAGGCGATCGTCTATAGCCTTTACATGTAGTAAGTTGTGGGATAAGGCTGCATGAAGTGCCCCTTTACAGACACTTGTGCAGTGTGCTTGTCATGATATATGGACATTCATGCCCTGAATGTGTGGGGGTGAGTGTGCAGGAGGTACATTGTGGGGGTACTTTTAAGTATGAGTATTAAGTATTGTGGGCGTATTTCAACATTGTGAGGGTACCCCCACAATGAAGACATCTGCAAATGGCATTTTAGGGCCAATTAGCACAGCAACTTTCAAAACAATATACAACTCTCAATTTTATGATTCTTAAATTGTAGTCTTTAAATTTGTTTCATATTTTGGCTTCATTCGTTTATTTTGCAAGATTTGTTTGAGTTGTATTTATACTATCATGCTAGGCCTTACTACTATTTTGTGCAATCAGTTTCCATATTGAATTATTTGTATTTGACATTAAATGAATCATTTAGTTTGTATTTGGTGCAATCGATTGTTTTGAATAATATTATAATTATTATTGTTTTATAGCTATGCTGGTTCATAGGTTGATTTTTGTAGTGTTTTATCTTTTAAGTAGTTTTAATGTTTAATATTTGATCCTTTATTCTATATGCTTTGCCTATGTATGTAATATTAATAGTATTTTAAACATGTTGTAAAGTCACATTGTAATTTGATTTATTTTGTAAGCATTGTATTTATCAAAATTCGCAATATTATCGTGTATTTGAATGTATGTAGTATTTTTAAAAACCTTAATAATTATGTTATGTAAATGTTGTATTGATCCCTGGGCCTCAAGGAAGAACAGATCATGAGTAATTGTGTTTTCAACTGATTGAGTGTCCCAGGTTAAAGAAGAAATAAAACAAACAAAGGGGTAGGTCTTAAAATATCCCACCAGAGTGACACACTGTACATGCCACCATATAGGGAGTATCAACACACAGTTTCATACCCCCACAATGTATGTTCATACCTATTTATACCCCCATGTCATGTTCCCGGGTCATGTTGTACTAAAAAACATACAACATACACGAACCCGATGGGGCACAGTGACATCGCCCCGATATCTTCATAGTAGAAATAGCCATGGTAGGTTGAATCCACAGCCGGCCACCTATGACCATTTTATTCGGACCTTATGAGATGCATATTATTAGCGAAGTGACTTGACTAAGGCTACTGTATAGACGGGGTAATTGATTTCTCGCTCTGTGAGCAAGCTTGTATACGACATTGCGGTCAATGGTTATACTCTCTCCACTTGAGTGAGTGCCGCTATAGTCTGCTGCGCGCTGTAGTCCATATAGGACCAACGCAATATAAAATTGAGAGTTTTGGTCAAATTTTGACTTCAAAGCGCACGGCCAATTTTCAAAGCGCACGCTAACGACTATAATATCTGTTCAACACGTATTTTCAAGTGTGTGAGACCACATCTGGTTTCTTGAGAAAAATTCATTTACGGGAGATATTCATCATTTTGTAACCCAGTATCCGAAGATTTTCGTCTGATATCAAAATCGTGCATAGCAATTCACGTGTATGGATCCTGTGTATTCATTTTAATGTCTCTGCTGCACCAAATAATTATTAGGCAGGCGATGTCGGTGTGTGGGGTACCCTCACAATGTAGCTCTTGCGGGTAGGGGTGTGTGTGTGTATGTTTGCTGGTGTTGAAACGTATATGAACACAGTGTGTGTACGGTATAGTATACACATATTTACTGCTCATGAGGGATCTGGCGGAATCTATTGGTCCCCTCGGTGAACTGGAGACCGTGAGCCTACTATTTTCCGAGACCGCCAGGTCGAGGGAAAATAGTAGGCTCACGGTCTCCAGTTCACCGAGGGGACCAATAGATTCCACCAGAGCCCAATTTAGAGCAGTAAATATTTGTTTTATATCCTTCATTAATATATTCTTTGTTCATTAATTGGTTAAAATATTAGAAAGGCCTTTATCATAGACATAGGCCTACGCATGAATGTAGGCTAAGCCCTAGCATAGTCAAGGCTAGGCTAGGCTTGCCGTGCTTTGTTTTGATTGATACATGTAGGCCCATGCACAAAGCACGCACACAATTGAGTGGCTATAAAGCTTACCGTTGTAATGTTGTATTATAGACCTTTACAATACCGCCGTGAAACGAGTAATCATGTTCTCTGTTATTTCGCCGTCAATATTAAGATATTGTTCCTGATGTAACTCAGATTATGTCATGAAACTGTCGTGTTTTAGCTGCACTTCTGTGCTGCTGCTTGTGTGCTTCGCAAGACAACATGACTTGCTACACATTAATACCCCTGAACCGGTAGCGATATCCCGCGTATGTGGCGAGTTGCACCGACCACTATGAACTGCTTGACGCTGCTATGAGGTCATACTGCTACCAGAGGGAGTATAGCAAAAAATATATCCCGGGGAAATAGTACTTTGAGTCGGCTTTTTGACTGCTTTGCATAAAATAGAAAAACTATTTTTGGTCACATGATACTCGTTTAACCAATTAATGAACGAGAATATATTAATGAAGGATATAATGTTAAACCACTTTCATATGTTTTGACATTTAAACCGTAACCATAACCACTCTGGTATAAGCCCACCCCCCTAGATGGCAGATTTCACTACAAAATGGGGGTGGGCTTATACCTGGGGAGGGGCTAGTACTTGAATTTAGAAATAAGAAAAATCATCCCCGGGAATCATCCTCATTTGTATGCCCAATGTACCAGTAATTTCTATCATCTATGTCAATTTCTTAACATTCTAAGTGTGGAATGTTAATTATCAGCTGATGTTTTTTTTTATTTGTTCTTAAATGTGAGAGAAAAGCATTGATTTGATTTAAGAACTTTGGCCAAAATTTAGTACTGGGCTTATAGCCGAGTGCACCCTTGTTCCCAGAATGTTTTGAAAAATAGGGGGTTGGCTTATACCTGAAGGTGGGCTTATACCCGGGTGGTTACGGTATTTAGATAAATATACTTTACCTTTTCTTGTAGGTAAACTTGTTGTAATCAGACCACAAAGTCACAAGGTGTGTGGTGCTTCAATCATGCAATACAATTTGCCCTATTTAGCTGTACAGCACTATTCTATAAATAGCTTCCTGGATTTTCCAGAAGTTATGACCCCAGTGGCGCTGCAATAATACTGCCAATGCCAGATATTGTTCATCATGTTCATGCTGCATTATTTTTCACAAAATACAAATGATGTGCATGAATATTTAAATTACGATCATAAGAACAAAGATACTCTACCCATGTTGATAATATACAAAATGAATTTATGGAAATACATAATTCTGGTGATAATACATTTTCCCCATTTTTCAAGCAAGCAACTTAATGCGGACAAATATTATTCATTATACAAACAAAAAAAGAGTAATTTAAGTTTATAGTTTTTAGTCATATCTATAGGTCCAGAGGTCCTTGATCTGTGCATGAACATCTATGTTGATTCAGTGTCAATATTGTTATCAGATCTTTGTAGTTTTATTATTTCAAAGTAAAAAATTAATAAATATATTTTGAGAGTAATATAAATTGTTTGTAATAATCAACATAAAGTCAATTAAGGTAGCCTACAGCAGCTTTAAATTCCTTCTGTCAGGTTGCTTCTAACACAAAACAAAAGATGTTAATGCTAAATACTAGGCCTAAATAAGGGTTGTAACTTGTTCGCCCTTTTAAGGTTTAAAAAGAGGGTCGGTCAGTTGATTCTTTTTTAGACATGTCAGACTGCTCACCCTATTGGGGGATGCATCATATATGAAGGCTAAGCTAAAGTAGCGTTGTCACTTATTTGGTTTATTTATAGGTAAAAATCATCTCACAAATACCGGGTGACAGTCCCCCAAAAAGGTTACATGTAGATTTTTGAAAATAAGTTAATGTTAACAAATTTAAATGTCTTTTTCATGACATATTAATGTATATACCCTTTACTAGTACCCCTGTGAATGTCAAGTTCACAACGTGCATATTTAGCTCGCATTCCTGAGCAAGCTGTTTATCATGTTTATGTGACCTACCGGTAATGCAACACCACGAGGTTCGCTGCTAGCACACGGCACACAGTGCATATGGCGGGTCATTTGAGCAGGTCCAGCCATAGCATGGCAGGCACAGTATATTATTTTGTTGAACAGATAATTAAACTTGTTCAGTTTTACTTTGAGAGTTCGGTCAGAAAATGGACAATATTCTTAGGGGCCGTCCATAATTTTCGCCATTTTCACTTACGTACAAATGGCGATTTGTTTCAGCAATAAAAAAATGAAAGTGATAAATTATGGTATTTTCCAATATATTCATATAAAATTGACCTAAAATTGTTCAATTTGTTTTAACAATTTCTATAACATGACATGCAAACAATAATTTTCTCTTTAATTTTAGTCGAATATGCACAGTGGTCCTATTTTACATTATGCTTAATTTATTTCATGCCAAAATACATTAAAAAAGGATTTTCTATCTGGGCTATATGGCAGCAAAGGCTCAAGTGTGGATTGTCACTGTTGCGACTAAAGACATGAAGCCCATAGTTTAATTGCAAGAGCATACATTAAACATGCCAAAGGGATATCCCCCTGGTTGCACAGATATGATGTGACCCCCGAGGTTCTTAGTAGAAACGAGAGTATTGGGGTGTTCAGCAGATTTTGGGGTGCATTAGTCATTTAGTTTAGATTCGGGCTGCATTTTGAGCTTTATTTTAATTTATTGATGGCTCTCGTTTTCATGAAAATATGGTTCAAAAAGAAGTTTTTATTTTCTTCAGCATTTCTCAACTTATCTGTAAAAACATTAATCCAGAACCAACTGTCCTCCTGGAACACTAATCCTAACCCTAAACCTAATCAAACCTTTAACCTAAACTCTTACCCCAACCCCAACCCAAAATCTCAATTTTGCTATTAGTAGTACTCATCGAAATCCCTCGCCATTTTTTTTGTACGTAACTCGAGGGAGGGAGGGGGGTAAAAAGTTACGTACGCTTTGTACGTAAGTGAAAATGGCGAAAATTATGGACGACCCCTTACAGTATATATTAACACAGCAGCGATTTCAACTAAACAAAACCCAAACAAAGCCTAACAGCAAATTGTTATTAATTTTATTATGTTGATGGCAGGAGATGCAGCGTGCAGAAATGCCTTCACCAAAAAGTGTTCCTCTCTAATGACCATCTTTATTTTTGCTAAGAAGAGTCAAGAAGCGCTATAAGATATTTGCAATATTTAATTGTCAATGTGGTTCTTTAGGGTGCACACCAGTAAATAGCCCCCATTGACTTTCTGTACAAACAGGGTCCAGGAAAACGTCATTTTCTTGACTCCAGAGCGACTCAGTTCTTCAAAACTTACCCTTTCTGCAAGTCGAAGGTCAGATGAAGTCATCTATATTGTAGAAATTTATAAGGAGTCCAGCATTTTTTTCCAGAAAAATGCCGATTAGGTCACCCTATAAGCCCATAAAGCTTACACCACTTCACAAATAGCTTGGTGTTTCTGAGATGTAACACATTTTGAAAGTTTAGCCAAATCGTTATAAAAAGTCGGATCCTGCTCATTTTTCACAGACAATCTATTTCCCAGACCTAAATGAGGATTAAATATGAATCAGGGCCTAATAGTTGGTATTGCACATTTCCTCGTTTGAAACACTGATTTTTTTTCTCCCAGGGTGTAGGAGACTTGTATTTACTGGTGTGCATTCTTTAGTGCAAAAAGTTTTTCAACCATGAAAAAAAGAGAGATATAAAAATAATTAGAAAAAATAGAGCACAAAGATGTGCTTGTGTTTAACTTTCGTTGTGCGATATTTTGATGATAAGTCACTCTCTTGTGCTCATAAGTTAAGTTGCTTTAAAGATATGGAATTGAAACTTAGCAGACAATTACAAGAAGGATGATAAATAATACATGAAAAAATGACAGTGTTTTGTTGTACCATCGCAAAATGTGGTTCATTTTCTACATGTAACCTTTTTATGGGACACCTAGCTTGTACCATTTTTATAACAAAAAAAAAAAACTTGCAGTCAATAAGGACAAGACTTAATTCCTACTCTCTAAATGTAAAAGAGTGAAAAACCACTCAAAAATAGTGATTTTTAGGCCTCCACCGCGAGGTATACTGTTTTTGCAATGTCCGTGCTTCCGTCCTTTCGTCTTTCCGTCCTTCTGTCTTTCCGTCATCTCGGGCATGGATGGGCGGATTAACTTAGCGGATTTTCAAGGATAGGTGGGTCATGGTCAGAAACTCAAGGTCATATACTGAGGTCAAAGGTCATTTGAGGTCAAACAAGGTAAACTTGTAAATTTGGTCTCATATGAACAGTTCAAGTCCTATAGCAACCATTATTATATCATAGCTGCACTTTGGGAACCCTCATATCGAGGGCTTAGAGCAAGAACTAGCTATGTCCACAATTACATGTTACTCATTTCGGCAACAAATGGGACGGTTAATTCTGCCCTCTATAATATAATGTAAGTGACTTTGGGGTTATGTACATGGTCATTCGCATCTAACTAACCATGCTAACTGTTAAAAGTGACCATGCATATACCCCAAAGTCACTTGCATTTATTATGGAGGGCAGAATAAACCATCCATTTGTTGCCGAAATGAGTAACATGTAATTGTGGATATAGCTAGTTCTTGCTCTAAGCCCTCGATATATTGGTGGTGATTAAAGGTCATATATATATACTGAGGTCAAAGGTCATTTGAGGTCAATGTGTAAAATACCATTATTTTGAGACTTTTGGTTAAAATTTGGTCTCATATGAATAGTTTAAATCCTAATGCAACCAATCTTGGGTCATAGCTGCACTATGGAAACCCTCATTATTTATTTATCTGGGGATCTTTTTTATACTTTGTTGCATTTTCCTTATTTACCTCTTATTTACCTCTTTTCTTGGAGACTAGGGGTCGCTGCTCCGTTTGGTACCGATCTATTCGGCGGGAGCACGTGTGGCCGAGTGGATAAGGCGCCCGACTCATAAGAAATAGGTTCATAGGGCCTGCACTTTGGCTCGTTTTTTGCAGGTTTACGTGGTCCAATAATCACAAGATGACTGACATGTGGTAACAAAGGAAGCAGTCACTGCAATTTGATTATGTCCCATATGATTGGCCATTCAAGACACCCCTGTGAATATACTATAGCGGCCTTTTCAAAATATAATACCTGTTTGCTTGACTGCATTGACAATACCGGGAACAATACACACAGTATATGCATTGGACAAACTTTTTACAATAAGCATGATAAGTGATAATGTGACCTCCAGATTTATACATCGTTCGTCTCGCACACTGACAACATTTGATTGAATGGACTGTAGGCTACTGCGCGTGATTACGGTGAAGGACACCGGTTCAAATCCTTTGTTTGGAGCCAATCGATAAAAGCATGCAGGGCCTCTATACCCATGTACAGTTTATCCTACATAACCTATGTCTTGAATACGCTGGCAAAGTTATGTAATAATCGGATTAATACTATATAGCAGTAGGTAAAAACAAGTTTTGAATAATCCGCGCTATAAAGTCCCATTCAGTGATCCCAGCGAAAGTGAAAAAAAAATCAAATTGTTACGTTTATAAATTTTTTTAATGAAAAACAAATGGCAAAAAAAACAACAACAGGAAAACGACAGTATTGGACGAAGTTGAAGCCCCATTCAAATACATGTAGCTAATTTATATACTGTCAGTACCGGTATATAAATTACAGACTCACGTAAATGCATTATTTTTTGTCTTAGAGCGTGTTTATAGTGAGCCAGATTATCCGGTATTTAGCGTATAAGTACATCTTATACGGTATTGGTCGCCACTATAAACAGACCAATAGCGCTATTTGCCGCACATATTATACGGAACTGATATCCTTCGATATCGATGGATATTGCAGTATATTTATTCCGTATCGGCCACTATAAACAGACAGGGATTAACGATACCGTTATTCAAGGAAGTGGAGCAGGGTTATATAACTCTCCGAGCTCAAATTTGTCACTGTAATAACATATCACCTATAAAATATGGTACGGTACTGTGGCAAAAATGTTAAAAAATAGGCCGGTATCGTTTCGACGGCAAACTGTTTAAAATTGGCACCATATCGTGTCTCCCACATTGCATTGCGGTGACCTCGAACACGCTGAGTTCAACCACCTCGGATTCAGAATAGCGCTATTGGTTGCCACTATAAACAGCCGAGATAACGGATAAGTCACATTCCATCCTAATCCCATATGCGTATAAGGATACCGTATAAATACCGTACACCACTATAAACACGCTCTTAGACACACGGCTTTCGGCTGAACCACTGCACTAGCAAGCTATGTTAGCACATCTATGACAATGACGAAAGGTACAAAATCAGCCATAGGCCTTTAGATAGCAGAAGACACCAAAGTGGTGTTTTATGACCTTTGACATTCTTTTGTGGCGAGTGACATGGTCTTTCAATTCACGCCGAGTGTCCTTGACAGGTTGACTATGCTTCAGTGGTCATGAAAGAATTCAAAAGATAACCTCTGCCCCAATAATCCCAAGCAATTGTCTGAAACTGCTCCTCGGATCATAAGAACTCAGTCCTCAAATGATAGTCATAATAATGTCCAAAATATAAAAATTACTGACTATCATTGAAGACTGAGTTCCGCAGTCTAGTAGACAAAATCTGAAATTTGACGATTTTTCGCCTTTATTAAAAAAATCAAAAATCACTGAATGGGCCTTTAGTTCCCTCCTCTCCTTACCCTGGCAATATAAATCAAAGAAAAAAAAAAAAAAAAATAAATAAAACAAGAAAAGAAAATAATAATAAAAAGACAAAGAAAATTAACCAAATTAAGGGATCTGGAATGAGCGTTTTGAGCGTTCGATAGTATTTTTGTGGGACATGAGAGCACATCAGACATATCGAATTGCATTCTGAATACTGAAGAATGTCTTTCTGATATCAAATAAATTTCATTGTTTGAAATTCACGATATAATACAAATTTTATGACAAATTATTAAAATTTGATATTTTTCACATTTTTGATATATAACAGTCCTCAAGTAAATATCATAAATCTAATGTTATATTCTTAAACAGTCCTTGGCATACCATACATGTATAATAGGCCTATGTATAGTAAATTTGTCTGATTAATCTGTTTTGTGCTGTTTAAGCAAATAGTTAAACATAATTTCCATAAAATGTAAGCTTTTACTGTCAGATATGTCCCCTTTTAATTTTGAGCAGAACAAGTGAGGTATAAGCAAAGAAAATTGGAATTTACTACTACTAGCGCCAATGAATGTTATACGATTGTAAAACGGTACGATCCTCTGGGGGTGGGGGTGTGTGTGTGTCCTGCACGCGTATTTTTTTTCCTGCAACTATAACGGGACGCAATACGATACCGGTATGTTATAAGAATCAAACTTACAAGAAAGATGGCTCTTGTCAAATCCTACAATTCTGTCAGAGAAATATGCATATTTGCATTAAATTTTTAATTAATTGACATAATTGATTAATTAATAAATATTTTATTTAATGATTTACCATAATTCCAAATATGTCAAACAATATGTCAAATTAAAGCTAATGAAATGCTTTATAAATTGGTCAGAGCGCATTTTGCAGAATGCATTTAGTACTTTAGTTACATGATTTTTGCTATACACGCATAGGAGCTGTACTTTTAAAATCCGGGCCTAATCAATAATAATAGTCTTTCACTCCATTGTCAAAGTACTGTGCTCCCTGTAGCATTATGGAGTGACCAGGTCCTAGAGTGTGATGGTTTTGTAGCAGATGACAGTGCTCATTCAAGCCTGTCAAGGTCAGTTAGTAGCCACTTGCTGAATGGATGGCCATTATCAACTATCAAAGAGATGCCTTGTGCAGCTGCCAATCACAGTAGAGGTTTGATAACATTTTGTTAAAAACTCAAATGTGATATAAGGACAATGCTGTGCATGTTGGTACTTAATTGTTTGGATTCTTACGTTGAAATTCCCTTGTATTAGTATTTTTATGTGTAGTGTATAGAGGTCATAAATTATATAGCTTTTAAATTTTGGGCATTTTTGCTCTGTTGCACTGTACCATTATGGAATTTGAGTAAATCAATTACCGACACAAGCAGGTATACAGTGTATTATTTTATTTTTATTTTGTGTCTCAGGAGCACAGCTCACTTGGTAAGGCATCAGAATTTGGTACACTAGCGCTTCGAACTTTAAATCGGAAGGTGGTGAGTTCGAGCCTCATCACGGTCACATTAATTTTATAAACCAAATATTGTTTGAACTTTTCATATTTGTTTTTCTTTTATTGTTTCTTTTCTTTGTCTTTTTTTTTCTTGTTTTCTTTATTTTTTTCTTTATTTTTCTTTGATTCATATTGCCAGTGTAAGGAGAGGAGGGAACTAACGGCCCATTCATTGATTTTTTTTTTCATCCGGAGGATCGTAAAAATCATCAAAATTCAGATTTTGTACAAGACTGCAGAACTCAGTCTTCAATGATATAGTCAGTAATAATCTTTTGGTCATTATATGACTATCATCATTTGACGACTGAGTTCTTATGATACATCATCCGAAGAGCAGTTTCAGACAATTGCTTGGGATTGTTGGGGCAGAGGTTATCTTTTGAATTCTTTCATGACCACTGAAGCAGAGTTAAACCTGTCAAGGACACTCGGCGTGAATTGAACTGACCATGTCACTCGCCACAAAAGAATGTCAAAGGTCATAAAACATCAACTTGGTGTCTTCTGCTAGTGGTTCAGCCCTAAGCCGTGTAGGCCTATTTAAGACAAAAATAATGCATTTACGTGAATCTGTAATTTATATACTGACAGTATATATAAATTAGCTACATGTATTTGAATGGGGCTTCAACTTCGTCAATACTGCCGTTTTCTTGGGTTTTGTGCCAATTGTTTTCATTAAATTTTTTATAAAAGTAACAATTTGATTTTTTTTTCACTTTCGCTGGGATCACTGAATGGGGCTTTGGAACGCGATATATTCAAAACTTGTATTCACCTACTGTTATAGCATTAATCCGATTATTACACAACCTCGCCAGCATATTCAAGACATCCAATGCAAATAATCACCTAGATTATGACGTATCATACCGTAAATATGGCGGAGTACTCAATTCATTCAACAAAAGCATGATTACAAGCTATTGCAATCTACCGCGACAGCTCGTCTCACACACATAACAAATGCACTATACGATCAAATAGGTTGACGACTACGTTTGATTGAATGCACTGCATTGCGCCATGATTACGGTGAAGGACACCGGTTCAATTCCTTTGTATGGAGCCAATCAATAATTTCACGCACATCCTCTATTATTGCCCAATTATTGCCCGGGATGATTGCACACTGTAAAAGAGCTATTGTTATGTTTGATGAAATCGTGTTTAACTACCGTATTTGCTTAAGAACGGCACAATACAGATAAAGCAGGCAGATTTACTACATGTGGTACATGTATATATACATATAGGGAATGTGTGTGAGTCGAGTATTACCTAATTATAATAGGGGCGTATCCAAAATGAATTCACGCCCTTTCAAATGTCGAGCCAAAGTGCAGGCCCTATGGTGAGTTCGAGCCCCGCTCGTGCCAACGTGTTGTGTCCTTGGGCAAGGCACTTTATCCTCATTGCCTACTGGGGGATCTGAGGTCAAATTAGTAAAAACTGTTATATGGGTACAGTCACCATCAGCCAGGTAATCGCAACACCCAAGTCATCCAGGGGTCATCTGAGGTCAAATTCAGTCTGCCCTTGAGGCTTGAAACTTTGTATCAACTTTTGAGTGCCATGTTCGTCGCTCCCTTTGGTGGAGGCATCACGGTCGACGCTCAGTGTGCGTCGAAAACTGCAACATCTGAGAACCGCCGTCCATCTAGTCACAAATATCACTTATTTGGGTTTAATTTAGTAGAGCTTCAGTCTTAAAATGGTATTTATGTTTGTTTTGTTTTTTGTTTGTTTCTTTTTTTCCTTCATGTTCCTGATAATCTCTGCTATATAAGTGCCTACGCTTGGAGGGGGCACAGAATCGATTAAATGCTGAAATGGCTGATTCGATGGCTGATTTTGAGAGATTCGCAGCGAGTGATTTTTAGTGTCTTAATGGCAAGTGAAAAATTGCTCACTAGCAGGGCCGTCGCTAGACCATTTTCTCAGGGGCCCTGAGGGGGGTGTCGAGAAATAAATTTTGCTGGTATATAGATTGCCACCCCTGCATTTTGAGGGCCCTATATCTTTTAAAGTAAAAGAGGTACAAGTTTTCTGATGCCAGATTTGAATTCTACACAAATAAGTACCCCAGGATACATACTTTTCAAAGTTGTAAAGGGTTCCCTTTATACATTTATGGACCTCCACACGTTGTCTTTCGCGTTGCGACGCATTTTTTACACTGACCCCCCTAGATTTTAAATTGATGCCCCGGGAAACGAACTGGTGTATGGAGCTCAAATTTTCGGGATTTTACTTTCTCATCAATATCTACCACCACACAGAAAAAAGAAAAAAATTGAAGAGGTGCTGCGGTGCACATCCCTGGAGTTGACATGGAATGGGTCAGGTTCTCTACTCCGAATATGAAAAAAGTATCTCTATTCCGAATACCAAATCCGCTTTACAATGTGTCATGTGTTTTTTGTTTTTTATCTTGAGTTCTTCTAATTACTTGTAAAGGTAGTGAACAGTTTGAGGTTTGTAACTGTGGAGTCTGCAATGTTTTGCACATGAAAAACAATAGAAAACTAGCTACTTTGCATACAATTTGCATATAAGGTAGTCACCTCGCCGTCATTATGCATGCATTGCCAATCAGTCAAACTGAAAATTCAACATAATTTTACCATTATGTAGGCCTACATCCAGTGTTGCCGACATAAGGGGGTAACCAGGTGCGTTACCATAGGGCCCGTGGTCCTAGGGGCCGTAAAAAGTGGAGAAAACATACCTTACTATGGGGCAGTAAAAGCAAAGAAAAGGGACCTGAGGGGCCCGTAAAAGGTAAAGAAAAGATACCTTGTAATAAGGCATATTTTCTTTGCTTTAGGGCCTACGGGCCAACAAAGGTCTCTTTTCTTGTCCATTAGGCCTAGGATATCTCTTCTTTGCTTTTTACGGGCCCTCCGTGGCGAGGTCTCTTTTTTTATGGGTCCATTAAGGTATCCTTCCTTTGCTTATTAAACTGTTTTACATACTCACTAAGCCCTTTTCTTTCCTTTACAGGCCTCATTTCGGAATAAAGAACCAGTTTTAGATTTTGGAATGGAGAATTCTTTTTTAATATTCGGAATAGAGAACCTTTTTTCATATTCGGAGTAGAGAACACGGTGACTTATTTCGGAATAAAGAACCTTCTTTTGTTTTCGGAATAGAGAACCCTTTTTCATATTCGGAATAGAGAACCTTTTCTGTTTTCGGAATAGAGAACCTTCGTAATAAAGAACCTTCTTAATTTTCGGAATAGTGAACCTTTGGAATTGCGAACCTTCGAATAGCAAACCTTCGGAATAGCGAAGTTCGCCCATAAATCATGCTTTTGACTCGTGGATTAAATGGATAAAATTGCAACCAATGTGATATTATATAGAACTAGGCGGTTACCCGTATTTTGCGGTTCTCGGCTGTCATAGTTATTGGCTTTTGCAGATCTCAAACCTGGGCTTCCTTGGCCAAAGTTACACCCACCGCCAAGTTTGAGCTCCATGAGCAATTTGAAATCTTTGTTTTTGACCTATGACCTCTCAACCGTAGGTCTGACAAAAAGGTCACAATGGAACTTTTGTTTGTTAGTCCAATTTCCACCTACCCACCAAGTATGAGCTCCATAGGCAACTTGAAATTTTGACCTTTTTGACATTTGACCTCTTAACCGTAGGTCTGATGAAAAGGTCACTGGAAACTTTTGTTTGTTAGTACGTCCAAGGTCCACCCACCCACCAAGTTTGAGCTCAATGGGATCATTTTGAAATTGTTACCTTTCTTGACCTATGACCTCTTAACCGTAGGTATGACGAAAAGGTCAATGTGGAAACTTTTGCTTGTTAGTCCTAGGTCCACCCACCCACCAAGTTTGAGCTCCTATATATAGGAGCAATTTGAAATTGTTACCTTTCTTGACCTATGACCTCTTAACCATATGTGTGATGAAAAGGTCACCGTGGAAACTTTTGTTTGTTAGTCCAAGGTCCACCCACCCACCAAGTTTGAGCTCCATAGGAGCAATTTGAATTTGTTACCTTTCTTGACCTATGACCTCTTAACCGTAGGTATGATGAAAAGGTCACCGTGAGAACTTTTGTTTGTTAGTCCAAGGTCCACCCACCCACAACGTTTGAGCTCCATAGGGGCAATTTGAAATTGTTACCTTTCTTGACCTATGACCTCTTAACCATAGGTCAGACAAAAAGGTCATCGTGGAAACTTTTATCTGTTATTCCAAGTTCCATCCACCCACCAAGTTTGAGCTTCATAGGGGCAGTTTGAAATTTTTACCTTTCTTGCCTTGGCTTTGACCTCTTAACTGTTGGTCTGACGAAAAGGTCACTGTGTAAACTTTTGTTTGATAGTCCAAGGTCAACACCATGGCATGGCTAGATTTGCCATTTAAAGTATTTGAAATTAGACTTCAATTGAACTTGGCCGCGTCCAGTAGTGCCATAGCCAGTGCCCCCCCCGCTCGTTATGGCCGTCGGTAGATGTAAGGCCGTCGGTAGACGGGAGGCGTTTGATAAAAAAAAATTGGGTTAACAATAGACTATTACCCAGGGTGACAGAAAAAAGGGGAGAATTTAATGAAAAATTGTTAATTTGTTTTTTGTTTTTTTTGCTCTTCACTTTTTCAAACCAAAAAAAAAAAAAAATAGGGTCAACAAATCACAACTTCCGTCGGCAAACTATATTTCCGTCGGTACATTTACAAGTTGTGCCCCTCAGTTCCAAAATCCTGGCTACGCCACTGACCCTGTCCTTGACCTTAAAAAATATAAACTTGTTCTTCCTCATACCAAGCTGCACCCACCCACCAAGTTTGAGCCCCGTATGACCTATGGTGGCCTCACATTAGCAGTCACAGACAGACAAACAGACAACTCTGCAGAGAATAGCATATTATTATAAAGATAAATTTCCCAAGCTTCAGCTTTCATTTGAGAATAAATTGAAGTTCATATCACATGTACATCAAGAAGTTAATTTGGTCAGAAACCCACATACAGGTGTCCACATGGGGATGATAGTCCCGGGGGCACTCAACACAAATGACCATACGGGTATGCTCCCCGAAAGACCCCCTTTTGGGTTTCGCAGCTCGAAAGACCCCTATGTTTGACCAAAATAAAGTCCGAAAGACCCTTGATTTTGATAATTTCAGCTCTAAAAGACCCAAAATTGCTCATTCCTCATATTTCTTGTTGTTTTTTCAGGCGATTTTCAACCAAAAAGCCAAGAAAGACCCTTGATTTTGACTTATTCGCAGCTCCAAAAGACCCCATTTTTCTTGTTCACAGCCCGGTTCGCAGCTCGAAGACCCCTTTTACCGTGCACGCCGTCAGCTCCCAAAGACCCACCACCTCAAAATTCGGGAGCATACCCACCAAAATTTTTGATGTGCCCCCCGGGATGATAGTATGGATCATCCCCCTATCAATATATTGGGGATTTATCCCCATCATATCACCCCTGGGATCTACGCCTATGCCCATGGCTAATCTACATTGGCGCTGATGATTTGTACCATGCCCTCACTGATGAAGGGCGCGGAACATATTCTGTCGATCTTGCAAAATCATTAGTTCTGTGTCCCTATCACCTCAACGCGCCTGACCATGCAACATCATTGTAGGCCACATAATGTGTTTTTATCCCTTCTCTCCCCCTCCCTCTCTCCCTCCCCCTCTCTCTCTCTCTCTTCCTCTTCTCTCTACCTTTCTTTCTTTCTTTGTTCCCTTTTTTCAGGGATTGCCAGAGAGGGTGTTGCACCACCCTACACCCCCCATGGCGACGGCCCTGCTCTCTAGAAATAGAGTTTGAGCGAGCAGTGGCGAGTAAGAGAGAGGTGCGCGTATGTAGCGGGTCGTATGCCTAGACCTAAAGTACAATACTTGCATGCACTTTGCAGTACGCGCAACTGAAGACAAAAAGTTGTGAACAAGTTTTGTTCAGTTTAGAATAAGGAGAGTTTTTATGACATTAACTTAAATTTTGCACAGTAAAATAGTTCATTCATAGTTATTAAAATAATATTTAACTGACTAAGACATATTCCGGCAATAAATCAGGGGTCCTCTCTCTATTGTAATTTTACCATTCGCTATTCCGAATGTAATTAAAGGTTCGCTATTCCGAAAAAGAAACGAAAAGGTCAATGTGGAAACTTTTGCTTGTTAGTCCTAGGTCCACCCACCCACCAAGTTTGAGCTCCTATATAATTATAGGAGCAATTTGAAATTGTTACCTTTCTTGACCTATGACCTCTTAACCATATGTATGATGAAAAGGTCACCGTGGAAACTTTTGTTTGTTAGTCCAAGGTCCACCCACCCACCAAGTTTGAGCTCCATAGGCGCAATTTGAATTTGTTACCTTTCTTGACCTATGACCTCTTAACCGTGAGGTATGATGAAAAGGTCACCGTGAGAACTTTTGTTTGTTAGTCCAAGGTCCACCCACCCACAACGTTTGAGCTCCATAGGGGCAATTTGAAATTGTTACCTTTCTTGACCTATGACCTCTTAACCATAGGTCAGACAAAAAGGTCATCGTGGAAACTTTTATCTGTTATTCCAAGTTGTGCCCCCTCAGTTCCAAAATCCTGGCTACGCCACTGACCCTGTCCTTGACCTTTGACCTTAAAAAATATAAACTTGTTCTTCCTCATACCAAGCTGCACCCACCCACCAAGTTTGAGCCCCGTATGACCTATGGTGGCCTCACATTAGCAGTCACAGACAGACAAACAGACAACTCTGCAGAGAATAGCATATTATTATTTAAAGATAAATTTCCCAAGCTTCAGCTTTCATTTGAGAATAAATTGAAGTTCATATCACATGTACATCAAGAAGTTATACCATTTTTATTTAATTTTTTGACCCTGTATGTGCATGTTAATTTATTCATTATCATGTAATCATGTTTTTCTTACATTGTTAGTAAAAATGGATACAAACAACACAAATCTGAGCATGTAACACCCCTTCACCTGCTTCGTATTTTCCAGATACAAGTTGCAGGCTGACAAGAATGTGTCGCACAATGAAAATGGAACGCAAGTGGTGGAAGACGACTTTTGCGAGGTGTGCCGTCAGATGAAAATCAAGCAAGAAATGGAAGATACAGATGGCATCACTGTGAAGCAAGAACAGATTTCCATCAAACATGAACCTGGAATGAGCGGCAATGCCTTCCATGAGGTACCTGCAACATCTCAGGCATCGCCTTCAAGGGATGAAATGCTACAAAGCAACTCTGAATATTTTCAGCAGATATTTGAATCATTGACCAGGGAAAGAAAGTCCTATAAGCATGAACTAGAGAGAATGAAAGAGGAGCAAGCTAAACAGACTCAAGGACTATCCGTAAACCATTTGACCAAAATTCAAGGACTATCCCTAAACCATTTGACCAAAATGTTAGAAGATTGTCAGCAGGAGAATAGAGATTTGCAGACCCAATTAGATAAGGCCACTTCAGAAAGAAACAGAAGCCTAGCTCAACTGAAAGATGTCTTGGAGGAACGCGATATGTTGCGAGAAAGCAAAGCGGATCTTGTGAGACGCGTGAATAAGTTTACGAAAATCTTTCGAGAGAAATTGGATGTACAGTCTAGAGAGATTCAGGATGATTTCAATAAAAAGCTGAGAAAAGCTTGTGATCGAGCGGCGAGCGCGGAGGTAAAAGCCGACAATCTGAAGGAGGAGAATAAAGCTTTGGTAGATGAAGTCGCTAAATTGAAAGGACTCATGAGTCATGAAGAAGATAAGCATAGCAAACACTGGGAAGAAAAGACAAATGCTTGGAAAGCTCAACTCACAGAGACGCTCTGTGCGAAAGAGGAACTTGTCGAGAAAGCGAAGAAGTCGGAGATGGATTTAGCACAGGTTGAAGGGAAATACCAGGAGTTGATGAAGAAGCAAGAAGTTATGGAGAAGGAGCTAAAGGATGTGAAAGAGAAAGAATTGAAAGCTACAAAGGTGTTGGCAGAGGTGAAACAACAACATACTAGTCAATTGGAAGATTGTAGGCAGGAGTTACAGGTGGGTGTGGTTACTGGCATTGTTTAAAGCATATTGAAATGCATTGAACTGTATTCTACCTAATTGAGGTCCTAATTTGAGTCATATGAAGGGTGACTTTATTGGGTTATTTCAGTTGAAATCCACACACTACCCCTGTGAAGATTTTAGAAATATCTTCCATAATCATTTTGAAACCTGGTTAATCCCCCTGTATTATAGCTTGACCTATATATCTTTCTCATTGGAAGTGAGTATATCAAATGGAAGTTCAATTGTCTATTCTATTCGAAACTCATACTCCCTCTGTGGAAGACTTTAGCTTAATCTTCCACAGGGGTAGTGCGGATTCAGCTTAAGTCAATTGTGAGTGAACATTTTCTTTGCGATGGGCTGATCTGAGGATTTGTGCACCAAAATGATTAGCCTCAGTTCGAGGCGTTAGGGCGCTAGGATAGGTTGTTTTTTTTACTTCTTGATTTATTTATTTATTTTTATTTTTATTTATTTTTATTTTTTTTGCTTCTCGATTAATTTTTATTCTGATCTCTGTAACTGTTGTCCACCATAGACCCTAGAAATTGTGTCCACCTACCTCTGCTCTATAAAGTATATCCAATCGCCAGTGGTCCTGCTTATCATGATTTAAACAGGCAGGGATGTGACTACAATAAATAGAGAAAATTGCTGATCCCAATTTTCATCACTTAACTGCTCTCAACTACAAGAAGTTCTCAATCTATTACAGGCTCTGTTAGTGATCTCCAGAAAGATCACGTAGCAGGACCACTGGCGATTGGGTATACTTTATAGAGCAGAGTTAGGTGGACAACACTTACAGCGATCGGAATAAAAATAAATCGAGAAGCAAAAAAAAGAAATAAATAAAAGAAAGAAAAAAATCTAGAAGCAAAAAAAAAAACCTATCCTAGCGCCCTAACGCCTCAAACCGAGGCTACAAAATTATTTGTTTTTGTTTTTTAAATATTTCCCACCAGGTGATGGTAAAAGAAATCAAAAACAATTATGAAGAAAAGCAGAAAGAGAACATCAGGAAACTTGCTGCAGCTCAACAGGAAGCCATCAATGCACAGAAACAACAACACAAAGTAAAAATTGCCATGGCTCAGAATGAAGCCAGTGACATGCAAAAGAAGTGGGAAGACTCAGAGAAGAAGGCCAACAACCTAACTCAAGCACTTCAGTCACTCAAACAACAACTCAATCAAGAACGAAATCAAGCGCAAAATCAAGGACACGGTCATATGTTGGAGAGTCTGCGTGTTAAAGTGTATAATTTACTCAAAACTCTGCTTGCTCAAAACATTTTAGATAATTATGTTAACGATCCAAGAAGCGCTCAGGTGGATAATATTCTGGAGAGAGTTCTGGACGATAATGGTCCAGAGTGCATTGATTTGGAATGAAGTATAAGCATTGTTAACCCCATGAGAACTACCTGCCGATCTTGCCTCTGATTGGTCAATTCAAGATATCTTCACTTAAATCACCAATCAGAATGGAGCTTTGCAAATGATTAACCCTAATTTTTTGTGTGGTGAAAGTATTCTAACAATGTTGCTGATTGGGCCAATTGATAATGAAAACTTCTTTTTGGCCAATTGGCAGGTAGTTCTCATGGGGTTGGTGCAGCAAGTTGCTATTGTGATGCTAATGCATTTCAGTCCTGTCTGTAGAAAGTTGCCTTTTAAGTCTACAGTCAGCTGGTTGCAATTTGTACTGTGTTATGAACATCGAGTATGCTTTAGACTAAAATGTCCATTATAAAAAGCCTATTCCACTGGTGTAGTTCTAGTTTTGTATTTTGTACTTTTATATTCTGAAGAATAATATAAACATCTCAAAAAAAGTAACTAACCCCCTTTAAATAATGACCATTATTAAAAAAGCGGGTGATTGTATTACAAATCTGTAAAATGCGTTGGAAGCAGAATTTATTTCTGCACATTTTGACACCTCATTTGTAGCAATTGACTAAATATTGACGTCACAGCGTACATTTAAATCAATGTATCCCAAGATTTGAAAGTTGTAGTAAATTGTATTGATTTTGTATTCAGTGTAATGAAAGGAAACCTGTGTAATGATATCTGAGTGTTTTTGTATTGTAAAAATTTGTATGCAAGTGCAACTTTCAAATCTGGACCTCACTACATTAAATTTTATTGTTTTCTGGGCTATCGTATCAAATGAGGTGTCAAAATGCGCAGAAATAAATTCTGCTTCCAACGCATTTGACAGATTTGTAATACAATAGCCCCTTTTTGAATAATGGCCATTATTTAAGGGGGGGTTAGTTACTTTTTTTGAGATGTTTATATTATTCTTCAGAATATAGAAGTACAAAATACAAAACTAGAACTACACCAGTGGAATAGGCTTTTTATAATGGACATTTTAGTCTAAAGCATACTCGATGTTCATACAACTGTACACACTTGCAGCACAACCGCAAAAAAACATTGACATCACTGCCAAACTTGAGGTGGACGAAAGAATAAGTCTGTGTGTGAAAAATGCACTTTCTGGAAGTTGCCAAGAGGTTCAAACACTGTGAAAGTGTACATTTGTGTGTTCTAAGCAGCTATTGGACTCTTCCATTTAAAATCCACACTACCCCTGTGGAAGATTTTGGAAATATCTTCCACAGGGGGGGTATGATTTTCAATGAAATAAGCACATTAGGCAATTCCATTTGGCTTTCATACACCCTCTGAGAAAGATTCATCCTGAATGGAATCTTCCACAGAGGGAGAGTGAATTTCAAATGAAGCTGTCTAATTATGTTCATTCCATTTGAAATTCATACTACCCCTGTGGAATATATAAATCTTCCACAGCGGGAGTGTAGGTTTTAAATGAAATAGCCCATTACGAAAATATATTCCTTTTGTGTACACTATAGAGGCCTTCAGGCCCGTACGCAGGATTTTTTTAGGGGGGGTGCTGATTTTGAAAAAGTGGACTTTTTTTTTCTAAGGGGGGCAATTTTGTGAAAAGTGGACTTTCTTCCCCAAATTTGGACCTTTTTTGACCAAAAAAGCGTAAAAAAACTGATTTTTTTGCTCGCTTCGCTCGCAAATTCTGACATTTTGGGACTTTTGATATACTTTTGCAAATTTGGGGAGGTGCGGTCGCACCCCCCGCACCCCCCCTGCGTACGGGCCTGGAGGCCTTGCATATGACGTATCATCACGTAAATATGGCGGACTACTCAAATGCATGCAACAAAAGCATGATTGCAATTTACCGTGACAGTTCGTCTCACACACATAACCCTGCACTACGATCAAATAGGTTGATGACAACATTTGATTGAATGGACTACACTCCGCCATAACTATGGTGAAGGATACCGGTTCAAATCCTTTGTTTGGAGCCAATCGATAAATTGATGCAGGGCCTCTATAGGTCACTGACAGGAAGCTTGAAATCACAAATTAAAAAACCAAAGGAAACTTTCCAAGGGGAACATTCAAAATTGTCAAAGTGGAAAAGTTAATCATGTTAATCGCACTAAAATTCATGCAGTATCATGCATATCATTGATTTTGCTGCTGTTCATCCACATTTTCCAAGAACGTCTTATTATATTTCTTTGCAGTCTTGCGACATTTAAAGGGGCATTTTGTGATCCACAGCCTCATCCTCCCCCCACTTAAAAAAAAAATATTGATTTTTTTTATACCACTGGAAACCTGGCTACATCATGTGTATGTACAATAAAATCCTTGCAGATTAATTAGTTAATCAAAAATATCGTCAAATTTGTATATCGTCCTGGTGTATTAGAACGAAATTACAACACATGTCTATGGAGCAGTGTAATAGACATAATCGTGCATAACTCGCAAATGCAAAATTGGTATCAATTGAAAAAAATTTTGTGGATGTCTACTGAAAAATGTCATAAAAAGAGGATGCTAGGATCGCGAAATATGTGGACCAGTGTAACATTAATAACCCTAACCCGCCAGGGGCTTTTTGGAGACGGAAGGGAAAGAAGAAAGGAATAAAGAGAGAAAACAAAGAAAGAAGTTGTTTGCTCGGGTGGGATTCGAACCGAGACCCTTAGCATGCCAACCACTGGCTCGGCGACACTTTGCCACGGGTCTTGGGCTTCGCTGGCCAGCGAAACCGTGCCTATTATAGGGCAATTGCGTCATCACACCACGTGGGATGCACGCACAAACAGCGCATATATCAAGTAGTATTTTGTAGTACTCAGGCGTGTTAGGGTTAAGATCTTCAAACTGAAAAACATGTATTAGGCCTATAATCAATTGTGTAATTGAGTTTGGGCCCATAAAAAATCTCAGGAGAAAGTATACCTTGAATCTAGGCTTGCCAAAAGCCTATAATTATATGTGGAACACTCCGGCAATCACAACATTATGCCTTATTAGAAAAATAATTATCAAGCACGAATCACATGGTTTTATTTAAAACAAACTCATATTGACCATAAAAACACCTCTCAATATTCAAATTTCCCGGGCACCAAAATTGCTGGTGGCAATGACATCACAGTAACACAAATAAGGCTGACAACAATGGAGCACAATTAACCATGACGTCATTGCTACCATATACCATACATAAGCGCTAGAAATTCTGTCGTTTTTGACACAAAGAACTCTAGATGTTCATTGATGTATGTAAAGCATGACCTTCAACACGAATTGGGAAGGCTATTTAGCATAACAAAAGGTTAGTTCCCAATAGATGCACACAGTTCTGTGGGCCATGGAAATTGGTTATTTGCATAATAAATATTCCTTTTCTAGCACGTTTGTGTATAAATTATAAATGGTATGTCATGCCACAGGCAATTTCAGTGCGGGAATTTTGAATATTGCGTGTTGAGAGCCCGCTGTTTTTATGGTCAATATGAGTTTGTTTTAAATAAAACCATGTGATTTGTGCTTGATAATCGTTTTTCTAACATAGAAGGCATAATCCCGGGCATAATGTTGTGATTGCTAGGATGTTCCTTGAACATCAATCATAATTGCTATTTGCCATGCATATTAGCAACAAGTATTAGGCCCATATAATCAATTGTGTAATTGAATTTGGGCCCATAAAAAAATCTCAGGAGAATTATACCTTGAATCAAGGCTAGCCAAAAGCTTGTGAAATATTGCATGCTTTTTGAATGCTGCCTTCATCATCAATCATGACCGCTATTTGCCATGTATATTAACCTGTTGTTGATTATGAATTTGAGGTCTTGACTTGTAAAAAGGCTGAAAATACAAAAATAAAAGGGTTGCACAAAAATGCAAAAATAATGTTCCACATGAATATTTACTGTGTAGTGTTCACTACCCATATCTTCGGATGACCTATCCGGGGCTGCCATCCCTATCTTTAATAACATTATATTAAAATGTTTTGTATCCAGTTTTCAAAAGTGTTTTTGAAATGAAACATTTTATATATCCCAGTTTTCTGTAAAACGTTTTGTGTTTGCTGGGTATCGTATCTTTGGTAATTTTATACCATTCAGCAAACTACTTCAGCATTGTTTGTCTGCTCTGTCTGATTATCGGGAAGGTCACGCGTTGCTACACAGCTTGACCAGCGAATGAGGTGCCGATGTGATGATGACGTGATTCAATTAGCCAATCAGAACCACACTTTCGTGTACACCATAAACTGCACCAAATTGACAGACCGCTGAAGTTCTCTGCTGAAAACTATAGTGTATTCTAGCTGTTGTTCTATATCTTTGTTTTTATATCCTTTGTGTAAAGCTGTGCCTAATATTTTACTGAGCTATACTCTGTAAATAATGTCTGAAATAAATATTTCTAAATAAGTCTTGCCATGTCTGTATGAATAATCTTTAAATCTTGTGTCAGTGTTAGAAATAAGATTGTCCCTAACACTGAACCCTGCTTTTTGATATCGGAAATCAAAGAAGATACGAAAAAGGAGAGAAGATGAAGAAAAAAGTCACTTGGCACCCCCGGGATTCGAACCTTTGACCCCCTGCATGCCAACCACACGATCACGAACCGGTAGCTGGGATTCATGCATGCGCAGCATTTTTCATTGTGGTATTTTTGGGTGTTAGGGTTAAATCGGGTCCTCTGGCTATAAGCCCCGTTAAAATCACTGTGGAGCCACTGATACCCTATGCTGCATGTCCATGTAATATTGCATGGTAACTACTAAACTGGGCTCAAAAGGAAATTTATAATTTTTCACAAGGACATATCTTAAAATCCTGTCCATAAAAATGAACCGAATGATACAGGATTACTTCAATACTCTATTCTAAAAACATGGCAGTAACCAAGCAGTTGTCCAACTGACACAACAGCAAAATGCACCGACATGAAACAGCTTCCTGGACCACATTCACAGGCAAATAATGGGCACCCAGCAAAAGAAATCTGTGAGAATATGTACAAGATCCTTACACAGGTGATCATAAGTGCTGCTGCTTTTCACCAACTTTCTTCAGGTCTTGTTCCACACTATTCCACTTACAGATTTCTTGTGTTGGGTACCAATTATTGGGCACCAATTATTGGGCTGTGAATATGGTCCAGGAAGCTGTTCCATGTCAATGCATTTTGCTGTTGTGTCAGTTGGACAATTGTTTGGCTACTGACCAGCGTAGAGTATTGAAGTATTTTAAGATATGACCTTGTGAAAAATGATAAGTTTCTTTTTGAGCCCAGTTTATATGTCATGCATGTTTTAGCAGGTCTTAGCCTCAGCCTCATAAAGTGTCGCATAGATGTGGACCAATGTAACATCAACGTCTTTAACCCCATGAGAACTACCTGCCGATTGGCCAAAAAGAAGGTTTCATTATCAATTGGCCCAATCAGCAACATTGTTAGAACAATTTCACCACACAAAAAAAAATTGGGTGATTTATTTGGAAAGCTCCATTCTGATTGGTGATTAAAATGAAGACATCATGTAATTGACCAATTAGAGGCAATGTTAGATCAGAAGGTAGTGCTCAGGGGTAAACATGTATTAGTCCTATTCACTACCTGCATGGTTCCGCCATTTTGTACTATGTGCAAGGAGAGCCTCAAACTGACATCACATGAAAGGAATAATTACAAATTACACACAATATAATATGACTGGTTCGCTTCTCATTCATGTGTGCTGCCAGTTCGAGGCTCTCCTCGCACATTGTGCATAATGACGGAGCTGTGCAAGTAGTGAATAGGTCAATTTTAGCAATTGAGTTTGGGCATGTAAAACATTGGTTACCTGTAGATTGTAAACAACCATTGAAAATAGTGGCTTGCTTCAAATAAATATATCTTGTGTGGCAAAATTACACTTGGCAGCCAGACTATACCCAGCGCAAACACACCCCCCCCCCCTCACGTAGGCAGGAAAATGAGGACCTCATTTTTCACTTGGTTTAAAACATACTAACCGAGGACTCGCACATCCGTTCTTAATCGCCATACCATGGACCTCACTCACACACACCAGACAACTTACTATCCAACCATGGGCCGTCCTATACCACCAATAGGTGGACCTGTTTTAAATGTATTTTTACGTTATTTGCGATGTCTTGGATACATTTAAAACACTGAGGATGTCCACGGTCACCGGGTGTCCTCATTTGACATGTGTGTATCCTTGTGTGTGTCCTCGTTTGCCTGGCTACGTAAACGCACACACACACATTTTACAGAATTTGTTGGGTTATATAAAGGGTATAAAAACGTTTTGAAAACATTCATAAAACAACATTTTTGAAAATATGATATTTAACTGTTGTCAAATTGCCCAAAATATTTTACAATGTTTAAAAAAATGCATAATCTTATAATCCAACATTTAAATGTTATTAGAATAATTTGAATTAATGATTGAAGAACATTATTTAAGTCTCTGATTTCAAGACTTACAAAAGCATCGTCGTGAAGTTTAGTGAAATAAACCCCTGATTCCCTCTCCTTTTCAAGGCATGTGACTACTTTCTCAAACATTGTACTGATGATAATTATAAAAGACTACTTATGGCACAGGTATTCAGAAGTTTTTACATGTTATTTTATTGTGATGAACATTTACAAATAGCAGTACATGTCTGGCAAAACGGTATAGCCTTCTATAACTTAAAAATTACACCGAATCCGAGACAATAATACCAATTTTGTCCGGTTTCGATCCTACTCCCAATGCCAGAAAAATACAGAACTATATTATTGACATTAAAAAGGTATTATTCAGTTTTAGTAGACGTAGACCGAAGCATATCTCAATCCTATTTTGTGATCCTGGCATCATCTTTTTATAACATTTTTCAGTAATGTCCACGAAAAAAACTTATTTCCAAATTAAGAGTTGATTCCGATTTTGTGTTTGCGAGTTATGCATAATTATGTGTATTACACTGTTCCATAGACAAAGTGTTGTAATTTTGTTCTGGTATACCAGAACGAAATTCAAATTTCACGATATCTTTGCTAAATTAATTAATCTGCAAGAATTTTTTTGTACATCAACATTATGTAGCCAGAGGTTTCCAGTGATATAAAAATCTCAACTTTTTTTGAGAAAAGTGGGGGTCCTGGGGGATCACGAAATGTTATTTTAACTGTGAATAAAAGTTATAAATTGCATACATCAATTTTTAGAATAAAAGGGCCATCCCCTCTTATTTCACATTAATATTATTCACAAGTTTGGCACAAGTCTAAAGTTTTCAAAATTATAATAAATCAAATCATAATTTCACTCCCCAGATAGATTCATCGGTTAATTTCACTCTTTCATTTTTAATAGATTATAACAAAAAAAAAGTGCAGTGATTTATAGTGTGCTACGCACAGACACAACGCCTTAACGTTGATCCACAAGCCTCAGCACACTATAAAGGAGAGATGAAGAAGTACCTTTGCCAAAACTCAGAATTTAAAACATTGGGTACTCAGTAAACACAACATTTTACAGAATACATTTAAAAGTTGGGTTATATAAAGAGTATAAAATGTTTAAAAAAAATTCAGGGAACATTTTGAAAGCTTGCTGCAGACATTCTAACATGTTATTAAGCATTGACAAATTATTTTGCACAAAGTTTGCCAAAAAATATTTTGCAATAACATTCTGACAACATTTTAAAATGTTGTTGTAGTGTTTTTTCATGACCTTTATACCCCAAAATTTACAAAAGGATTGAGCTATGTTAATGCATAATGTTAAAACAAACTTTTTGATCCAACAAAATAGTCCTGTATTTGTCTTGAAACATGAGTACCGATAGGTATTTATTTGCCGTTGATAGATACAATTAAAATGCCAAAATGCACATTTTATATAACAACACTTTGTTTGGTGGCTTGCTTTTACATAAATATCAAAATAATTAATATATTTACTGTTTTAATTCACTTAGAGACCAGTTTTATGTAATTACTAGATCATATTTTATACATCAAGTCTTGAAATATTTTGGACTGAACATGCTTCCTAGGTGTAAATAGCGTAGGCCAGTCACGTAACTAGCGTAAATGCTGCGACCAACTGCATGCATGCTATTCTATATCAATACTTGATGCTATGAGTCTAATTTTTTTAATGACACGCCCTTCCAGGGTCACTGGCCAAATCTGTAAAACAATTACAAAAACTGAGACTACAAGTGAAATTCAACACATATATATAGTAGTATGATTTTGGTTTATATAACACAATCTTATATGTACACACAATTAAGTGTTAAATCTTATCAATGTCACAAGTATCAAAACTAACTAAAAAATAATATGAAAAAAATAAAGAACAAAAAACACACTTTGGTCAAAGAGGAGGTAAACAAACCCCTGATCAAAAACAAAATTTTTGAGTAAAGATACTCATACATAATGGTATATAAAATACTTTTTTGGACTTATCATCTGCAGATAATTTAGCACACCTATATTTCTTTACAAAATCTGATTTTAATGAATTTTCAGATTTTCTGATTTGGCAGATCACTGAATCAAAGATCTCAAAATGGGCTCTTACAGTTGAAATGCATACATCATTGAAGACATGACCTTATCTCCCACACAAGGGGTGTAGATTTCAAATGGATCACCCTATTCAGGTAACCCTATTTAAAATTCATACTCCTTGTATGGAAGATTAATGTCATATGGATTTCACCTGAAATAGCCCAATATTATAAGAGATTAGACCAAAAGAGTACCAACTCCAAATATTGGTTTGTCACTCATGGAGGGCAAATAGTGTATCTCCAGCTTTTATCATCAAAAGCCCAAAATGGAACAATAAATTGCGTCTTTAACTTTAACGTTCAAAGGTTACGCATGCACAATACACACATATCACAAACAATAACGCCCTGTAAATCAAAATTTTCCTGGTGCATGAGCAACATGCAAACATGGCTGAGTAGGTACTCTTTTAGTTTTACCTCGTTGGAATAACATGACCTTATACAATGTTAGAAATAAGCCAACAACAGTGAAACTCAATCATAAAATTAACCCATTAAGGCGACAACAACAACAAATTTTATGGGTGGACCGACTTTTCAAGTAGGGTCGGTGGGTCAGGAATTTTTTTAACAATTATTTTAATTTTTAAAGGTGGGTAACCTGATTGAAAATCTCATCCCCCACTTTACCTCATCAAAATGCTAATTTTGGTATCAGATGAAAGCTCATATTTTTCTTATAAACATATTGAAATTTGGCGTTCCAAATCGGTGTATTTCCGAAGAAATCATCAAAAAACTGTCGAATTAGTCTCAAATACGGTATACCATAGTTAAGACTAATTAGGCAGTTTTTTGATGATATCTTGGGAAATACACTGAGTTGGAACTTCTAATTTCAATGTTTATGAGAAAAATAGGGCCTTTCACTTGAATCAATATATTACATGATCATGATGATTATCATTAATAAAAACACAGTAGACTACCAATGTCACACTGTATAAATGTCGGTAATTCCATTAGGAATTAGTCACATTTACATTTTCTTTTTGCATGAGTGCTTGAAAGGGATGACATTTTATGTTATACGCAAGTTTTAAAGAATTTGATTTTCCAAATATATCAGGTCACCTTCCTTTAATTTTTTTTCCTGGAAATGAAATTCTCAGCAAACACAAAATCTGGGTTAGTCCAGCCCATAAAACAGGGTTATTGCTTTTTTGTCGCTTAAAATACATGATTATCACTATTTATCAGTTTAACCCCCTGGACACTACTGGTCATCTAACAGCATTTCTGATTGGTTTATAGCTTGAAATGCCCATTTCAATTGCCAATTATGAGTAGGCTTTAAACTATTTATGGTCAAACTTGCATTTGCAGATGATCTTATTAAAACCCTCCTTGATTGGTTCAAAATTGGACACAATGTTCATTTTGGCCAATCGGCATGTAGTTCTTATGAGGTTAAAGATGTTAATGTCAAAATGGTCCACAATATGTGACACTTTTATAATACTAGGGATAAGATTACAGATTGTATGAAACTTGGAATTAAATCAAAATACTGGACATATTTTTTTAGCAATGCTACGTTGGGTGTGATAAGCCAAAAAAGCCTCTTTACAGCCATCAAAATAGTACCCATTGTGTTAAATGAGTTGTTTGTTATTTGAACTTCATGCCATATTTTTGCAGGTGCATCAAAAGTTTTGTTTCTATAGCAAAAAATATTATATGAAAAAATGCTCCATGGCTGAGCATGACGATAATACTCTTATTATTACATTTGTTCACACACACTTAATATAATACTGCTACTCTACAGAATACAAAGGGTACAAACTATAAAACTACAATTAATCATACAAAAGTGGAAAATAAAATATATTGAGAGACGTTTAATATGCCTCTACTATGTTAATCCGGTAATGCCTTATTTGGTCAATTTCATTTCACCCCAAAGAAGTTGATTAGAAGAATCCAGAGTCCACCATATTTCTGTGTTACTCATGGAGGGGAAAATAGTGCTTCTCCCTGATCATTTCCCATATGCCTGGCAAACTTAACTTTACGTGCCCCGAGTGCCACCCTTAGGGGGTGTCGAATTGGACAATTCAGCATCGATTCAGTGCCCCCTCCAAGCGATGAATGTCAAAATTTTCGCATTTAGGCACAAAATCATTTGAAAGATCAATTTAAGACCGCTATTCAACTTCATTTTAACCAAAATTAAGTAGAGGTAGGCCCTATTTGTCCAAATTTGTGTGTGATCCACGCCACACGCAATTGTTTCAAGAATTGGGGGGTGCCATTATGTATCCTTAGCCCTGGGCACCACAATCCCTAGCTACGCCACTAATGTGCAAGTTCTATTTGTCAGCATGCTTATGGCACAACCATGTACATTGTAAAAGCACTGATACCACTAGCAAAGTTGGGGTGAAACAAAGTACTTTGGAATGTGCATCTTTTCCATTCAGCAGGTTCCCAGCAAAATTTCAGAACCTTGCCAGAAATGTGGTATGAAACTGCATAGAATTATATTAATTGGGCTTCTTGTTATTTAGTTTGTAAATTTGATGCGCTAGTTTTGAGTTGTGGTCTTTTGAAAAGAAGGGGCAGTTACTTTTTGTGATGTATACAAGTATTTTGAATCAGCCAAAACAGATTGCATTTTTATGAATACAAATGTTACTACATACTAATATCTTGCTATTACCGCACCCAAATTTGTTCAATCTTTGGATCAACTGTCCATGCTGCTTCGATGCTTGTTAATGAGCTATAAACTAATTAATCATAACTAATTAATATAAATTTGTCATGGTCGATATCATTACATGCAAAGATTAAATGTTATCACAATTAACAACAGTCAATTCATTGATATTTCATAAATAATAAGGATATTTGTTTTACTAACAACATGAACAAAGAAATGAAAATCTATTCTACAAAACTTTTGATATAAAAGGAAGACTATATACGATCTAATCTAAGATAATAAAGTTGATAGGTTAACAAAATATCAAATAATAAATAATAATTATTAATATTGTCAGGGTTTGCACCATTTTAAACTGATCAATTCCTTAGACAGGGTTCCTGCATCTTTAAAATTCAAGGACTTTCAAGGTCCAAAACCATGATTTTCAAGGACTTATCACAACTCAAAAATCATGACGTGGCTCTCCATGCGGCACGTATTAACGAAAGTGAGAGCTCTTCCCCACTCCCCAAATTCTGTCAGAATTATATGTTAGGTAAAATTCCAATTTTCAAGGACTTTCAAGGACCTTGTGCAAATTTCCAGGGCTTTCAAGGCCTTGAAAAGGTGCTTTCAATTTCAATGACTTTCAAGGATCGTGGGAACCCTGCTTAGACATTAAAAAAATCATGAAAGCTAATGCTGGATTTACATTACTGATGATGATGACAACATTTTTACAACAAAATGTTTCATTATTTCCACAGCATGAAAAAATTCAAACTGTAAACATGAATGAGCTATTCCAGTTGAAATTCATACATTACACCCCCTATGTTAGACATGACCTTATATCCCACACAGGGGGTGTAGATTTCAAATGGAATCACCCATATTGAGGCAGCCCCATTTGAAATTCACATCCCCTGTGTGGAATATTAAGGAGTGTCTTCCACAGGGGGTGTATGAATTTCAATCGTAATGGCCCAATACAATTTTCATGATTTGAAAATGAGGCAAAAATAAATAGTAAAAAAAGAAATAATTATTATATTATTAAACCTTTACATCCTTTATTTACATACGCAACATATTTCCTATCTATTAGGCCACAGAAAATAACTGCTTGGTTAGGGTTCCCAACCGACCGTAGCTCAGGATCCACCCTCCCCCCTGACCATTTTGAAGCCTCTTGGAAAGTCGGTAGTCTATTATTTAGGGTAGAAATTCCAAATATCTACATATTCTTGCGTTCCCACCCATATAAAACTGCATTTTCGCAGCATAATTGACCAACACATCATTATTGGATCGGCTGTTGGATGCCATTTTCCTGATAGGTTAACCTTTTGGTGGCCCAGACAGTGATGGATGGCCAATGCATTGTTTATCACACACAAAAAAAATCAAAAAAATGTTTTTAGCAATTGACCCACCATGCTTTTCGAGCGACAGGGAATCCTATACACAGTTATTATCCTACGACCGTAAAAATCCACTAGCAGCTATATATGTGACGTGTCATGTCAAAAGGAGACACTTTTGGGCAGGATCTTAAATGGAGAAATTGCCAAAACTCTGCCTGGGGGAGATTTTTTCACAATTTGGGTTTGTTGCGAATTTGTGATGTTATTAATGTTTAAAATATTGTCTGATAGTTTCAGACCAGAATATAACTGGCATCTTGTATTTTTTGAGACATTTTTCTAGGTAATTGCTACTCTCAACATTGTCAATAATATGGCCGATATCTCAATTTCCAATTTTATAATACCATAACTTAATTACGAACTCAATATCTTCGCTTAGGAATGTCCGATTTCATTGGGGAAAATGGCATTGTGGAGCAAAATATCTCTTTATTTAAGATATGTAAAAACCTCAAAATTGATAACCTGCCCAAAAGTGTCTCCTTTTGACATGACACGTCACATAGCCCTGTGCCTAACCTTTGGTACATATAAGCCCTTGGCCTGTGCGTAACCCATGGTACATCTGCCATCTTGGTTTGACACACATGGAGACCTTAAATTGTGTTCCATTGGCAAGAGCTCAAAAGATAGGTCCTACCTCAAAGTAATAATTGTTATTAGATATGCTGTACTATTTATATACACGTATGTATAAACAGGTTAAATATACATTTCAAACTTTTGTACAATACATAATTGCCTGAGAATATTCAAAATTACAAACAAACGAAACTCAACCTACACTAAGCAGACTCCTCACTGAATACCATTTATTTTGTTCATCGCCTCCCCCCCCAAATAATCTGTGTAGCTTGGTCCAGTCCAGCTGTTTAAAATATTAAACATGCATGACAAGGGGGAAGGTAGAAAGGGCTAGTCCAGTTGAAATCCATACACCCACTATAGAAGATATGATCTTAATCTCCCACATAGGGAGTGTAGGATTCAAATGGAGTCACCCATTCAGGTAACCCCATTTGAAATTCACACCCCCTGTGTGGAAGTTTCAGGTTATGTCTTCCATAGGGGTGTATGGATTTCAACTGGAATAGCTTACATATACAGTCAAAATTTGGTCTAGATATTCTGTTTACAAAACCAGGGAGTGTTGATTTCAAAAGGAATAGCCCCAAAGCAAAAATGGCTCTGCACTGCAAAAAGATTAAAGCATAATGTGTGATTTGCGTCACAGCGACGCCCTCAATTTTACTCGGATTTCTACTTTTTGCATAATTATAATGCCCAGTGGTGTGCTAATATACCACGTAAAAGACTAAGCCTGAAGTGCTTTAATAACAGTAAAATTTAACTTATTATATTAAAACCGGGTCGACCCGGTTTTATTCAGAGTTCATCGATCGACTGCTTGCTAACATCTCCTGTGGATGATAGCTTATGTGTACACACGTCGAGCGCGATGCTCCGTGTAGTATTACATGTTATGATCGGCGAGCGTAGTACACACATTGTAGGCGCTGGAATGAAATCGCAATTTTCTTCCTTATACCTCTTTTATTTGGCCCCAAATTTAAAAGAGGATTATGTGATCTGTGAAAACAAACATTTAAATAGGAATCTATTCTTTATGCAAATCACACATTATTGCTTTAAGACCAGGACTGCAGTAACATCACCCTCATCATTTGATAAAATTGAAAGAGTGGTTTTTTAAAAACCCTGTTCAATGAGCAGACGGACTTGCCAAGTAGGTTTTTTGGCACCCTATGGGCTAGTATACAGTTTGAACTCTTGCATGCATTTAGCCACTACCGCATATAAAATGCACGCTGTAAAAGTAGAAATTTTCGCACAAGTAATATTTCACACTTTGCCAATTTTGAACTGTTTCCCTTGTTTTTAAAAGTGTGATTATAAGCTTCCTCACATTCACCTATACACAAAAGGAATATATTTTATGCATTGTTATTTTTGCGGTAGCTACTTGGAACGTGAGAAACGCAAAAATAAATGAGCTTAAAAATGTCCACTTTTACAGTACTATATCGTCGTTGGACAGGAAAAATCTGCTATATACTTGTGGCCCTTGAACATGTTTAAAAGAATTTCCAGCAAAGAGGTTACACAGGGAGTTTTGCTTTAAACATGTTTAGGGGCCAATGACACACAGGTTTTTCCCGTCAAACGACGATATTCTACAGGACGATACAATTTAGAATGCAAGATGCATTCCTACACTTTACATTTACATGTACAGCAAAATGCACACAAAAAAATGTTGTTCACCAATACTAGCCCCTAGCAACTATTCCATGTTCAATTCCTAATAGGCAAAAATTATTTTGTTTCTGTTACTGCACATGTTTAATTAACTTACATTCATGTAAATTTACAATGCACTATGCAAAGGGTACATTGTGTAGGTGCTGCAGCAAACTGTGTGTATGCCTGTCCATTATCAATCCACAATGTTACAAGTCTTGCCTATTAGGACCAGAACAAAGTATAGTCTGGGATCTGCTACTGTGTCTGAACAAATAACAAACAACTACTTCAAGCTTCTGGAATGATCGAGTAACACTAAATCAACATCTCCTGTATTTATAAGTTCACAGTTGATAAGAAGTCTCAAAATGCATCCAAATAAGCTATTCCCATTGAAATCCAAACACCCTATGAAAGACATGACCTGGACATTCCATTTGAAATTCACACTCCTTGTGTGGAAGATTAAGGTCATGTACATGGATTTTAACTGATATAGCCCAATTTGTTGGCAAACTCATTACAATGTTGAACTCACTATCAACCGACATCCATGGTAGTAATATTGTCAGGAGTACTGGGATGCGTAAAGCTAAATTGGGCTATTCCATTTAAAATCCACACTACCCCTGTGGAAGATTTTGTAAATATCTTCCACATCGGGAGTATGAATTTCAAATGGAATTAACACATTAGCAGCTCTATTTGAAACTCATCTTCCTTCAGTGAAAAATTCAGTTTAACTCCATTTGTTTGAAGTTTTGGCTGCTTTTGGACCCTTCAAATATATATAAAACCTTTCATGCAGTAAATGGTCCCAAGACCTGCTCTAAATTGGGCAATTGTGACACCCTGAAAAAACATGAGCCATCATCATGAGATTGATCTATTTATGCTCACTGACCAATTTATGGCCCAACAAAGCAAACTATATCATAGCATAGTTTATAAGCTGCTTAACTCTTAAATAATGCCCTCATCATACAAAGAAACTGCAAGTAAGTATAGCATTTTTTCACGACGTATTTCTGTTGCTTGATTGGAAATGCTATTGCCGATAGCAGAAGTTGCTAGCATGCCCTAGCGTATAAATCACATCAAGTTGACTTCAAGGGAACGTTCTAGTGATATCGCTAGCCACAACTGAAATACTGGTAGCGTCTTACAATCACTATACTTTGATTTGCTTCAAGTTTGGTAGTAACGTCAATTTGGTAGTAACGTCTTTCGCTCTTGTATGTGTGAGTGTATACTCAGCACGATTAACTTTACATGCGCGATTCACTACTGCAGCCAGTGAAATATGCACATACGTCACTGAAAAACTTGAGAACCAAATTATAGAGACTGAACAATTTTTCTGTCACTCTCTGCGACTGCTAGTATGCCACAATGCTAACTTTTGCAGATCACTATCTCTGTATGTCCCACTTCACTCAAAATCACTGAATGTTACCATGGTTACGTGCCCTTCTGAAATCAAACTCACTCTTGACTGTTATCATCCAGCACTCTCTGAACAATATCATCCACTTGAGCGCTTCTTGGATCGTTCACATAATTATCCAAGTCTACATCATTTTGATCTATCAGAGTTCTCAGTAAATTCAACACGTTGACACGCAGACCCTCCAACACATTCTGACTGTTTGCTTGATTTTGTGTTTCTTGGCGTGCTTGATTCAGTTGTCGTCGAAGCGATTGTAGGGATTGATTTAGGTCGTTGGCCTTCTTCTCCGAGTCTTCCCACTTGTTCTGCGCATCGCTGACTTCCTGTTGTGCTGCGGCAAGTTTTCTGGTGATATCTTGCTGCTTTTCTTCATGTTGCTGCTTGATTTCTTTCACCATCACCTGGTTATTGTAATTAAACAAACAAAAAAGAAAAGACAAGCACAGTTAATTTGAGTTAATAAAATGCTAGAGTGAGCAATAGCCCATGAGGAGTGACACAGGTCCAGAACTTATGTTTTGATCAGCTCATAATCGGCGGGAATTATTAGGCTTTTACCACTACGCCAAAAAGTAGACCCACGTTAAGAGTGATATAGTTGATCTGCCTGGACTATATTCTGTGTGTTAAAGAAAGTAGACGAAGTATAGGACTTCAATTGATAATTTGTAATACTTCTGGCGACATGTCACAAGACAATTCTCCAAATAAAATATAATGGTATCAATCCGCGATGTTATAAGGATTACAAGCTGATCAAACTATAGGCACCTAGGCACTATAAAAGACAACCACATGGGCCAATCAGTGGTTCACATCAACTTAGAAATAAGATGCTTATGCACTCTGCTCTAGAAGGATGTTCAAGCTGGAGCGGGTACCTCTTCCGACTGCAAATGGCTTTAACTCACAAGGTCTTTGCCTACCCTAAACCAGAGGTTCTTAATTGCCATACTCATTTCAAAGATTAGTGTTTGAGGACCAAATACACCTTGTTTTGCTATGTTTACTGTGCAAGGGCCAGCTACAATTGAATACCTGAGTGGAAGGGCCCAACTCAATCAAAACTGTTTTCAAGATATTAAGAAAAACTTAATATTTGGAAAAGTTTAAGGACCGTTCACAAACACTTGTAAGGGGGGGGGGCTGATGCAAAAGGGGGGCCCTGAAAATTTTGACCCTCCTAAGGGGGGGGGCCCTGAAAAAAAATGACCACAAATTTTCCTGGAAAAATTGAGTTTATATGCTTTTCTATGGGGTTGACCCATAATTTTCATGTCAAAAAGGGGGGCCCTGACATTTTTGAGGTCTGTAAAGGGGGGCCCTGAAAAATTTTCGCGATGAATTTTTTTTTGCATCAGGCCCCCCCTTACAAGTGTTTGTGAACGGTCCCTTATAAACAGAATGTTTTCATCTTCAGGGGACCTTTAATACATGAACATACAATATTACATACATTCGAAATTATATATGATGTTTCCATGACAACGGTACAGGTCTTAATATGAGCTGGAGTTGGGCCCTTCTTCCACTAATATACTGCAGGTGCCAATTCCATAAGCAGATGTGTTATAAATAGCTACAGAAATTTGGTAATTATCCATTAATTGCACAAATAGAAGCATGTAATATGTTAGCAAGAAAGCTTATTGTAGTGAAAAGCAGAATTCATGGATGAACAAAATTCCTCTTTAACCCAATATTTGTGGAAGAAGGGCCCAACTCCATGGAGTTGGGCCTTTCTTCCATGAAAATGATTAAGTTTAAGTAGAAAACTATTTAGAGAGTGGATTTTGGCTCATTTTTCATGCTGGGTCTAACTCATTTTCGTAAAAAATTGGAGGTGGGCCCTTCTTCCACTCAGGTATTCAATTGGTTGGCATGCCGGATCTACTATCAGTAATCTCCAGTGAGATGTTAAGGTAAAGTTACACATTTAACAACTGGTTATAACAAGCAATATGTGGATCCTATTCGGTCCATTCCCACTTAGTCCAGTTCACACTTGGTCCAACCCCATTTGGTCCAATCCCACTGGGGCCATGTCCCTCTAGGCCCATGTCCCACTTAGTGGCCATAGTGGGACATGGACCAAGTGGGACATGACCCTATACTCTGATCAGCTCTTAATAGGCGGGGACTCATAACACCGTGGATTGATACAGAATGACGTACACACAGCTAGACGCAGCACCTACGCGAACTGCACTTTGTGTTTTGCTTGAATGACGCGCGCTTTTGTGAATTTACGCGTGCGTAAGTTGTAACTTTATTGACTAGCGCAGTAACAAAAACCGAATAATTCCCGCCTATTAAGAGCTGATCATAGTATAGTGGGACATGACCTAAGTCAAGTGAGATATGGAAAAGTGAGATTGGACTAACTGGGACTGGACCAAGTGGGATTGGACCAAATGGGATTGGACTAAGTGGGAATTGCCCATCTATTCTTATGCTAAATGTCTATTGTGGGAAGGAATTTCGGTTAAACTGACTTCCAGTAGAGAATCCCAGGATCCAATTTAAAACCATGCATATTTTATGTATTGGACTACATTTGTATTCCACTACTTAGGTTGAACATGGTATAATGCACTTCATATGCTTTCCAAATGGGCTATTCCAGTTGAAATCCATACACCCCAGGGGCGGATTTAGATGGGGGACAGCCGGCACACGCCCCCTCTATTTTTTTATTCTAGCAAAGGGCGCCCGCCTAACTTAAAAATACAAAAAATGAAAGAAATTTAAAAAAAATTAACAAATTCGGCCATGAACAGCAAACAATGGGCCAAACCCGTTGAGTTTTCGAGGGGGTAACCCTCCTTAACACAATTTTTTCGTCGTCGACCAAAAGGCGCCACCTCTATCAAAAATTCCTGGATCCGATCCTGCACCCCTATTGAAGACATGAACTTAACCTTCCATACAGGGAGTGTGAATTTCAAATGGGGTGACCTGACAGGAACAGTAACCACACCTACCTGTAACTCCTGTCTGCAATCTGCCAATTCCCTACACCTGGTTGCCTCCAGCTGTGTCAGTTGACCCTTATGTTGATGTTTCACCTCTGCCAACACCTTCGCAGCTTTCAATGCTTTCTCTTTCGTGTCCTTTAGCTCCTTCTCCAAAACGTCATCCTTCTGCAACAACTCCTGGTATTTCCCTTCTGCCTGCGCCAAATCCTTCTCCGACTTCTTAGCTTGCTCAACGAGTTCTTCTTTCGCACGGAGCGTCTCGGCGATTCGAGCTTTCCACGTACGTGTCTTTTCTTCCCACTCTTTGCATTGAGCTTCTAGTACCGCTTTGACTTTTATTTTACAGTCTTCCATTTGCTGACACGCTTTTTCTTGAGCTTGCTTCTGCTTTTCAACACAGACTCTATGTATATCGTCTCCCTGACTTGCAAGTCCTTTCAATTTGGCGACTTCATCCACCAAAGCTTTGTTCTCCTCCTTCAGATTGTCGGCTTTTACTTCCGCGCTCGCCGCTCGCTCACGCGCTTCTCTCAGCTTTTTATTGAAGTCATCTTGAATCTCTCTGGACTGCACGTCCAATTTCTCGCTCAAAGTTTTCGTAAACTGATTCACGCGTCTCTCAAGATCGGCTTTGCCTTCTCGCAACATATCGCGTTCCTCCGAGGCAACTTTAATTTGAGCAAGGCTTCTGTTTAGCGCTTCGTTACCGCTAACATTCTGACTCACTCGTAGAATTTCTAACTCTTTCTTCACAATATTTCTATCTGATGTCGCTTTATCTAATTGGCTCTGCAAGTCTTCAATCTTTTGCCAGCTGTCTTCCAACTTTTCCGTCAAATGACTCACAGACGGTCCTTGACTCTGTTTAGCTTGCTCCTCTTTAATTCTCTCCAGTTCTTGCTTATACGAATTTCTTTCCTTCGTCAACGAGTCAAATCTCTTCTGCATATATTCAGAGTTACTTGGTGGTGTCGCAGACTGTTTATCCCTTGACGGCGATGCCCGAGATGTTGAAGGAATGTCATGGAAGGCATCTCCGCTCATCCCCGGCTCGTGCTTGACGGCAAGTTGTTCTCGTTTCACGTTGACGCTGCTAGTATCATCCATTTCCTGTTTAATTTCCTGTTTTATTTTCATTTGACGACAGACCCAGCAACCACCGCATAAGTCGTCTTCCACCACTTGTGTTCCGTTGTGGGACACATTCTTTTTATCCATCTGGATCTTGAATCTGGAGGAAAATACAAAGAAAGTAAAGGGTTGTAACACTCGCAAATTTGTGTGGTTTTTTTTTTTGCATTCATTTTAGCAAACAATCCATAGTGGAAATTTCATCTGAATGAATGAAAACAGCTGCCAACAGCGTGATGATCGTCCACGTACACCGTGTGATGAACGCCTGCATGTACCCTTTCATGTACTGCATTGTTCATTTTAATCTCAAATGAAAGCTAAAGTACTGCAAATTACTCACCAAAAACTCAACATAACATAATGCTCAATTTGAAGCTACCGTTGATAAGATTCGTTCATTTTAGAATAAGAAGAATTTTCCATCACTGTAACTTATTTTTTACTAAATAAAACTATTTAAAGTATTAAAATAATACTTTATAGACAAAGAATGAGATGTGCCGGCATCCACTACTCAAAATATTGGACCTGCCTGTCATCTATCACATGACAGACGATAGTAAAAACAAAAATTCCTATCAACCTTTTCGGTAATAAACCTTTTCAGGCAGACTTCTGACATTGTCACGCCGATGCGCACATCGATACTGCGCACATCACGGCTTTCAAATGTGCAATCACGTTGCTCACTCAGCGATGTGCATATCGGCATGATATTAAATGAAAACATCTCTGGTCTACCCTCAAAGGCTCATGGGATTTCCCGTAAAGGTGACTAGTTTATTCTTTAAATCCGCATCTCAGAAGTATACATTGTTCCGGTTTCACGCACTAAAGAACAACAGGAAAAAAAAACCCGAACCTTGGCAGCTTATCAGATTCATCTTCTGACTCCAAGGCCTCTGCCTGCTCTTCATCCACCTGGACTCTTTTGTGGATTCTCTTCTTCCTTTTTAGGGTTACAGGTTTCAAGGTAATTTTCTGTTTGGGAGCTGTCGACTTAGAGGCTCTGCCAGGTGACTGCGACGGAGTCTGGGGATTTACCAGTGGTGATGCAGGGGGTAGAGTAGGTAATGGTGCAATCCGTGGTTGCTTAGCCGGTGTTGCCTGTTGCCTAATTCCGCTGGCTGGCATTGGTCTTTTCATTGGTGCTTGACTACTATTGTAAAAATAAAATCACAAAATATGAAAATGTAAAAATAAAATTATACAGTATGAACATTGCAAGTTATATTTCAGTGGAGGAAATTTTGTCAGTACATATAAAGCAACACAAGCCTGACTAGCATTCGCAAGAATAAAACCATAAAATACAAAAATGTTAAAATAAAATTGAATACCTAAGACTATAGAGGAAGAAGGACCCAACTCCATCTCCATAATATTCCCAATATTTAGTTGGGCCTTTCTTCCATGGAATCCATGATTAAGTGTACTTGGAAGACTATTTAGAGAGTGGATTTGAGCCCTTCTTTCACACAAAAGGAAGAAATGTCTGCTGCAATAAAATGTCCGACTCCCGGTCTAATTAATTTGTGTAAAATGGTAGAGTTGGACCGTTCTTCAGTTGCAAGTTGTATTTCCAGGCATGAAAGTGGCTTTGCTTGAAAAACGCTGAATCAGAACAAAAAAAGTTGAAAAATGACATGCAATTAGCAAAAATGACCCAAAATTGGGCTGAAAATAAATGAAAATGCTTAAATTTGAATAGTCAAAAAAAGCTGAATTCAGCTGATCAGCTGAAAAATATCATCCCTGTATTTCAATGGAGGAAATTTTGTTAGTAGAAACAAAGAAACACAATAATTGTGAAACTTTTCAAAACAAAAGGCAATGCAATTTGATAATAATAAAAGTATGCAAACCAAAACAACAAAAATAAGTTTTCAACAAGGAAAACAAACAGCAGCATAACAACCATAATATTTAACCCCCTGAGCACTACCTGTCGATCTAACATTGCCTCTGATTGGTCGATTATATGATATTATTACTTTAATCACCAATCAGAATGGAGCTTTGTAAATAATTCACCCCAATGTTTTTGTGTGGTAAAATTATTCTAACAATGTTAACGATTGGTCCAATTGATAATGAAAACTTCTTTTTGGCCAATCAGCAGGTAGTTCTCATGGGGTAATGGTAATAAAGAAGAAGATAATACAAATCAATGTGATCATGATATAATTAAAGACAGAGATAAAACAAAAACAATATCGCGTCTGATGTCACTGTCAATTACGATCCTTGATTGGTTTACACAGGTTAATCAGCGCAGAAAAGGAAGTCCGATCTATCTGGTGCTGATCAGAGAAAAGGAATAGCAGCAAATGGCGAAAAATTTCGTACTTTTACAAGGCTAAAAGCAGCTTTTCTAGGCATTGTGGACATGGTGCCTTCACCAAAGAAAGTTTCCTACTATAAAGACCTAACTTTTGAGATGGTTTGCATGTCGAAAGGTGCAAAATTAACAATACGGCGCCCGGTTATAAATCCGCGTTCAGCAAGTCATCATCACGACACTTTGTAAACAAACCGTGCTCGAGTTTGATTGACAGGTGACGTCAGACGCGATAAATTGTCTTTATCTTTGTCTTTCATTATAACATGATTTTCATTCAATATCAACACATTTCCAGTTGATATCCATAGATGCAACATGGAAATCATCATCATCATCATCATCAGTCGGCTGCGGAGCAGGCGACTACAAGCTTTCTCCAACTAATGCGATCTTGGGCAAGCGAAACAATTTTGTTTGGCTGCAGCATCCCTTCAGTATCTCCCAGGAGGTAAACATGACCTTAATCTTCCACACATGGAGTGTGAATTTCAAATGGAATTAGCTGAGTAGGTAAATCTATTAGAAATCTACACCCCTGTGTGGGAGATGAAGGTCATGTCTTCAATAGAGATAGGGCCGTTTTCTTACACTAACCCCCCAAACTGCTGAAAGCAAACTTATTTTGGAGCATTTGCCGAATAGGGTGCAACTTAACAAGACTGCCTTACCCCAACCACAATCCCTAACCCTAAACTCTGTAAACGAGGACTGGACTCAAGTCTAGCAAGTTGCACCCTATTCGGTGATTGTACCCTTATTTTAATTCATTAGGAAGAATTGCACTACTTTGAAAGAATGAAACTGAAGTGAACTGAATCAAAACTGGAACTAAAGTGAACTGAACTGACTCACATAAAATGAACTGTGATCAACAAAACAAATCTGAACCAAATGAAAAAATAGAATTGAACTATAGGTACTTGAACTACATACTTAATAGGGCTTGAACGAATGAAACTGAAAGCGAACTTTATCAAAACTGGAACTAAAGTGACCTGAACTGACTCACATAAAATGAACTGTGTCAACAAAACAAATCTGAACGAAATGAAATGATAGAATTGAGCTATATGTGACCATCCACCACGAAGTGGTAGTAAAGTCGGCTCTAGATCATTTTCTGTTTATTGCCGATTTTGAAAGAATTCACTTTCAGCTTCAAAATGACACCTCAACCAGCTTCATCGGATATCTGGAAGTGAAGTTATAGTTCATCAAAGGTCAAATTCCTAGTATATTCAACATAGAAATCCAATTACTGTTTTTGGTTGTATCTCAAAATGGAAAAATACGACCAGTTTGTGGTGGATGGGCACATATGTAGTTGAACTACATACTTATATAGGCTTGAACGAATGAAACTGAAAGCGAACTGTATCAAAACTGGAACTTAAGTAAACTGAACTGACTCACATAAACATGGGGGTAAAATCTTGATTCTGTAGTGTTTCCAAATGAAAAATAGAATTGAACTATATGTACTTGAACTACATACTTGAACGAATGAAACTGAAACGAAGTGCATCAAAACTGGAACTTAAGTGAACTGAACTGACTCACATAAACATGGGGGTAAAATCTTGACTCTGTAGTGTTTCCAAATGAAAAATAGAATTGAACTATATGTACTTGAACTACATACTTGAACGAATAAAACTGAAAGCGAACTGTATCAAAACTGGAACTTAAGTGAACTGAACTGACTCACATAAACATGGGGGTAAAATCTTGACTCTGTAGTGTTTCCAATAGATGCATGTGTCTATCTGAGTCTGAGCCAATGATTGCTAATCTGTCACTGTGGAGGGTGTGTTATATAAAATATTTGAAGGATATCGTACACCATGCCAGATATGGAACCTTGGTCTGGCGGACATTTTATAAATGAAATATGAAGAGCACAGGCAATCATCACTTGCATTACATTCCAGATGTTGAAACTACAGTCTGTCCACTTAGAAGTACAAAGTAAATAGACCTCGGAAACTGCAGGTATGAGAATATATTTTCTTCAGTGCAATGCGCCTAACTGCTTCTTTGGCGCGCCAACTGCTGCGCGATTTGTACTTGCCGAGCGCACCACGCTCTCTACGCGTCACATTTTTTTAAACACGCAGCACATGTGACGCAAAGCATCGACCATAGGTGCCCACAAATTTGGTTTGTACTTCTATGTGGACAGACTGTACATCATGTGCAAATTTGAACAAACATGAAACACTAAGTTTTTACTTGAGAGCTGTTTTTTTTAAATGATCTTGACCTGTGGTTCCATGGAGTAATATTTCTAGTAATATAAAAAGCTACTTTCTTTAAAATACTTGTTACACAGCCGTGACGTTAGTCACGGCTGTGTCTTTTTTCTTACAGGTTCTTTCTTTCTTTCTTCTTACAAGCCGACGACGAACGTCGGCTTGTTCTGTCTTCTTCCAATTCTTTCTTCTTTCTTCTTCTTTCTTCTGGCAACCAATCAAAATGCTCTAGCTCCGCCAGGCATTGACAGATTTCAACCATATTTGACCCAAATGACCACTGGGTTAGGCAAAACCTTCCATTTGACTTTGACCTTGCTGTGACCTTTGACCTAGCTATAATGGTCAAAAATGTGATTTCACAAAAATTGCTACTCCTTCCACAAATTTCATGCAATGATCATGTGACTCATGCATATGAATCAACATGTGGCAGTGCTTAAAACTTCCTAAAAAGAATTGAGGTCAAAGGTCATTAAGGTTATTAATTATTTTAAACTGTTGTGATTTGGTAGTTCACAGCATCTTACGAATGGTAGTGAGCTTTGGCAAAAATTGCATTGCTCAATTCATAGCGAGCGTGTAGAAGAATTAAAATATCACAGATATACTTTTATAGGTGCTGCGGTTCTTGAGTTACGTTGTGAAGAGGGCTGAAACAACAACACTTTTGTAAAACGTACATAACTAATTAACAACAATAAATTAAGCAAGTTTGCAGAGTATACGATTTGTAGAATGAACTTTTGCAAAACATCAAGGTGTTAATTTTCAATAATATATTGATCTAGATAATGAAAATCGATTTTTAGGTTGCTTCGACCAACAATACCTCGTCTACCCTTAAGGGGGTCATTTCCGGTCTGAAAGCTAAAAATATTCAAAAAATCACTGTCTTTACAAAATATATAGCAGAGAGTCGCCATTAGCACACATGCATTGCTACTAGCCAGGGTCTTTAGGATGCCTACAGGTTTGGGGTCAAAGGTCATTAAGGGGTTACTTCCGGTCAAAAACCAAAAATGTTCAAAAAATTTTATCTCAAAATGTAAACAGACCAGAGTAATATAACCATCATACATGAATCAGTGTTACCTGATGTATGCATGCATGGTATTTTTATTTTGGGGGTCAAAGGTCATTAAGGGTCACTTCCTGTTTTTAGCTAAATAACTTTAAGAATTTTTATCTCAACATGTAAACATAGTAGAATTTTTAAATTAAAATCGGAACAATGCATTTTGTCGGTGTATATATGGTTTTTTTCCATTGAGGTCAAAGGTCATTAAGGGGTCAAAAGGTCAATCAAAATTTAAAAAATCAAAATCCATGGAAAAGTTCCGATTAAGCTGAAATTCACCAGGAATATTTCTTATGACATCCTAAGCACAATGCAAGAGCAGTTGACCCCATCCGTAACTCAGGGGTCAAGTTATAGGGGTCAAATTGCGGCTTGTATTCAGCGTCTGTTGACTCTAGTTTCTTCTTTCTTCTTCTTTCTTCTGTCAACCATTACATTTGCTCTAGCACTCACATGCTTACATCGATTTTGACCTAACTTCGTCACAATGATCAGTGACCTTGCCCCTACATGTCACATGACACTCGTGGGGTCAAAGGTCATGCTGGAGTCCCAGGTGTTAAAAACGTGATTTCAGCTCACAATGCACCTTCTCCTACAAATTACGTAGGACAGTGACGCAACTTGCACACATGCATTGTAATTACCCAGTGTCTATAAGGTGTACACATATTTGGGGTCAAAGGTCAGTAAGGGGTCACTTCCGGCGTAAAACGGAATACCTTCAAAATTTTTTATTAGCTCAGGAAAACATAGGACAGTAACGGTATGTTCACATTTGAATTGCAGTTACCCAATGTACATGTGGTATTTTTTTTATTTGGGGTCAAAAGGTCATTAAGGGGTCACTTCGGTTTAAAACAAAATACCTTTAAAATGCATCTTCTCCCACAAATTACGAGGACAATGACACCACTTGCACACATGCATTGTTATTAATCAGTGTCAATGTGGTGTACACAGATTTTGGGTCAAAGGTCATTAAGGGGTCACTTCCGGTATAAATACAAATATCTTCAAAAAATTGTGTAAACTAAGAAAAACATAGGAGAGTGATGATATGTTCACACATGAAATGTGTTTACCCAATGTATATATGGTATTTTTTTATTTGGGGTCAAAGGTCATTAAGGGGTCATTTCCGTATAAAACAAAATACCTTTAAAATGCATCTTCTCCCACAAATTACGTAGGACAGTAATGCCACTTACACACATGCATTGTTATTACCCAGTGTCTATGGGGTTTACACAGATTTGAGGTCAAAGGTCATTAAGGTGTCACTTCCGGTATAAAACGAAATAACTTCAAAAAACTTTATCAGGCAAGAAAAATATAGCACAGAGATGGTACATTCACTCATGAATTGATGTTACTCAGTGTATACGTGGTATTTTTTATTTGGGGTAAAAGGTCATTAAGGGGTCACTTCCGGTCTGAGACAAACAAGCCTTCAAAATGCCCCTTCTACCATAAATAACATGGCAAAGTGATGCCACTTGCACACATACGTTGACATTAGCCAATGTTTATGGGATTTTCATATATGTTGGGGTCAAATGTCATTAAGGGGTCACAAAACGGCTGTGTTCGTGGTCTTAGACCACAGCTAATTTTTGTTTTTTTCTGAATTTTTCACAGTATGAAGTATTTGTAGCCTCCATATAAGGCCTAAAAAAATTGTTTGATTGGCGTAAAAAAAAATTAGGGTACTTAGATCAGGATTCTTCTTTTTTTTTCTTCTTCTTTTTTTTTTGTACTTTTTAAGCTGTAAATTTCATTTGATAAAGGCTTTGGAACTTTTTTTATTCTTTTTTAGAAAATTTATTCATTTTTATCTATTTTTTTTAAATATAATTTATTTTTTGGAAAAAAGAAAAGAAAAAAAGTTAGGGTCGGGCCTAATTTTAGGGTAGGTCGGGTTACGCCAATCAAACAATTTTTTTAGGTCTAATAATAAAACCTATGAGTGGGCAAAACAATTCTTTGGCTTACTTCACTTTGGTAATCTTGAGTGGTATTGGTCCTGGTTCAGGAGGCTGTGGATCATCATCATCATCAACAATCTGAATCTCGTCATCGTCTTCAATGGCCTAGGTGGAAGGAAAGTACACAGAGAAACTTGTTATTAAATGGTCTATAGCACAAGACAGCAAGGAGACTGAATTAAAAAGACTACTTTGTGTCTGACGTTCGACTCTCCACAGTCTGTAATTGGTTAGTCTGCGCGTAAAATGAAAGTTGATTCATCGGGTGTCTTTTTACAGAAAATGGCAGAAAATTGTGGTACTTTTATTTACAAGGCAAAAAGCAACTTTTCTAGGCATTGTTGACATGGTATCTTCAGGAAAGAAAGTTTCCTATTACATATAAGACCAAGCTTTTGAGATGGTTTGCATATCACTGTTATTTTGCTGCGCTCAGAAATATCAAACCTCACAACAAATCATCAGGGGCGTAGCAAAAGCCTTGGGGCCATGGATAAGGAGCAATGCGAGGGCCTTTTAACATCTCCTTTATCAGCCCAATCCCTAACTCACTTCATTTTCGCTTTTGCTCAGGCTCCTGAACCCTCGGGCCCTGAACTTTGTCCACCCTGTCCACCCGCTTGCTACGCCCTTGCAAATCGTAAACAGTTTCCGAGTTTGATTGACAGATGACGTCAAACTCAAACTAGTCTTTTTCATTCGGTCTCCTATTATATTAGTCAGTTAAAGGAGGATTTCGTGATCCTAGCATCCTCTTTTTATGACATTTTTCAGTAGATATCCACGAAAAAAGCTTATTTCCAAAATTTCAGTTGATTCCGATTTTGCGTTTGCGAGTTATGCATGATTATGTGTATTACACTGCTCCATAGACAATGTGTTGTAATTTCGTTCTGGTGCACCAGAACGAAATTCAAATTTAGCGATATTTTTGCTAAACGAATTAATCTGCAAGAAATATTTTGTACATAAACATTATGTAGCCAGAGGTATCCAGTGGTGTAAAAATCTCAACTTTTTTTGGGAAAAGTGGGGGGATGAGGCTGTGGATCACGAAATGCCCCTTTAAGCATAAGGTACATAAATACACTATGAGAACAATCCCGCTTTTATTTGCCTATTCCCCCATAGAGCTCCACAGTTAAGAGGCTAAGTGGTTTTCTTTCTTTTTACCTCATTAGTTATCAGAAAAATTTTTATCAGAAAACCTCCTTGACAGTTGTTACAAATATTATGTAATAATTTTGGGCAAAGAATAACAAAATTTTGACAGAAATCATACGTCACAGATTTAAGGATGATTTGCTGAGGTAACACATGTACTATGTCAATATACAGATGTGATCAAGCCATGTAGCAAGCACTGTGTACCCCTAGGGGTGATACACATCTCCCCACCCCACACACTTACTGGTTTACTTTTATTGGATGGTCCGATATTCTGCTGTATCTGCTGTTCCTGTGCTTTGATCTGCTCCTGTTGCACCGCTATCTTCTGCAGCAATTGCTCCTAAGAAATCAATTAGGGACACAACATATTACAGATACTGTAGGTATCACAGGGAAACCTCAGTTAACACATTTGTTAGTCAGTCAAAATGGCCTAAACCGGCAATACAAATTTACATTGAAATTAAAAAGAAGCTTTTTAAGAAGGAAACCTTCATAAATATGTTGTCTATACTTCACTTGACCCAAATATATGATTTTTTTTGGTGATGAGAGACTCGCACATGGAATTTCAGAGAGATTTTGATAGCAGTTCCATTAAAAAAGGTGCTATCGTCATGAGACTAAGATCTAGAAACACCCCGTAATGCTGTTTTGGGGAATTTTGCTAGCAGAATCTTTTTGATGAAAGTCAATCTTTGACAAGATGTAACTTTGCTACGGAAAGTGCTATGACAAAAAGGTTTTCAGTGTTGGCTTTCTTTACTCAAGGGCTTTAATTTGATATATAAAATGATGCAGTTTGATGGCAAATTTGAATTCACCTGGGATACACAGATACTGTACAGTATTAACTTTTGTGTTATGAAAAAGCAGATAAACAATGTTTTGCCTGCTTTTACCTTTTTAAAGAGTAAAGAACCTGAAATGCATAAAAAGTACTGAAGCACCATGATGTTATGTAATGGGAAAACTTCTACAAACTTAAAGTCTGGTGTTGTTAGCCGGTTTATACCAGGGTGGGTTATAAATTATAGTACATATCACCACAGCTTTGTGGGCCTTAGGTGGCAAATACATAGAAATACCGATGACAGGGTTGTAGATTTTTTTATTTAAATCGGATTTTTTTAAATTTAAATCGATTTGTTTGATTTTTTAAATTCCAAGAACTGCTATACCCCATAATAAATTCAAAAGAGACCAGTGGAATGCCATACATATGCCCAATACTATCAGGTATTTACCAAAATTCAAAATGTGTTTTTACATGTGAAAATTTCAAAGAAAAAATTTGGCAAAAATCATGGGGAAAACCTGTTGAATTCTTGAAGATGAATTTTTGGCAATAGATAAAGTGACATCATAAAGGTATTTTTATTGTATCCAAATGTTGTAGAAACATTAGGAATGAAGTAAAGCAGTATATTTAAGAAAGAAATTAAGTTACATTTATCAAAAATGGTAAAAAATGAAAAAAGTTGATTTAAATCTGTGATTTTTTTTTTAAATCAAGTGAAATCACTGATTTAAATCGACATGATTTAAATCAAACAACCCTGACCTTAGGTGGCAAATACATAGAAATACCGATGAAGCCTTTCCCTTTCCTTCATTTCACACTCAAATAAGCTATTCTAGTTGAAAGCCATCCACCCATTTGGATATGAGATAACCATAATCTTCCACACAGGGAGTGTGAATTTCAAATTGGGTTACCTGAAATATGGGTGACTCCATTTGAAATCTACACCCCCTTCTGTGGGAGATTAAATTCATATCATGTGGTGTATGGATTTCTATTGGAATAGCCATAAGTGTACAAAGATTCATCTAGAGCAGGGGTCCGCAAATAGTGGCGCGCGCCACATGTGGCGCGCCGTGAGCTTCCTGAGTGGCGCTTGGCGCTGTTTAGAAAATTAAAAAAACTTTTTTTAAAATTTAATATAAAAAATAATCAAACCCTTTGATCAAACTTTGCAGGAATATCTCCAATTTTCTATATTTCAACATTAAACAATGTGATTCCCATGTTATCCTTGTAAAGACAGGCTAAAATAGTACAAAATGTTGCACCAAATGGCATCATTTGCACCTCATGTCACTTTATGGTATTTTCCTGATATTTCCCGTATTTCCCTGTATATGGATATTTCCCGTTAAAACCTCAGTCTAGACACATACATAACACACTTCAAAATAATGAAAACAAACGTAAGCAAAATGTTAGTGAAGCTTTATGAGATAAACTTAGCTCAAAATAAGATTTAAGCAAGATATTAGATGATCAAAAAGAAAAAATGAAAAACAGGAAAAACAGTAAAGCTAAAACCTAACAAATGAACAACTCTACATGCTTTAATAATTCATCCCCAAGACCGATTTATATTTTGTATAAAAATGAGCAAATTGGATAATACTACTGTACACTCACTGTGCATTCTCATTTCTTCTTGCTTGTTTACATGACTCATGCCCATACCATATAACAACGACCATAGCATATCTTGATGACATACATATATTTCGTATCTACAATATCTGTTGCTTGATCGAAAATATGTTGCTTATTATTAGTTCCTAACATGCCCTAGTGTCAAATTGCAACAGATGACTTTCAAGGCAACATCATCAGCCATGACTGAAGTATTCTGGCTCATGATCAGTGTTGGCAAAACTTTTCAGTGCCAAGGTGAAGTAAATTGGATTGCCAGTCCATGGTAAATGGCTCTCAAGTAGCCCAATTTTTAAGAACTCAAAAAAAAGCGCCCAATATCAGATATTTGGGTGGTTTTAAACCCTAATTTAAAACGTAAATTACTCAATTGAGCAAAAAAGCATTTGCATTATAGAACATTCTTACTGGGAAGTGACTGAACGGTCAAAAAATTGTCACAAGCCCCTTTGTAATTGCAATTTGGAGTTTCAGAGACTCATAACCTTTATAATTTGGCTATAATTAAAGGAAAATAATGTTAAATTACTGCCGCGGCCTGACACTTGCAGAAGTAGCCCAATTTTAGCCAAGTAGCGGCATGGTTTTGTAAATAGTGGCAAGTGATCAATAAGTAGCCCAAATTGTGCACCTAAGGCATCATTGCATGATCACTAGTGATATTTTTTGTCACCCACTGTGACTGCTAGTATGATAATATGGGCCCACAGAATTAAAAACAGAGAATCAGGATTCAGCGGCCATCTTGATACAGGCATGGGGTGGTATTCGGTTTCCCTCGGAATGCACTCGAGGCATTTGTTGTCATGCAAGCACGACATGGATGAAGGGCGCATTTGAGAGACGCACTTGATGCTACCTGCATGCGAGTACTAAGACACTTCAGATGAGACGCAGAATTGTTTTCGTTTGTCTTCGTGCACCGTCGGCAAAGACCCGAATACCCCCAATTTTCTCCCAATAGCTGACAGCAGTATTGTATGTGATGGTATAGGGAGTCCAGGTTCTCCTTCTCTAATTCTGTGTATGGGCCTCACACTCAGAATGGTTGCCTAAGAGAAGTGTATGAAAATGTTTACTATGGAGAAATGTTGGCATGCATGAAAATGGGACTATTCCGGTTGAAATCCATACACCCCCTATGGAAGACATGACCTTAATCTCTCACATAGGGGGTATAGATTTCAAATGGAGTCACCCATTCAAGTAACCTACATTTGAAATTCACACTCCCTTTGTTGAAGATTTAAGTCATGTCTTCCATACGTGTGTATGGATTTCAACTGGGACAGGTCATTTTAAATATTTGGTGTGTGTCATGAATTAATATGGTTGAGTGCTCTCCTCCATCATCAGGATGAGGATTCAGAAAATATACAATTTGAAATGTCTAAGACCTATCATTCCTGAGTTAGCAGCAACATGGTCAAAGATTACATTTTGGGCTTGACAATCGACATGGAAGGACAGATGGTCTTGAATTGTATGTAGTCATTTATTAATGTAGAATGAGGTACAATCTGTCTGAAGGTTCTAGAAATACACCACAACTCATACACCTAATATACACTATAACCCTGGCTTCTGATATAGACGAATCCAACGAGTCAAGTGATGTCAGAATTTAGTCGGCCATGACTGGGTCCCGGCGCACCAAACTGGTGTTGTGACTGCCCAATTGGGTGGATTAAAGCTGCTTTTAAGTGGCTTTAATCCATGTTATGTTGTAAACTTGCATCATTCTATTGTCTACGTGCAGCACGGGTGATGAAATGCAGTTTGAAATCCCTGCCAAGGACACATAATTTCATATTTTGGTCGATCCTTCATGTAATTATTTTGTGTAAGCTAATCCTAACTCTAACCCTAATCCTAACCCTGAGCCTAATCCTAATCATAACCCGAATCCTAACCCTAACTCTAATCCTAACCCTAATCCTAACCCTAAACTAACCCTAACCCTAACCCTAATTTTGTGTAAAATTACATGAAGGAATAACCCATATTTTAGTGGGATATACCCGACGGGGACCCAGCTATGGCTGCCATTGAGGTGTAGGAATGTGTGAAATTGGATTCGTCTATACCTGGGATAAAAAAAGATAAAAGAATACAAACCTACCACATCAATTTATTTCAAAGTTCACCAGATACACCATACACCATAAACCTACCATTTCTTTGGCTTTTTTAGCTTCCTGCTCTTGTGTAGCCACCTGCTGCTGCATCAAAGCAAGCCGGGCTTTTTCTTGTTGGAGGCGTTTTCTCTCCTCAGTTACTTTGGCCCTCTTTTAACATAGAACAAGTGATGATAAGAACAATGAGTATGATGGAACGAGGCAAATATAGGGTGGTAAAACAATCCCCATTTCATAATTAATTTGGTATAACTTTTGTTGAAGATCTGGTACAAACTTGATTTCATACATGTCCAATATCGACAGCCCTTGTGATCGGTGTAAAGCCAGTCAAACACAATGCCCAGGCTACTCAGCGTGGCCATCAAGATTTGATGAATACTGTATTGTTTCACATTAAATTCCCTCCTTAATTAAACACCATACCACTTTTGTTTGATTGAAATGTTGCTGAAATGCTGAAAATAGCCTGTGAAATCTTTTGGCAAGCTTAAAAGATTAACAATCGCAATCGCCAAATTGGATGCTCTGAAAAATGCAAAATGTGCTATTCCACCCCCTATGAAAGACATGCTCTTTAAATCTTCACCACTCTCCACTGTGCACTCAGTCTCCCATAGGGGGTGTATGGATTTCAACTGGAATAGACCGATGTCTGGTATGGAATAAACCTCCAAAGTTTATGCTTTTTTAAACATATGTGACCGTACACAACGAATGAGCCGTAAATGTCCTCAATTGTATTCTGAGTTACAGTGTAAAATGGGCATGAAGGTCGTATTCATTAGTACCTCAATTTGGTGCTACGTGTACCTCATTTAATGAGATACACGTAGCACCAAATTGAAATACCTATGAATATGACCTTCATGCCCATTTTACACTGTAACTCAGAATACAATTGAGGACATTTATTGCTCATTCGTGGTGTACGGTCACATATAACAAAGTGTGTACCATATCTACATCACAAGTTCTAACTACAAAATTATGATTTTTACCACCCTGTAGAATTAGCATATAAGCAAGAAATAACAAGTTGTGTTAGTAAGCAGAAAAATGGTCATTAATATGAATGATTGACAAAACATTTCATGCAATTTACTGTAGAAGTTGTAACATTCACACAAGCAATTTTGTGTGCTTTGTTGATTTGGAATGGCTTCGCTTGTTTATAGATTTGTGATTTTTAGTTTTCTTACACAGTCCTTTGCATAAAAAAATATAATACCATGGATCTGCAGTACTTGTAGCTGTGTTGTAGGGGCACGGTGGCGCAGAGGCACGGGTTCTACCTCGCAATCTGAGGGTTGTGAGTCGAGCCCGGCGGTAACATCGTGTTGTGCACTTGGGCAAGGTTCTTGAAAATTGGAAGCTGTTATGAGTATTGTCCATGAGCGTAACCAAAAGATATGAGCATGCCTTGGGCATTGTATGGCAGCTGACATAAATATAAAGCACTTTGATACACGTGAAAGGCGCTGTATAACTGCTAACATTTATTTTAAGGTTAGCAACTATTTTAAACTGTTGCGATTTGGTAGTTCACAGCATCTTGCGAATGGTAGTGAGCTTTGGCAAAGATTGCATTGATCATTTCGTGGTGAGTGTGTAGAAGAATTCACATATCACACATATACTCTTGTAGGTGCTGTGGTTCTTGAGTTATGTTGTAAAAAGAGCTGAAACAACAACACTTTTGTAAAACGTACATAACTTATTCCCAACAATAAATTAAGCAAGTTTTCAAAGTACATGATTTGAAGAATGACCTTTTGCAAAACATCAAAGTGTTATTTGTCAATAATATATTGAATTTGATAATAAAAATCGATTTTTCGGCTGCTTCGACCAACAATAGATCGTGTAGCCTTAAGCATGAAAATTAATGCCCCGCCAAAATTTACCACTTATACAGCATCACTTGAGGGAGGGAAAAAAGCCTTGAAAATATATATTTTCATGTAATTCTCAATAAAAAAATGTAATTTACACAAAGCAGCTACCCCAATATACAATCTGTATCAAAACTATTGGAACCGACAACTTGACATTTTTGCAGAAATGTTTTCACATAACGGGCTGAAAATAAAGAATATAATGTCACATATCCCAGTTCCAATCATTTTGATACAGCTTGTATGGCACAACACTCAAACAAATCTTTACCAGTGACAGCTGCAAAACATGATGTAATTGTACAACCAAACTAAAAGGATGCACTTGTCGGCTGCTACATGTGTCTCTTTTATAATAACTAGTGATAAAAAGAGACAAATGTAGCAGCTGACAAGTGCATCTTTTTGATATGAATGTACGCTAATTTCATTATCATAACATGTTGCTTCATTTCCAATAAGGAGTAACAAAGTTGAAATCATTTGTTAACAAAATATTAGTCAACAATAATGTTAATCTCAAATCTCAATAAAGAAAAATAATAACACAGTAAATACAATTTAGCTGGTGCAGTGCATGCAAAACCTCTTTGGGAGGGGTGTGTGTATGTATGTATGGAAATCATGATAAAGCATGTTACACACACTCCACAGTGACAGATTACTGATCATGTCTGCTTTTGCAGGAAAATTTCTAGAATCAAAATGCAGCATTTTGAATGGCCTGGCCAATCATCTGTAAGCATCGCCCACACAGCAGGAAATTTTGAAGCAACTTAACAATTATAGAGGCCATCATCCTACACCCTAACCCTAATCTCAACATGACAGTCTCTTGGTCCTAATCACTGACCTCTTTACATGGATAGCGGGCGGCGACCGAAAAAGTGAAACCACTTGGCCGCCATATTGGAGAGGGAATAAAAAAAATGCACCTCACTGTTGAGTAAAAAAAAGTCCCCCACCCAAAGGTATTCATTAAAATTGAAATTAAAATTAATAGTGTTACTTGCGAGCCCACTATCCATAGAGGTCTTAATCCTAAAACCTAACCTTAAGGGATCTGAAATGAGCGTTTATTGCGTTTCGACAGTATTTTTTATGGGACATGAGAGCACCTCAGACCTATCGATTGCATTCTGAATCTGAAGCATGTCTTTCTGATATCAAATAATTTTCATTTTTTTAAATCACAATATAATACAAATTTTATGACAAATTATAAAAATTTGATATTTTTCAAATTTTTGATATATAACAGTCCTCGAAGTAAATTATATAAATCTAATGATATATTCTTAAAGTGTATGTAGCAGGGAGGAAAAGCCGACGGTCAATTGAAAATTTTGACCTTTCATATTGAAGATATGGATTTTTTCCCAAAAGACCTAATTATTTTTGGTGTTTTGGGAAAAAAAATCCATATCTTCGATACGAAAGGTCAAAATTTTCAATTGATCGTCGGCTTTTCATCTCACCTACACACACTTTAAGTATAAATCATCAGATTTATAAAGTTTACTTCAAGTACTGTTAAATATCAAAAATATCAATTTTTAATGATTTGCCATAAAATAAGTATTAAATTGCTAATTTCAAAAATCAAAATTATTTGATATCAGAATGACATTCTTCGATTCAGAATGCAATTCGATATGTCTGATGTGCTCTAATGTCCCACAATAAATACTGTCCAAACGCTCATACCCCAGCCCTTAATCAATGAAAAAATGCTTTATAGCCTCACACCTAACTGCTTATGCGGGCGGCGGTGTTTAGGAGAAGAAAAGATGAAGAGCAATTGAAGTTCTAGTTGTCCTGTGATAGCAAGCCATCTCTTGCATAATCATGTCCCTCAGCATGCTTGGGCAGCCTGGGGCTTCATGCTGTAGTATATATTGTTGTGCTGTAGCATTTTGTGGCACTCATAAATTTCATAAATATTTCAAATGATTATTCCTCATTCCTCACCAATTCACCTTTATTGCACATCCAAGATGCCACGGCAGCCTTGGAAAAGCTTAAGAAATAAACAACTAGGAAAATACCATTATACTCTATAAGGCATTCAAACTCCCTTAACCCTAACCCGCCTGAATGCTACAAAATACTACTTGATATATGCGCTGTTCGTGCATGCATCCCACATGGTGTGATGACGCAATCGCCCTAAGTGATATGTAGGCACGGTTTTTGGCCAGTGAAGCCCAAGACCCGTGGCAAAGTGTCGCCGACCGAGTGCTTGGCATGCGAGGGGTCTCGGGTTCGAATCCCACCCAGAGCAAACAACTTCTTTCCTTCTTTTCTCTCTTTATTCTTTCCCTTCCCGTCGCCGAAAAGCCCTTAGGGCGTTAGGGTTAAAGTGAAAATTAAGACAATTCCTGTGCTGCTTGAGGGAACCACACACATATTTGGACAGATTTAAGGGAAATCCTACATAATGTGCAATTCCATTTGAAATTCATATTCCCTAACCCAGTGTAGAAGATTAAGGTCATGTCTTCCCAGAGAAGAATCTCTGGTCTTCCATAGGGGTGACTGGATTTCAAATGGAATAGCCTTATTCAGTACCTCTTGTCTCCTGCGGGCATCTTCGACAGCTTTGCGTTGGTATTCAGCTGCTTGTCTGGAAAAAAAATATATATAAATTGGATGTGATGTTCAGGTAACCCGAATCCTTAGGCAAGACTTGTAGGCCTCATAATAATAGACAAGTGCATCCTCCCAAAAAACGAATTGCAGAGAATGGCCCTGACCTACAGTCGCCAAATTTTGGATTATAGTAGTACCAAGACATGTAACATTTGATTAAACAGAGAGTAAGTATCCATATTTGCATGCATTGTTATGTAACAGGTTAAAGGGGCATTTCGTGATCCACAGCCTCATCCCCCACTTTTCTCAAAAAAGTTGAGATTTTTATATCACTGGAAACCTCTGGCTACATAATGTTTATGTACAAAATATTTCTTGCAGATTAATTCGTTCAGCAAAGATATCGTGAAATTTGAATTTCGTTCTGGTGCACCAGAACGAAATTACAACGTATTGTCTATGGAGCAGTGTAATACACATAATCATGCATAACTCGCAAACGCAAAATCGGAATCAACTGAAATTTTGGGAATATGCTTTTTTCGTGGATATGTACTGAAAAATGTCATAAAAGAGGATGCTAGGATCACGAAATACTCCTTTAAGTTTTCTTATTAATTCTATTCAGATTTTGGCATAATAACCCTTCAGTTGTTATTCTCAACTCCTCAACAAAGCCTTTGATAAAGATCCTGCTACAATCGAAAGCTCAGGCCCCTAAAACTTTCAAATTTTACTTAACAGACTATTTTTGTGGATAAGCAGTTTACAACAGCTCTCTTTTCAAGCTTAAAGATGTTAATTATCGTTCGATTTCAGACTCTTGCCGAAAACACTAGCGCGAGGCAATTTTGAGTCGTTACTCTTTGGGTATAATCCAAACCTGAAACTCCCATTTAGTGCAAAAAGGTGAAATGCTCAAAAAAACCTGAAAAACAGCATGAAATTGGGATAAAATAGCTCAAATTGGGCTGAAAATAAAAGAAGACACATAAATATGAGCAACAAAAGCTGAAATCTGTTAAAAAGCTGAAAAGTTTCAGGTCTGAATTAACCCCCTGAGCACTACCTGCCAATTTAACATTGCCTCTGATTGGTCAATTACATGATATCTTCACATTAATCACCAATCAGAATGGAGCTTTGCAAATAATTCACCCGAATATTTTTGTGTGGTGAAGTTGTTCCAACCTTGTTGCTGATTGGACCAATTGACAATGAAAACTTCCTTTTGGCCAATTGGCATGTAGTTCTCATGGGATTAATCTCTTTGAAACCAACTTACTGTCTTCTCTTGAACAATGTCTTGTCGTATGAAGGTCTTGTGTCATCTGTGTCTTCTGGTTCTTCTGCTATGCTACAATGACTGAAAGATTACACACAAGGTATTTTCATTATATAAATATTTTTGCCAAAAATATTAAAGGACACACACACCCCTACTCGTAAATGCCCTCAAACAAGGACCTTGACTTTTAACTTTCCTCTCTTTTGCTAAAACCTATCTATCCGAGGACCCACATAACCTCCAAACAGAAGACCCGTTTTAAACGTGTTTTTATGCTATTTGAGATCTCCTGGTAAGGTCAGTTCAACCGAGGATGTCCTCGGTTAGGTGTGCATCCTCGTTTGTGTAGGGTGCGTTCTGGTACGGGTCCTCGTTTGCCAGCATTTACCAACACACATACAAATTTCTTGTGTGCACATACAAACAAAAACACAGCATCATACCAAATGGGCTATTCCAGTTGAAATCCATACACCCCATATCCTATGGAAGACATGACCTTAATCTTCTATACAGGGGGTGCAAATTTCAAATGGAGTCAACCATTCAGGTAACCCTATCTGAAATTCATACTACCCGTTGGAAGATTAAGGTTATGTCTTACATAGGGGTTGTATGGATTTCAACTGGAATAGCCCGATGCATGTGTCACAGACTACTACATGTTTTGTATGCTGTGAATTCTCGAATATTCATGAGGGCTGATTGTTCGATCGTGCATGTCTAACAATCACACCATCGTTACGTGACTTCACGTTCACACTAAAGACTGTAAAAATATGCGGTATGTGCGTAGCAGCTATGGCTGTCGCATTTCATGGAACAATCATCCCTCATTATCGGGTGATGCTGAGACTTTGACTGTTTGGAATTTGGCTGCTATCTCTTTCATCCATGGTATGTGTATTCTTAAACATTTGACAGTACATAATGTGTATCAAAGTTTGTTGAGGTGTAATGTGTATTCTTGAAAATTTGACCTATTTTGACTTCTTTGGCATTTATGCTATTATTAAGTCAATTTTTCTGGCCACAAAAGAGCGCGTTCCTCAAATACCATCATTTATCTACTTACCTATGGCGTGGATCTGGATTCATCTCACAGAACCACTCTTTCAGTCTCTTCACGACGGCCATGTTAGCGTTCGCTGGCAGCTTACGCCATTTCTGACAACGATCACACTGTACCCAATTATCATCTGGATGACTGCAATGGAGGAGAGATTCGCAATTAAAAAGAAAGAAATGGAAGTATGAAATAAATCACCATTAGAGGATATTTACAGGCCTTGACTTTGAGATGACTGATGAGAACAATTACTTATCTGAAAGCTCCCCTCAATTGCCTCTGGAGAGTGAACTATGGGGTGTCTTAGGTCATACTGAGGGATGACAGGTTAGTGTAGTGGTCTCCTCACTCGCTTCTCACCACTGTCCGAGAAAAAGAGATAGAGAAGCGACACTCTGTACAAACTGCCTATACCATGCTATACAGCAGTTGAAGACATGCAATTGCAAGCGCCGTCGCCGCCAAGTCTTACTACTTAACGTGTAATGAGAAGATACCATAGAGTCCTACATAGAGATCTGAGGAAGAGACGGTCCGAATTGACCTAGAGACCTATAATTTATTAGAGAATCACATTTTTAGAGTATAAATCCGCCCACCGCTGTCAATCATTCTAATGAACAAATGAAACAAGCTCTGGCATTCTGGCAATGACGTAATCCTAATTATAAATGAGAAAATCACATTGTACATGTAACTGTCTGCTGTACTTCATGTCTTCCGACAAGTGCCGGAGTGTTGCGGCCCTGCCACTGTGGTCTGGATTTAATGCCCTGTGTTGCCACATGAGATTAGTCGCAGATTCATGCTCGTCCTCGCAGGTTTTTCTCCAGGTGCTCCGGTTTTCCTCCTGTATCTAAAATTGGACCTCTTCCCATATCCCTGTCCTGTCATATTCAGTTGGCATCCCTTAAATTTAGTTGCCTCTGAGCCCTACTGGGCTTTGCCTGGCTTCGGCCAAATGTAATTAATAAATCAATAAATTTTCTGTAGAGAGTGGTGAAGCCATTGGGAAATGATATTAAAAAAATTTTGACATTTATATAATAATAATCTTTCTTTATTGAGGGTAATTCCACTTCAGTGTCAAGCACTGCTTTCCAAGCAGGCCCTCATACAATTATAAATAATGTAAAGTACATAAATTGATAAACGGTAAATACACATGATAAATCAAAAGCATAATATTGGTTACATATGACAAAGATTATACAAAATACAAACTAAAGTTAAGATGTTCGTATAAAAGTACAATTTATAAGGGAATAGAAATACAAGTTATTTAGCAGAAATACCTTTCACATGTATCAAAGCGTGTTACATTTATTCTGCTATCGTAAGAATATGTCAGCTGCATACAATGCCCAAGGCATGCTCACACCTTTGGGCAGCGCTCAATGGACAATGTTAGGGGGGGTGACTTGTATAAAAGCCATCAACCTTGATAAAACAGCCATAAAATAAATACATGACAGTAACTAACAAGAGCACCAATGGTGCTGTAGCTCAATTGTTTCTGGATATAGGCATGTCATTGGATATATAATTATGTAAAACCTCTCAAATCTTAATTATTTTATAAGGGGGGGGGGTGATTGTTGCAAAATCATTAATATATAGACCTTTGCCATTATGAAACATAATATCTTTTCATTTTAAAGCGGTTTTAGCAGATAAACGGTCAAAAACTATGTGTTGAGAATTGGTATTTAATGCAAATCTAGGGAAATAAGCATAAATGGTCAAAATTTTGAAAATGAGCACATTTTTGGAATGCGCCATGTAACTTTGATAGGACATTTCTCTTGATGTAATGTCACAGAGCACTCAAACCTTGAGTGTTTTACTCAAAACATTTTATATTTCAAGAAAAATATAACAAAATTAGATTTTATGAACATCATTTACCCTTGAAGGGGGCACACCACTAAATCAATGCGCCATTTGTGTAACCCTAATGAGTTCCGGTAAAATACAGAAACTTTTTGAGGTATTTTGGGCTGGTCTTTAGGCTAATTAATCAGAAAGAGTGGCTAATTATAGCTTAAATAAAAGTGTAAAGCCTATGCATAAATTTGAGTCGCCAAAAAAGTCGCATTTTTATAATTATTGAGAAAATAGGTCCGCGAATTAAAAAATGGCAGAAACGGGTTTGCAGTCTTGAGAGCATGTCAAAAACAGTGAGGGCGCTGTTCGCAGCCTCAGAAGCGGGAAAACGAGGTGGAAGGACCCCCATACATTGAAACATATGTTAAACTTTCATCGATTTGCAACGACTGGTTATCATAAAATATTTTAAAATGAGCCCAAAAGGCCTCAAAATGAGCAAAGAAAACCGGTGTTTTTACACGTATTTCAATGGGGCGATTATTTAGTGGTGTGCGCCCTATAGCTATGTATAGCCATATGTAACCATGTATAGCCATGTATAGCTATGTATTGCCATGTATAGCCATGTATAGCTGTGTATACAGGGCTACCAACTTTGAAAAACACATTTCAGTATTCTCAAACCTTAAAATCCGTATTTTCCATACAAAATCAGCATTTTGAAACTATACTTACTGTTGACAAGATATAGGCATTTTAGGGTTGCTCAAAACAACTAAATACAAAGAAAGTTGAAAGCGCTCACAGGCTATATCTCAACATTAATATTCCTGAGAAACAACTTATTTGGCTTGATCACAGCACTATGGTGCTAGGATTAAAAAAATTTTAATTGCAAAAAAAAATTGCAAGAGCTCCGCCTTTGTGGGTGCTTTTGCAGAGATACCACTAGGTGCATATAAAAAAAGGAGGAAAATACTAGGGGGTCTGGTATACCTAGTGGGGTGTTCAAGCCCCAGTTTTTTATCAATCACAATGTCCACTTTCCTATATTTAACCATGCACGAAGCATTTTCAAAACTTTTGCACTGGCTTTATTACATGACCTATGCATCTGAATTACACATAATGTGAAGCACAATTGGACCACCCACCAGAAGCCAACCACCCCCACCTGAAGGATCACATGTTTTTTTTCTCACATGGTTTTGTTCATCTTTTCCAAAACTGAAATTAACAGTTGAGTGCCAATGTCAATTAGAAGATATTGGCTATTATGTATGTATAGCAGTTGAAATGCATGAAAAGGGTGAAGTAAAAGCGTCAACTTTGAAGGCTCATAACTTGAAACATGTGAAAACTGAGCCACCTTCGTACACATGAACTGCATCATTTCACTTTAATTTAAATAGGCCTATTTTTTCATTTTTAATCACCTCTGAGTGTGCATGAAAAGTCCAGGTTCCCGACAATTTTAAGGCTATACGGTGGCTATAAAATACCAATTGCAAGTGAATACTTAGCCAATTACATCCTGGTAGAGGGGCCTAGCGATAGCATATTATAATACCGCCACATTTAAGGTTATATGATGGAAAGCGTGGAGATGCTAACTTTCCTATTTTGTCTACTACCGAATCGGAATTCCTATTTTTTAAAGATTTTCTCACCAAAAGTAGGCCTAAATAATTTTCAAAGTCTCAATACAAATGTTTTCAGCTGTTGTTTTTTGTCTTTTCCTATAGAAAGAGACATGTAGAGCATAAGCATAAATAAATTTACATGTAATACTAATAGGCGTACCTTTTATTTTTTTCACCTTGGTATAGATTTATATCTTTCTATAGGAAAAGACTGAAATCGGCAGCTGAACATATAATTTGTATTGAAAAGTTAAATTATCTAAAACTCTGAACTGCCCACACCATAGCCTTAAATGTGGCGGACAAAGCATTTGTTTACATAAGGGTTGTTATCTTTTCAGCTAATCATGATTTGAGGTCAGACCTCATTACCAATGATATAAACAAAGTGTTGCTACAATGGTTCTGAATATACATTAATTGGGAGGATTTGAGACATTGCTTGCTCATTGGTCGTGCACAGAAGTAAGGGCCTATAGACAGCACGAGCCCAATTAGTGCTTTATCTATTGACTTGCCGAATGTATGGCAAAGCAACACTGAAAAGCAAACATTGAAGGAACAAAATTCAACATCTCTTTTACAAAATCGCCAGATCAAGGAGTTTGAACAGTGTTTGTAATATGATCAGCACGACAAACAGTCTGCAAAGGAGACTATTCTCTGAAATTTTGTAAAAAGTTTCGTAACAAAATGCTCAAAAAATCACACTTTCCGTCCGAATTTTCCTAGCTAATTAAGTAACAATCATGAACGATCATGCAAAGATCGCTCCCTCAAATTACCAGCTCCATTGCTCAAACGATGTAGCAAGAGAAAGTAAAAAACATAGAGAAATCTAGACTACGACTATAGCTACAATTGCTGGCAATTGAGCTAAAAACCATAGCTTTATTCTCCAACTCAAGAATCATTGTTGCACTATTTACTTACTCTGCTGGTTCGGGTTTTACAAGATCCACGATTCCTCCAGACATCATTGTTGGAGTGCCCATTTTTGCATTCCAATAATCATTCAACTTGCTGCCTAATGAACTGATTAAACTCCTGTAATGATATAAAGGAAAACTATGCGATAACATACTCCCTGTTTGACAAAAGAAATGAACACCTTTGGCATTACCGGCATTACTCTAAGAACTATTTTCATTGGTATAAAGAAGGCTATATCATACATTGAGCCAATCAGAGATATGGTAAAGAACAGTCAGTATGTCTGAAGGAGATGAAGGGTAAAATTGCTGAGAGATTTAAAAGCCTTATTTTGATTGATTGCTCAGATGATTATCTTCAATAGTGACACTGACTTACTGGTAATTTTGTTTGTTGACAATAGCTAGGCTAGATCATACCCTGTTCCAGCTATTTGATTACAAATTACTATTCTAACGAAATTTTGTACGACCTTGATCCAAGTCTAGCATCATCTGCTTGTAGTACGTTGGAGAGATAGGTGACTGACTTCATTTAGGCAAACAAGTGGCTTATCTCATAATATATTAGCACTCCAGAATCCTTGACGCAACATGGTCGGTGAAAGTGAAATGTTCAGTAGTATTGAGAACAGGCTAGTTGAAATCCATACACCCCCTATGGAAGACATGACCTTAATCTCTCACAGAGGGAGTGTACATGTCAAATGGAGCCACCCACTCAGGCAACCCCATTTGAAATTCACACTCCCTGTATGGAAGACTAAGGTCACATCTTCCACAGAGGGCGTATGGTTTTCAACCGGAATAGCCCAATAATCATCTTAGCTGCACAGTATGACTTACCTATAGACGTTGGTATCTAAGAAGTCTTGTTTGTTGTGTGTTGGCTGAAGAAAGTTACACTCCACTACACCGAGGACACCAACACCACGTTGATCAGGCTGGAAGGAAAAGATTAGGCTGGGGTCAGAATCACTTTAATACAGTTGTCTCTAATACTCTAAAACCTCATTGATTGCAAGACCTGGTACAAACCATTTAGGTATTCACTGTTGTAGCATGACATCAAAATCGATCAATGCCAGGTCAACTGGTTTATGCTATCTGTGTTCGGAACCACAATCAAAATGATCACAACACAAAGTCAGTGGGCTACTAACAGGTATGCACACCGAGCATGAACCAATAACTCAGATATATGTAATCACTATGACAGCAAACAATACCATCTAGATTTCTACCCTTTTATAAAGAATTGAATAAAGCCACAAATCAATGATCTTACTTTAGTTGGTGTACGCAAAGATAGGTATACCTACAATCATGCGCAAAAATGTAGAGTGGTGAATGGAATGGCAGATGACTGTGCTATTAGGTCTACCCCAGCATTGCTTGGAGGGTGATGGAAGGGAGAAGCACAAGATCATTTACTAAAACTACGTCATCAAAACACCATCCACCAACACTGATTTTAGATAACAATGTATCACACATGTATCAAACAGGTGATTCAATTGCCATTCAGAAATAGTCAAAGCCAGTTCCACAAACATGGTTTATTCTGTAGTATTGGTTAGAGGGGAAATAGGGCAAACTATTTTCCCGAGGTACTGGCTACGGGCCTAGGGGCCTATCACCCCTGGAGGGTGAGGGGTGATAGGCCGAAGCCAGTACCGAGTCACTCACCTTCAACTGGTAGCCCACTTTCACATATGGTTTGATGAGCCTATTTTTGTGGTACATCAACATGCCATACTGGTTCTTCTTGGGATTAAATCCAAATGTAATTTTTACTGGTCTGTCTGGAACAAGCTATAATTAAAAAAAATAACATTAAATCAAAATGTTACCAACAGGGTAATTGTTATAGATAACACCATTACCACTTAAAAAAGACGGCATCAAATTTGCTTTTTCATTTACCCTATGTACATTTACCATAGGGTGGTGCAGCGCTCAGGAGACTCATGATCGATGGGTTGCCAGTTCAAACCCCAGTGGTTCCATCATGTTGTGCCCTTAGACAAAGCACCTAACCTCTATTGTCTCTCTCCTCCCAGGTGTGCCGGAATATGCTAAGAAGGTAAAACCATAGGCAGTAGAGAGAACTACTGTCTATGGTACAACAAGACTCATTGTTTGGAAGGGTGATGACCCCCACCCCAGCTAAATGCCAAGGGAAAAAAGTGAACAATTTGGTTTATAAGCAACTGTCCAGTTCTCACCCCTTCAGAGCTGACTCCTAAGAGCTCCTGTCTGGCAATACAAAGGTTCTGGGCTTAATCCTCACCAAATTGAACCAAATTATTTTTCATTTAAACACTTTTTCAGACCCTCCCCACCCCTGGGGGCTTGCATACCTGGACATTCTTTGGTTTGTATGTATCTCTCTCAGTCCGGCTAAGACTCTTCTCAACAAACAAGGTCTGGACCTATTCATACCCTCCCCACCCCTGGGGGCTTGCATACCTGGACATTCTTTGGTTTGTATGTATCTCTCTCTGTGCGGCTAAGACTCTTCTCAACAAACAAGGTCTGGACCTTCCTCTTTCTCAGGTGGATACGGAGCTTGGGTTTCATGTACAGAATAGAGCAGAACGCCTGGGAAGGGTGACAGGTATAAGATCATTTATATTATTAAGAAAACAATTGAACAAATATATAATATGTGCACATCCATATTGAAAGGATGCACTTGTCGGCTGCTAAATGTGTCTGTTTTTACACACTGGTTGGTTGGTACGCTTATGTCATGGCTGACAACTCTTGACTTCACAGATGCAATGCCATAGTTGATGATCTTCAGCAAGAGCATAACATTCTTGTGACCGTTCTTGCTTGTTTTTATATGGATTCTATTTTTTAGATTATTTTTCTTCCTAAAAAAGTTGTGACGTATGCCTGAAAACTTTCCAACCAGATTAAGCCTTTGAGGGAGTTGAGATTGGTTTAAGACTTTTCTCTAGACTCGAAGGATGACTGTCATATTATTCACATGATTTTTGGACAGTAGCCTTCTTTTCCTTGTTCTTTATCTTAAATTCAGTTACTTTATTTTCTTTTACAGCCCAAAATGGTTATATAGGTCATTTTTTGCCTGGCTTGAAAATTTGCTTAACCCTGATCCCGTCAAGACTCAGCACAGAGTGATCGTTTCAACAAACAAACACATAAACTCAGAATTAAGTACCAACGCACCCTACCTAAAATTAAGTATTATTTCAAAATAGTAAACTCAAGAAAACTTTTGTCACAATCTGTTCTTAATTCCGATTACCGTAATAATATTTTAATTTTCTTCAATAATAGTACAAATTTAAGCCCCTGAACACTACTGGTCATCTAACAGCATTTCTGATTGGTTGATTGGTTCAAAATTGGACACAATATTCATTTTGGCCAATCGGCAGGTAGTTCTCATGGGGTTAAGTAATGCACAGTCCCAAATATCATGCAACTTTAAACAGATCCATGACTAAAACGTACCCTCAGTGAATATGTATGCTCCGGTATATCACTATCATTATCAGGTCCAACCATACTGACCGCTGGATGCGTCAAGTCATAACAGATCCATGACTAAAACTTACCCTCAATGAATATGTATGCTCCGGTATATCACTATCATTATTAGGTCCAACCATACTGACCGCTGGATGCGTCAAGTCATAACAGATCCATGACTAAAACTTACCCTCAATGAATATGTATGCTCCGGTATATCACTATCATTATTAGGTCCAACCATACTGACCGCTGGATGCGTCAAGTCATAACAGATCCATGACTAAAACTTACCCTCAATGAATATGTATGCTCCGGTATATCACTATCATTATTAGGTCCAACCATACTGACCGCTGGATGTGTCAAGTCATAACAGATCCATGACTAAAACTTACCCTCAATGAATATGTATGCTCCGGTATATCACTATCATTATCTGGTCCAACCATACTGACCGCTGGATAGCGTCAAGTCATAACAGATCCATGACTAAAACTTACCCTCAATGAATATGTATGCTCCGGTATATCACTATCATTATTAGGTCCAACCATACTGACCACTAGATGCGTCAAGTCATAACAGATCCATGACTAAAACTTACCCTCAATGAATATGTATGCTCCGGTATATCACTATCATTATTAGGTCCAACCATACTGACCGCTGGATGCGTCAAGTCATAACAGATCCATGACTAAAACTTACCCTCAATGAATATGTATGCTCCGGTATATCACTATCATTATTAGGTCCAACCATACTGACCGCTGGATGCGTCAAGTCATAACAGATCCATGACTAAAACTTACCCTCAATGAATATGTATGCCCGAGTATATCACTATCATTATTAGGTCCAACCATACTGACCGCTGGATGCGTCAAGTCATAACAGATCCATGACTAAAACTTACCCTCAATGAATATGTATGCTCCGGTATATCACTATCATTATTAGGTCCAACCATACTGACCACTGGATGTGTCAAGTCCTAACAGATCCATGACTAAAACTTACCCTCAATGAATATGTATGCTCCGGTATATCACTATCATTATTAGGTCCAACCATACTGACCGCTGGATGTGTCAAGTCATAACAGATCCATGACTAAAACTTACCCTCAATGAATATGTATGCTCCGGTATATCACTATCATTATTAGGTCCAACCATACTGACCGCTGGATGCGTCAAGTCATAACAGATCCATGACTAAAACTTACCCTCAATGAATATGTGTGCTCCGGTATATTACTATCATTATCAGGTCCAACCATACTGACCGCTGGATGCGTCAAGTCATAACAGATCCATGACTAAAACTTACCCTCAATGAATATGTATGCTCCGGTATATCACTATCATTATTAGGTCCAACCATACTGACCGCTGGATGCGTCAAGTCATAACAGATCCATGACTAAAACTTACCCTCAATGAATATGTATGCTCCGGTATATCACTATCATTATTAGGTCCAACCATACTGACCACTAGATGCGTCAAGTCATAACAGATCCATGACTAAAACTTACCCTCAATGAATATGTATGCTCCGGTATATCACTATCATTATTAGGTCCAACCATACTGACCGCTGGATGTGTCAAGTCATAACAGATCCATGACTAAAACTTACCCTCAATGAATATGTATGTATGTCGGTATATCACTATCATTATTAGGTCCAACCATACTGACCACTAGATGCGTCAAGTCATAACAGATCCATGACTAAAACTTACCCTCAATGAATATGTATGCTCCGTATATCACTATCATTATTAGGTCCAACCATACTGACCGCTGGATGTGTCAAGTCATAACAGATCCATGACTAAAACTTACCCTCAATGAATATGTATGCTCCGGTATATCACTATCATTATTAGGTCCAACCATACTGACCGCTAGATGCGTCAAGTCATAACAGATCCATGACTAAAACTTACCCTCAATGAATATGTATGCTCCGGTATATCACTATCATTATTAGGTCCAACCATACTGACCGCTGGATGCGTCAAGTCATAACAGATCCATGACTAAAACTTACCCTTAATGAATATGTATGCTCCGGTATATCACTATCATTATTAGGTCCAACCATACTGACCGCTGGATGTGTCAAGTCATAACAGATCCATGACTAAAACTTACCCTCAATGAATATGTATGCTCCGGTATATCACTATCATCATCAGGTCCAACCATACTGACCGCTGGATGCGTCAAGTCATATTCCTCGGCGAGAATGATATCGTGCCCATCTTTCATGAAGTCAAATTCAAGGCGGTTGCTCGTATCCCTGATGACACATAAGAGAAAAATAACGATTTATCATACCCTTCACTTAAATACTCCTAATCAATCAGACGTTGCATTAGGCTATTACATTTGACACTCCTCCTCCCTGTGAGGAAGATTTGGAATTCAAACAGTTTTAGCTATTCCAGGTCCAACCATTTTTTTATAAAATAGTGTAAAAGGTGTACAAAATATTTGGAATTCCGAAACAAATCTTCCCACACAGCAGCCAAATAATGTAAAATCCAACTGTGTTTTAACCAGAGACTGGGCCCCATCCGCACCAAACCGGTGTTGTGACTGCCCAATTGGGTGGATTTTATCCGCTTAAAAATTGATCTTATATTGTAATATTGTACTGTGTTGTAAACATTCATTCTTTCATCTATGTGTAACACAGGTGATGGAATGTATTTTAAAATCCCCGCCAAGACCGCATCATTTCACATTTCAGGTGGGATGGGACCCAGCTATGGCTGTCATTGAAGTGTAGGAATATATGAAACTTGATAAATCTATAGTCTACATTACCAGTCGTTATCCAAGGACCTGAGGAAGGCTTTAACCCCCTGGACACTACTGGTAATCTAACAGCATTTCTGATTGGTTGATAACTTAAGCTGCTCATTTCAATTGCCAATTGTGACTAGGCTTTTAACTATTTATGGTCAAACTTGCATTTGCAGATGATCTTATTAATACCCTCCTTGATTGGTTCAAAATTGGACACAATATTCATTTTGGCCAATCAGCAGGTAGTTATCATGGGGTTGAATTCTTACCTCTTTAGATTGTAAATCAGTATTCTTGTTCCTTTGTGACTGTTGATCTTCTTAAACTGTGCAAACAGTTCATCGGTGGTCGTAAATATTGAGTGCTTTAATATAGCACGAAGACTGGGTTCGGCGTCTGCACTGCGAATTATCTGATGTGAAAAACTCTGTTAAGGACAAAAACAATGTAACTTCCAAACGTTGTTAAAATGTTGGCAATTTTTGCTTTCAACAAAATTTAACAAAGCATATCTCTGGGCAATTTGTTTGTATGTGCTGTTTGGGTAGATGTATAAGTCCCTAATATTTAAATGAGGTTATACAGAGGGTAGACCTCCTTCAGAGGGCACTCTATTCATGTGGTTTCTTTTATTAAACCTCATTTAAAGGAGGATTTCGTGATCCTAGCATCTGTTTTTTGTGGCAATTTTCAGAAGATAATAGATATCCACGAAAAAAGCTTATTCCCAAAATTTTAGTTGATTCCGATTTTGCATTTTCGAGTTATGCATGATTATGTGTTTTACACTGCTCCATAGGCCACTGTATATTGACTATATCTTTGCTAAACGAATTAATCTGCAAGAAATCTTTGGTACATAATTCGAGAAAAGTGGGGGGGGGGATGAGGCTGTGGATCACAAAATGCCCTTTTAAAGGAAGTCTCCGGCAATCATAACATTATACCTTATATGTTAGAAAAATAATTATCAAGCACGAATCACATGGTTCTATTTAAAACAAACTCATATTGACCATAAAAACGAATAAAAACAGTCGACTCTCAACACGCGATATTCAAAATTCCCGCACCGAAATAGTCTAAGTGCAATGACGTAATGGTTGTTTGTGCTCAATTTGTGCGCAGCCTTCATTGTATTACTGGGACGTCATTGCACTCGACAATTTCAGCGCCCGGGAATTTTGAATATCGTGTGTTGAGAGCCGAATGTTTTTATTAGTTTTTATGGTCACTATGAGTTTGTTTTAATTAAAACCATGTGATTTGTGCTTGATAATTATTTTTCTTTCATATAAGGCTTAAAGTTGTGATTGCCGGAGACTTCCTTTAAATACTTGAGACTTCTATATGATACATCTACCGCTTTTTGTGGATGACAGACAATGGAGTTCATGGTTAAGGAACAAACCACAAGATTTGCAAATCCTTGTCAACAAAATTAAGTTTCTTAACAAGGGTGGGGTTAAAATTATAGATTATGTTTCTTACACACACAATCCTGGCAGGGCTTTAATAAAAAATACACTAGTCGACCTAGTGAATATGTACCAGTTGAGCGAAAAATAGTGTTTTGTTTGAAAGTTAAACCCGTTCATTATTTACTGAAACTGTTCTAAATACCACCTGTTAGGGGAGCTTTTTAAAATGAACATAAGAGATTCAAAAACATTACAGGTGAGCTAAACAATGCTCTCCTGAGAAAGTTAAGCAGAGCTTTCCGGAAATTGATTGGTCTTCATCAACTCAAAAGTCTCAGCCTGTTACGTCTTGGAAGTGAACCAATTCTGATATCCAAATAAAACCGAGTAATCTAGATGAAATGGGTTATATTCCAGTTGAAATCCATATAAAGTCTGCACAAAAAGTAACTCAGCTTTTATAAATACGCCTATAGATTCAGAACTAATAACTGTTTTCACAATGTTTCAACATAGAGAGAAGGATGATTTATTTACACACATTTTGTTACCCCATTCGTCAAATGTTGTTCAATATTAACAACACAGTAGTGCTTTTACAGAAAAATACCCGAATTCAAAAGTGGCAGTTTACAGCGATCAATGGTTATAATGCCAGCACCTGTAACACGTAAAGCCCGCCATTATCTTCGCCCTTAATTACTTCAAATCAATACAAATAACTGCAACTTTTAAATTGGGGTATTTTTCTTTCAAAACACTGCTGTATTGTCAATATTGAACAAAACAAATGGTCAAATGGGGTATCAAAATGCGCGTAAATAAATCATCCTTCTTTTTATGTTTGAAATATATGACATGATCAAGGGAAATGAGTCGGATGTCGCTAATATTGATTTTGAGATATTGGCAAAGAAAGTGTTATAATTCTTTTGTTTTATATTGTTTTCAGCGATTGATAAATTGACGTAACTTCACAAAGAAAAGTCATATCAACATGGGGTTTTCAGTTTCTGAAAGCTCTAAATGTCATCTTTAGAAACATGTGTAAAACTCATTTTCGACCAGGGCCGACATGTGACTCATTCCCCTTGATCATGTCACATATTGTGAAAACAGTTATTAGTTCTGAATCTATAGGCGCATTTATAACAGCTGAGTTTCTTTTTGTGCAGACTTTAGATGAGTTGACCTCAATGTTTATAAACACAGGCAAAAGACTGGTATATTGATATGCTTGAGCGAACTGCACTTCACTGTTCGATAGCCTTATTGTGATGTGGCAGATTTTTAAAAGCACAGGCCCTGAACAAAATATGATGCACACGCATACTGCCAGGCAATGACGTTAGAAGTCAACTCAACTTATCTATATACCCCATATGGAAGACATGATCTGAATTGCCCAAACAGGTGGTGTAGATTTCTAAAGGAGTCGACCATTCTAAAGGAGTAACCCCATTTGAAATTCTGTGTGAAAGATTTAGGCCATGTCTTCTATCGGGGGTGTATGGATGTCAACTGGAACAGCCCAATGGGGGGTACATAAAAGCACAAGTGCATTAATGACATATTGAATTTACAAAATAACAACAACAAAAGGATATTATTAGCCAGATTCCATGATACTATAGGCACCAGGACGGTGGCAGCTTTGATATTTTCCAAGAATGTCTGCGACAAGAACCCAATGGTCTTTGTATTGTTTTTGTTACTGAAAACAATGGCATCCCTGCCAAGACGCATGGACCCTGATTTGAAGCCATTGCCGTACTGCCCTACGGCGAGATGTTTGGGCGTGTCTTCCTTATGGCTAAAACCAAAGCTGTTGAGTTAAAAATAAGGAAAAACAAGATTTAAAAATATTAGAAGCTGAATCTACAAAATGATGTGAACTGTACCACATTTATTCCATTAACCACTTGTGTCAGTGTCACCCCAATGACTATTCTAGACTGAATCCGTCAGTCGTCTACACTTCGTATGGAGTTGTGTTATGCTTCGTAGTGATGACTGAATAATTTTTTCGTAACGTGTTGGAATCGTGAACATATTCTCTCCAGACTTTGGTTGTGCGCCATTTGTAGCGTAAATGTCTAGCGGCGCCCATGTACCCACCGTATAAAAATAACAAACTCGATCAAAAGGTTCATTTCGACACAACTGCTCAGTCTCTGTGCAACAAGAATCCTGTTGCAAAATCCAACAATTTTTTCCACAGTTTTCTCAGTCGTTAACCCAGAGAGTTGAACCAGTCTAGTGACTATTCACTAGCATGAAATTATTTTAAAGCACTTTTATATGGAATTGTGGGAAGATATCTTCTCCATGTACCCATCAATATAGAATTTCATATTGACAGGTACCTGGAGAAGATATCTTCCCACAATGCATTTCTTCCCTGTATTGATTTGATATTAGTGTGATAATTATGGTTAATAGCGAGTGACAAGAAATACCTCAACAGCAAGTTCTACATAGATGAGCTCTGTTAATTGAGGTATTATTTGTCACTATCATTGTACTGACTAGCAAATCAGTACCGGGAAGAAATGCATTGTGGGAAGTGTTAAATACCCTCTCTGATGGGTATCCGTCACACAGGGTTGCCAAACCAGCGATTTGGTAGCCCAATTGGGCGACTTTTAAATATTTTTCCCGCGATTTTTGACAATTTCCTATCCCATAGAAACCAATGGTTAAGAAATAATTTGGCGACTTTTTCAACATTGGTTCCCTTGATTTCGATAGTTTCATGCCCCATAGAAACCAATGTTAAAGAGAAAAATTGGGCGACTTTTCGATTATTTGACCCGCGATTCGGGCTGAAATCTTTTGGCAACCCTGCCGTCACATACTTTCATCATGTACTGGACTGATAACAATGGGCTTTTCCAGTTGAAATCCATACACCACCTATATAAGATATAACCACCCAGAGGAGTAATTTCAAATGGAATCACCCAATCAGGTAGCCCCATTTGAAATTCACACTCCCTGTGTGGAAGATTAAGGTCATGTCTTCCATAGGGTGTATGGATTTCAACTGGAATAGCCCAATACCTTAGCATTTTGTGCATTGACTCAGCGTCTAACCCATTCCCGTCATCCGTGAATGTTAAGCATGGGTGGTTGGCGAACGACTCATAATTGATGTCCAGTTTGGACGCGAGCACGTCAGGGTCGTAGGCATTGTCTGTTGAAGCAAAAAAGAGAAACATTAAAATTAGGATAATGCTTAAATTTACTTTTTTTTACTATATAAATTCACAACATTCAGTAAATGCCAGAATACCAAAATCAAACAAATCAGCAATCACTGTTGCAATAAGTGACAGAAGTTATATCACAAAAAAAAGTTAAACATTCCTTATAGTTTGATCATCTCTTAATTGGTGGGAAGTGTTAGGCTTTTACCACTACGCCAAAAAAAAGACCCATGTTAAGAGTGCTATTAGTTGACTTGTCTGGTCTATATTTTGAGTGAAAAAGAAAGTATAGATCTTGAATTAACAATTTGTGATGCTTCTGGCGAGATGTCCCATGACAATTCTCAAAATAAAATATTTTAATATTAATCCACGATGTTATAATTCCCGCCGATTAAGCGCTGATCAAGGTATAGGATTGCCTAAGTTAAGATCCGTTCATACTATGCTGCAATTGCTTTGCGATGCGGTGCATTGCCGCACAACATCATACTTCAAATTTTAACTTGTAAATGCGATGAGTTGCAGCAAAAAGTGATCGGTACTTCGGTAGTATGAACGGACATTTAGACTTCGACGACCTGTCATTTATCTGTTGGCCATTTGATGACTATCATTTATTTATTACAATTATATAATACGACCATTTTGCAGGGAAGAACCGTGATTCTTCCCAATGTAAAGGTATAGACGAATCCAACGAGCCAAGTCACATAGTTACAATTCATTCAGCCATTACTGGGTCCCTGTCGCACTATGACTGCCCAAATGGGTGCTTAAAAAATGATGTTATATTGAATTGTGTTGTATAAACTTCCATCATTCTATTGTCTATAACACGGGTGATGGAATGCAGTTTAAAATCCTCGCCAAGGCTGTGTTTTCACATTTTAGGTGGGATGGACTCGCCGGGGACCCAGCTACGGTTGCCATTGAGGTGTAGAAATGTGTGAAATTGGATTCGTATATAGGAGCAAAATTAAAATAATGTGTAAGAAGCTGAAATCTGTCTCTTACACTCAGAAGATTCTAGCTTGTTTCTGCTAGTTTCTGGCCCGGTTTTTGTTATATATAGCCCCTAACCCCAACTCCTAACCCTAATCCTAATAACCCTAAATTCCTATTCAAAAGCATGTAAAAAATGAAACATGGTTTTGACAACTAACTGTACTTCTTTATTATCAAATCAGCATTTGAATAATTTATACATTCTTCATGTAGCAGTTTCAGTTTACATGGGGTCAGAGGTTATCTCTAGAGTCTTTTCATGACCACTGCAGATAAGTCAAGGACACTCGCGCCAATTGAAAGACTTGTCAATCGCAGCAAGTTGCTGTCAGCGACTGAATGACAATAGAATGTTAAAGGCCCATTCAGTGATTTGCTCATCAGGATGATCGTAAAAATCATCAAAATTCAGATTTAGGTACCTTTGTCATTGTCATAGATGTGCTACCTAAAAGCCTAACCTGCTAGTGGTTCAGCCGAAAGATGCGTATTATTCTAACTTATTATTCAAAATAAGGCATTTACATGAATACACGAATATGACTATTATAAATATGCTCTATGTATTTCCCATTCACATACAAAACATTAGAATAAACATAGTCATAGGCATGGCATATATCTCAGTACAAATAGAATCAATTTGGCATTTTTATGCCTGTCCCTACCAATTGGTTTGTACAGGGCCTTAAGTTCAAGTCAGTTTTCTCAGCACAGAAAATACCAATTTGTCTTGTCTGACTTTGGTAAATATTTTAAGTTAATTTTTCCCTGATAAGAAATCAAACTTTTATAATTGTTTCATAGAGGTATTTATTTTATCATGTTTTGTGATTTCCCCCTATTGTGTGCAACGGTAAGTGCACAGTGCCCGGGCCGGGAAATCGCATGGTGAGAGCGAGACCCCGGTCCCCCAACTCAACACAAAAGTTGGCAACCATGAGATTTACCAAATCTTTTAAAGACCCCCTTTGCAATGATTTTTCATCAAATTCCCCCCCTTTTTTTCATGCAAAATCGAGGACAAAATTTGGCAAAAAACAAGCCCTTTTTTAGTGATTTTCAATGACTAGAATTTCCAACATCCCTTTTCAGTGACACTAAATATTGACATAAAATTACCGGATTTTCCCAAGCCAAGTACCCCTTTTATCCAAATTTTGCGGACAGTGCAAATTAAATAGGCCTACCCCCTATTTTGCTGATTTCACGGTCAAATTTTGTGGACTGTCCATATTAATACCCCTTATTTTCCCAATTTCGCAGTCCTCGCTACTGGTAAAAAAACTACCCCTTTTCCGCGCTACATTTGGTAACACTCATTGTCAATTTTTATGTTGAGAATTCACTGGTTGAGATGGGGGGCCGGGTGAGAGATAGAGACGGCAGTTTTTAGTCGTTTTTAAAGTCAATATGTGACCCCTCGGCACAACTGAGCCCGGATGTTGCCAGTGCCATTATTGAGATATGCTCCATCGAACTTATAGGAAACAAAGGATTTATTGACTGTTTTATGATTTTTCACTACTTAAATGTCAAGTACTATAGACACGATATACATCATTTTAAAGCTAATTTCAAGCAGAATATTTTGGTTGAATATCTCAAAAATGATGATTGGCGACTTCAGGGCTCAGTTGTGCCGAGGGGACTCACATATGAGTTTGTTGATTTGTTCAGAATGAAACCACACGATTTGTGATTGATAATTGTTGTTCCATAGAAATAAAAAATAGGCATAAGGCCGTATGTATAAAATTAATGTTTTGGTTCTCGTCCAGAGGATTTTCATGAATTGATGAGGGAGGGAGGTGTTTTTTTTGTTTTGTTTTTTTTTTTCCAATGTAAAATTAGCATTGTCAGTAGTTTTCGGTCTTCTCCAACAGTGCTCGAGGAAACGATGAGGCCCTTTTTTTTTTTTCAAATGTGAGATTCTGAGGGATAAACCCCTAGAGTATCACAAAAAGACTTGGAAGTGATGCTTGTTCTCTAATAAACTTATTTATATGTATGAAGATTTCATAAATCATTCCAAAGTCTAAAAAATTGAAAAATCTAAAAAAAAACGAGAACCAAAATATTAATTTTACACGGCCTAAATGTTGTGATTGCCGGAGTGTTCCTTTTTCATCAAAGTTACTTAAAGAAGCATCTTCTATTTTAGTCCGAATAATCAGACCCAGAACAAAATATTAATTTCTGACATGATCGTGTACTGGGTCTGAACTGTTTCCATATGAAATCTTGATGGCAAATTGGACAATAGAAGTGCGTGGTTCTACGTGACAGCTTTTTAATCCCTATTCAGGTTACGTGAATCACGCTATTGTGGACCATCCTTCTGATACTTGAGTGTTTGGACAAGCGGAACGGTTTTTGTCTACCTCTCTGTTTGTAAACAAACCAGGAGGTCGTAAATCGCCCTCCTCGCCGAATAATGAAAGTCAGCGTAATAATACGGCACTGCTTCTATTTATGTTATTTTTCATTAGATATCCACGAAAAAAACCTATTCCCAAAATTTCAGTTGATTCCGATTTTGCGTTCGCGAGTTATGCATGATTATGTGTATTACACTGCTCCATAGCATGCCATAGTTTTAGACAATGCGTTGTAATTTCGTTCGAAGTTCAGAACGAAATTCAAATTTCACGATATCTTTGCTAAACGAATTAATCTGCAAGAAATATTTTGTACATAAACATTATGTAGCCAGCGGTATCCAGTGATATAAAAATCTCAACTTTTTTTGAGGAAAGTGGGGGGATGACTAGCTGTGGATCACGAAATGCCCTTTTAAATTTTTAAGCTTACCGATAAGTTCGGCAACGGCGCTAAACGGCCATTTGTGTGAAGTAGAGTTGGTATGTAGATACTTCGGATTTGTCTGAAAATTAACCAAAATAAAAACACACCGTTACATTTGAAATTATGTTGAAACAAACTGAGTAACACATTGTTTATCATCTGAATCGGTGAACTATTAAATTACCTGACTCTGCCGAATTCCCTTCAGTACGCCGTCCATTTTGTTTCTTCTTCAGGGGGCGCAACACTAAATCACTACGCATTTTATGTAAGAACGAAATTCGGCTAATATAGTCCATAGTGAGTATGAGATTGTAGCGACCATATCTACCGACATGTTCACTTTAAATCACTCAATATCAGCTCATATGAATTCGACAAGTGTCTTCAATGATAACATGCAGAAAAAAACGGACATTTTATCTCAAAAGCAATTCTCTGTGGCGGATGAAGACAACTTCCGATTTTGAAATGTGAGTGGTGAATTTAGTATATTTTTAGGCCATATTTTTTGCACCGCG